>NT_033778.4:18338606-18643868 GCF_000001215.4 Drosophila melanogaster | reverse complement strand
CTAGCATCCAGCTTCAGAATCCAAGTCAAGCATCCAGAGCGGGCTCTTCACGTTTTGCTGTTTGATTTTTCCACAACGTTTTCCATTGTTTTCCGCCCCGAACGAAGTTAATAGTGTTGTTCCTGGTTGGGGATTCTTTGGGGCTTTGTTTGCTCTTTTGGTTTATTATTTTGTGTTCGTTTAAGGTTTTTTTTTGTTTTTTTTTGGGACAAGCATACAACGATTTTTGCATCGGGAATTAGCTCAGACAATTGTTTTTTGAGACATTTTTTTTTTGCGCTACCCATGTAATCATTTATGTTTATGAGCAGCCCCCCTTACGATGTGTTGTTACTTTGCTCGTATTCGCATATGCACTTATACTTGAACTTTAACTCGTCTTTATTTCACTTAATTGAAACTAGACAGCATCCGTAGGTAAATAATTCAATTAGCCGACGGGCGGTGACTCAAGTCGAGTTGCAATTGCACTCAGCGACAGGGTGATGTTGAGCATTATTAAATTCTACATATTAAATTTGTTGTTCATTTGATGGCTAATTCGCTGCCGCAGCGTCCACTTAATGTTTATTAAACTTTCGTGTGACATCTGTGACTTGGGGTGTTCGCCTCAATTGGCCGTCATATGGGCAGTGGTTAACACTCCGTAAATTGATGACCCCCCCGGTGGCCTTCTAATTGTTTCATTAGATTTCCACGCTGGAGAGACGCACGAGCCGGCCAAAATGGGAATCGATCCCCTTCTGGGCCACGCCTCTGCGAACCAATTTCAGGGTGTCCATTGTTGGTTAACCGGTGAGCGAATGGGAATCGAATCAGCCGCAGGCACCCAACTTTTGACATTTTTATTAGCACTTCTCGTTCGAGAGCTGGTTAAATTTACGAGTCAGTCGTGGCAGGATCGAGGTGTAAACATATTTCTCAGCTCCGGCTGCATGAAATTATTATCAAACATGCAAATCTGTGGCGGTTGCGGGCATCGTAAATTGATTTTTATGCTGCTGCTTCTGTTGAAGTTTGAGTTCCCAGGGGGGGGAAAATATACATACATATATCCCATATTCATTGGATTCTAAGTCATTTTGTGTTACCTCTACCGCTTCTAGTTTGCCTGCTACTCATCTTGCTCGAGAGCCAAAATCCAAGCAATTGAAAGCGAAACCCTTGCGAGAGGGTCAAGGAAGGATACAACAGACGAACAGACAGCCAGGATGGTGCTCGTGCTGAATGGTGTGCTGCAGGATGACTGCCCCATGGACACCAACAGCCTGTTCCTGCAGCATCCCGTCTACAGAGACTACGCCCAGCAGCTGCACTCCATTCAGGCCAAGTCGGTGGGTCCGGTGGGTCTGCTCTACGTGGGTCAGCGGGAGATGGCCGCCTCTGCCCCGCACGACAAGCACGTCAACATCATCGGTGCCGACGATGCCACCACCTGTATTATCGTTGTGGTCCGGCACTCCGGTAAGCATACCCAATATCCTTTGCCCCATAAATAAGCGTCGTTTGGCTCATTAACCCGTACTAATAATGTTTACCAACAATTCACGACAGGATCTGGTGCTGTGGCCCTGGCGCACTTCGATGGCAGCGGCGTGGACGAGGCTGTGTGCACCATGGTGTCGCGGGTTCAGGAGCTGGCCGTCGGCTATCCGGAGGGTCGCATCGAGTTGCAGTTGATTGGTGGCTATCGCGATGCCAAGGGATACGGCGAGGACGTATTCTTCAGCATTATGCGTGAGTTCATTTCTAAGCTGCGTGTTTTAGTTCTTATATGAATTTCATTTATCATTTTTCTCAGAATCATTCCACAATCACCTACTTGAAATCGATCTGACGCAGGCTTGCGTGGGCGAGCTAAATACCATGATGCGCGGCGAGATCAACTGCCCCATCATCTATGGAGTGGGCGTGAACATCAAGACTGGTGAGATCTTTCCGGCCTCCTTTCCAGACCGAGGACCCGACCGGGAGCTACGCGATGCTCGCATCTTCATGGGCGCGCAGTCGGTAAGTAAAGGCCAAAATTTCCCAATGAGTTAACCTGCTAATCACTTGGCTGTGCTTCATAGGTTCTGGATATATACGACTCCTCGCTGGGCATGCTACGCATTGGACCCTTTAACTACGATCCTTTGCGCGGCGCTGATCTGTGGCTATCACAAACGGATGAGTTTCTGTTGCAGCACCTGTCCTCCAGTCCAGACGTGGAGCCGCCTCACTTTGCGCCTCAGGTATGCATATACTATATACTATATGTTTCTGTGCAGACACATAAGTTTTTTTTTAATTGCAGACGCGTGCCACCATTAGGTTTATACAGGAGAATCAGTTCCCCGCCGTCACCGTTTTCAGGGACAATCGGCCGCGCTACTTCCGGCGGGATGACGCCACGGGCTTCTGGGTGCTGGTTAGATATTAAAGCTTATTTTAGTGTTTAGTTGTTACGCAGTTCGAAAATGTCGCAGATGTGTTAATTGACTGGTGCATGTGTTAATTGTCGCTGTCCACCGCAAATGCTTCTGCTTGCCTTTTGTTTAAGTTTTGATCGTTAAGTTGATTGTATTCGGCTGTAATTGTCATTGATTTCCTGATTAATTTGTATCTGCTGTAATTATCGGCCGATTAGCAATAGCAATTGATGAATGCGACATACATAATCTCTCTTCAATTAGATACAAGATTGAGTTCCGACGCTGGAGACGGTTGCTTGGGACGAGCCTTAGAAATGGATCTGAACTGGGAACGTAAAAGCGATATATAACGATAAATAATTATTACAATTCTATGTGCAAATGTGCATGTAAATATTTATGTGAACCCCATTAAAGAACCTATTACTATTTAAAAGAGATTCTTAGCTAAATATATATGCGCATATTCCGTGTAAACGAAACGAAACAATTTCGAATGCAATCATTTTAGCTGTAACTATAAACTGTAATCAAAAATGTAAGAAGAAAAATATATAAAAATGGCTTGGCTATACATACACACACACACAGAGAAATAATTGAGTTTTCATTTATGCCATATATTTTTTCGTGGTATTATAAATTTTTAAGACTATGTGATGATTTCTGCTATACTAATTGTTAACTGAACTCCACCAACACATTCGCCATTTTTTAGATACGAAATGGTGAATCTGTTAAGACCTTTAAAGACAATGGGTGGCCAATCTTCGGTAGAAACAACGCCGTTTTTCACAAAATATGTACCCTTTCGAAAAGGACACATTTCAGCACCGGTAGTGGGTAAATTCGATTCGGTCGATTTTACTAGGAAAAAGGAAATGTAGTAGCGATTGAAAAATTCGCAGGGTTTGCTGGCGGCGGCGTTCACGATTCCCTTGACCCAATATCCATTTTTAAATGCGTGGGATTCGAAAAGGACGTCGAACGTTTCGTCCAAGTCTTCTAAGAAAATAAGAGTTCCATTTATCATGCGGTTTCTACCGAGCAATCGTAGCTGGTATAGAAAAAGGGTTTCGGTACTTCCTTTTACGGCATCTATCGACTCAAAGCGGACTTCATAGTTGCTTTTTTTTGATCCCTAAAAATTAAAAATAAATATATTATTGCCACAAATTTCTTTATTGATTATTTTATTTATTCTTACCACTGACACTGTCCACAGGATCAAAAGGCTTTGTATCATCCACCAAAAAGACATATTCCTGAATTTAAACGCTCCAATTGCGAAATTTTGGATTGTGCATCTTTAACTTATAGATTTTATAGCGACATGAGTATGGCATGTCGATAAAATATATTTCAAATTTAATTATAAGTGAGTGTTAATGAGCACTTGTTCTGCTGAAGGGGCATGGCCACAATCGATGTTACAAAAGTTAGGAAGTTAGGATGTTATAACAAGTTAGGAAAATGGTATAATATAAAAAACATGCAGTTTTTCGTAATAAGTATATTAGCAACGCTGCGTATTAAGTTAGTTTTATTTCAGCATTACATTTTATTAATCAACCTTAAACTATTTTAGCAATTTATAGAAATGACCCAATGGATTTGCAATCCAAGCTTATATTGAAGGTAAGACATCTAGTATTTAAGCATCGGTGGTTCAGTGGTAGAATGCTCGCCTGCCACGCGGGCGGCCCGGGTTCGATTCCCGGCCGATGCAAATTTTGTATACTGTTTTTTTTTTTTGAAATCTTAAATTCGTATTTATTTTATATAGTTTGCAAACTAAAAATAATGAAAAAAAAACATCAATTGCTTGACCCCGACGTGATTTGAACACGCAACCTTCCGATCTGGAGTCGGACGCGCTACCGTTGCGCCACGGAGTCGTTGTTAATGCCTGTGCCAAACAGCCATTATACCTAAAGTCAATTTACGAAAAACACTTTGTTATGCAGGTTTTAATACTATTAATTATGTTTTGAAATAAACATTGACTTTGCCTATTAATTTTTATTGATATAGTATTTACTACAAATCATTCAATCATTAAATATTTTCTTGCAGCGCACATGCAAACGGTTGATGCACACAAGCGCCTTCTATCGCTAGTGATGTTCAGCCTGTTATCGATAGCCACCAAGCACAAGTATCGAACCCAAGCACGGTAGCTCTACGTTTTCGTTTTCCCAATCGCAGCCAACTTCACTTCAACGCGTTCGGTATAATATTTAGGTCCATTTATTTATTCGCAACAAATGCGAATGTAAAAACGAATATTGCGTTTTAATTGTGCGCGCACGGTGCTAGCAACCATTGCGACTTGACTACGGTGACATTTCCAGTGTGGGTGTCATTTGCCAGACAGCGTGATTTGGCCCGAAATTCCCCCAATTCAGTTTTTCACATCGCCAGCTTTTCAGCGGTGCACATTGAGTGAATAAGCGTGTGTGTTTCTGCCGCCAATCCAAATTGAAGCGCAAGAATGGATGTGGCGAAGCTGGAGAAGATGAAGGTGGTGGACCTGCGCAACGAGCTCCAGTCGCGCGGCCTGGACACCAAAGGAGTCAAAGCGGTGCTCGTCGAGCGCCTGAGGGCATATGTGGAAGGAGGAGCCGGCGACGGTGGTAAGTTTGTGTGTATGCGTCATTTGACCGCCCGATTGTTCCAGTGTGTATGTGTGTGGGTGTCACTGTGTGCGTGTGCTTTGCCGCGTCCAAGTCATGCTTGTGTTTCGGTTTCTGTTTGTGTGCGACTGAGCGTGAGTTAGTTGTAAGTTTTCCTTATATAATGATAAAGTAATCACATTTCACTTTTCCCGCGTCCAGAAAATGCGCCGGTCACACCAAGCCGCCGTCAGCGTCGCACGCGCTCTATGTCCCGCTCTCCATCGCCGGTGCAAGCTGCTCCCGTGGCCGCAGAACCAGTGCTCGATACTCTCGAAGAGGAGGAGCAGCCGGAGGATAAGACAGTGCCACAGCCAGAACCAGAAAGTGAACAGCCAGCAGCCGAGCCGGAACCAGAACAAAGTGAGCCGGAGGAAGCTGAGCCAGCTGCAGCAGTGACAGAGGACACAACCGTCAACCAAGCGGTCAATGAGGAGTCGCAGCCTGAGCCCGAAGAGTTTGATGAAAAGTCGGAGACAGACGACAAGCAGGAGACAATCGAAGAGGCAGTACCCGCCGTCGTACCACAGAATGAAGTGGCTGATGAACCCATGGAAGAGGATCATGATGCTGCCCCTGAGGAGCAGGAACCTACACAAACTGAGGAGCCTGTAGAGGAGAAACCAGCCGAGAGCACTGTGGCCGAGCATCAGTCAAATGGCGACAGCCAGAAAATGGACGTTGATGAGGAGGATTCGGCCGCCCCGAAAACGGCGGAGGAGACCGAGCCAGCAGCTAAGCCTGAGGATCAGCCCCCGGAACGCCGCAAGCGATCACACAGTCGGTCCAAATCCCGATCGCGCAGTGGCTCCCGCTCGTCCAAACATCGCGGCAGCGTAGGTGACAAGCGTGAGTCAAAGGCAGCGGCCGAGGAACGCACAGTTCCTGAGGACGAGCCAACCATCGAGGAGAACAAAGTCGGATTGAGCTGGCGTAAGTAGACTTGCTGTTTGCAACGAATTCGATACACACATTCCTTAACGTTCAAAGCTTGATCCATCATTCACAGTAACTAATATCCCTTTGTTTTTATATTCCAGTGGACTCTGACTTGCATTTACGCATCGACCCAACCACGTTTGCATCGGCCAAACCCCTGACATCGGAAATTTACTCGCTTATTTGGTCCGGAGCCCGCGCAAACTACGGAGTGCGCGAAGGCAAAGTGTGCTTTGAGGTGCGCCTTTCCGAGGAGTCGGTGCCGGAGAACTCGCACTACTTCCGCGATGAGCCGCATGTGCGAGGATTCCGCGTGGGATTTTCAATGCCCAAGAGCTCCTTGTTGCTAGGCGAGGCCGAGCATTCATTTGGCTATTGCGAGACCGGGCGTAAGGCTACTCAGAGCGAGTTTACCGATTACGGCAAGCCTTACCAGCTGGATGACGTTATCGGCTGCTATTTAGATCTGGAAAGTGAGCCGTGCACAATTAACTACACTCTGAACGGCGAGGATCTTGGAGTTGCGTTCGAGTTTGAGAAGAGCATACTGGGCGAGGAGGGAGCCCTGTTTCCGCACATCGTTACCAAGGGCTACGAATACTTAGTGAATTTCTCTGACACCGAGCAGCTGTTGGTGAATGCCGAGAGGCCCACGCGCAAGCGCCGCAAGCCACGTAAAGACGAAGACAAGGATAAGGACGACGATAAGGATGACAACGATGGCGAGAAGTGGAAGGTCTTGGACGAAGCCACGGCGGATGATGATGAGGTGGAGAAAAAGGATGAAGATGGCAAGGCTTCTTCGGAGAAAGATGAAGAGGAAGCCGAAGATCCTGAAAAAGCCAAAGAGGATGAGGCGGCGCCAAAAACGGAAACAGAAGCCGAAACTAAAGTCGAGGCTCCTGCTGAAGCTGCTAAGCCCGAATCAGAAGCTACCGAGGCTTCGGAAACTGGTGAGTAATGATTGATTGAAAATCAGTTATCCCACAAAATGCTAATATTTTGGGTTTTCCTTTTAGCTGAAACTTCTACCGAAAAGTCGTCAGAAACTGCAGCTGTGTCAAATGGTGATGCTGCTGCAGAACAGGCAAACGATGAAAAGGCATCTGAGGATAAGAAACCCTCCGAAAACAATGATGAAGAAGATGAGGATGGCCCCTCGCCGAACAAGCGACCCAAAACCGATGGAGATTCGGAAAAGGCTGAATCCGAAAAGGAAAAGGACAGGTCGCAGACGACCGAAGATGAGTACGAGGATGTCGTGCCCGAGCCAAGGGATACAGCTGCCCTGCTGGAAGGCTATGTATTGATCGGCTTAGTACCTGTCGAAAAGCTGGTTTCCGGTCCACAACGCGTCGGATCTCGCAAGGAGTGCGAAGTCATTTTACTGGTTGGCTTGCCAGGAGCCGGAAAGACCCATTGGGCCCATAAGCATGTGGCCGAGAATGCTGACAAGCGTTACGAGTTGATTGGACCCGACGCATTCATTTCAAAGATGACAGTAAGTTGGTTAATAAATGTACATAGCTAGGCGCTGAAGATATTCAGTACTGACCAATATATTTGCAGATCGATGGCGCCTCTCGCAAGACTGTGCACAAAGGTCGATGGGACAAGGTGTACGAGATATGCTTAAATAGCTTGGCGGCTCTGGAAGATATTGCCATGAAGCGGCGTCGAAATTTCATACTTGATCAGGTAAACCATTAACAAATGACCTACATACACCCGAAACAAAACACCAGCCCACAAACACACAAGATTACACTATGAACGAACGATAACCAAACACAAAACGAAACAAGCGAGAATTATACGTTGATGATGACTTTGGCGCCCACCCAACACACTGGGGCTCTGATCCCCTCGGGATTGAGGGGTTCCACCAGCGGGGCACAGCAATGTTGCGCTATATATTTTTTAATTGTACATTTGAGTATGCATTTTTTTTTTGCTCATCGCTCTAACTTAATAGAGTGCCCAAGTGCCCCTAGAAGGGGCACCAACGTGCAGGTATGTCCTAATTGTAAGTCGATCCGATAATTAGAGTGCTTAAGTTTGAGGCAGTAAGTATCTGTGGACTTCCCATTAGCTTAAGTTTTACGTGCAGGCGCAACAGTTGACGGGGCAGTTAAGAGGGAATTGTAAGAAAAGTGGGGATGGAAGTGGATATGGATATGGAAATGGCATTGGAGAAAGATGAGTGAGTGTAATGGAATGGAGTGAAGTAAAGTATGGAAGAAGGAGGAGGAGGAGGAGCGAGCGGCATGGATGCCACTGTAAGTAGACAAACACAAATCCGATCGACGAGTCGTTCGCCTACAATCTAATCACATATACGTATTAGTACCTACTATCTCTACTCTATCTCTCTCTCTAAATGCCAACTATTCTCATATATATGTATGTGTATCTACAGAAAGCTATGCGATGCTTCATCCTACAGCCAGCAGCACAGCCAACCGCGACTACTTTTCCCCCATAGTACATTCTGTTATCCTTATGCAAAGTATTAAGTCAACTGTTGTTAGATGTGGCCGGGTTAACATTAACCCGTCGCCGCCCCCTAGGTATTATGTTGGTGTGCGCGCACCGCTTCCGTAAGGCCCCGCTCCCTTGCCGGCGGAGTGTGGGCGGGAAGTGGGTGTCCCGCCGTGCAACAGGTATGTGTTAGATTATAAGCGCTGAAAGCAAGCGAGCTCAATGCGAGTTGGGTTCGATCCCGGTAGACCGAGGTCTCCAACCGAGCCGTATCATCAACGTGTTTCTCAAGTTCGACGACTGTCCCAACAACAACCAAACCAAATCCAACCAAACAACAACTGGCAGACAAAATCTGAACCCAATTCAACCAAACAACACCAACCAACCAACCGATCAACCAACTGTATTCTTGTAGACCAATGTGTATGCCTCGGCCCAGCGACGTAAAATGAAGGGTTTTAACGACTTCAAGCGAATTGCGGTCGTTTGCATACCCAGCGAAGATGAATTGAAACGTCGCATCGCCGAAAAAGAGGAAAAGGGAAATGCTTTTACAGTTAAAGAATCAACAATTAATAATTTACGAGGTAAATATTATCCACCACACCAAAGCAACGAATTGAAAAAAAAAATCCAGAATAATGTACGATCGTATAACTTATTATTCTACCTATCTAAATAAGGAGGCATTCTTGTTAAAATGAAAAACATTATAAAAACTTATGTAACGTATTTAGTTTGTAAGCAGCTGCACTTTATGTATCTATACGTAATTGTAACTGTAAGCCCTTCAAAATATCTCATAATTTGATTATTATTATTACCATTATTCATTAACATTTATTCTATAACAACCCCCACTTGGCAACTGGAACGTATAAAGGATGGACTTTATTCACAACTGGATTTCTTGAAAATCGAAATTTTTGCGCCCTTTTACGTTCGGTTGCCAAAGTTGATCCCTTCTTTCCCTCTATACTCCATCTACAATAATTCCTAATCTGTAATGATAATGAGCGATTTTAGCAATTGTGCAGCCTTATTGATGATGTACACGCAATCTTTTTCCAGCCAACTTCACACTTCCCTCGCTGGAGTTTGGCTGGTTCGATGATATAAACTACACGGAGCTGACTGGTGACGAGGCCAAGAGCGAGGTCAAGAAGTACAACGAGAAGGGCAAAAAGGCCATTGACGCGGAGAGGTCGCGTGACAAGAGATCCCGAGGAAGTCGCGACAACTATCGTCGTGATGACCGGAACCGGAATCGATACAATGATGACCGACGTCGTGATTATGGCGGCCAGCGGCACGAAAGTCGTTGGAGCGACTCCCGCAGGGGAGGCGGCGGTGGCGGTTACTCCAGCAATAGTGGTGGAGGCGGCAGTCGTGGCTACGACAATCGCCGCAACTACAACAGCGGTAGCGGTGGCCAGCAAAATTGGGTGCAGAACAGCCGCAGAAGCGGGTACGATGATCGCGGCTATGGTGGCGGTGGAAGCGGCAGTCGTGGATACGACAATCGCAACCGTGGATACGCAGGCGGCAGCGGTGGTGGTGGCGGCGGCGGCGGTGGTGGTGGTGGTGGTGGTGGTCAGCAAAACTGGATGCAGAACAACCGCAGAAGTGGGTATGACGACCGCGGCTACGGCAGCTCGCGGGACTATCGCGATCGAGACCGTGGCAACGACCGCAGTCGAATGGGCAGTAACGACCGGAACCGGGGCAGCAGCCAGAGTAGCTATCGCTCGGGAGGTGGTACTCATCAACAACGGGATTTTCGGCCTGGCCACCGCGACACCAAAGAAGATAGTCGCGGTGGCTATGAGCGGTCAGCTGGTCAATCGCTACCCAAGTATGGCAATAACACCGCTGTAGGCGGTGGCTACGATCAGTACAAGCAACAAGGTGGAGCACCTGGCGGAGGCAAGGTAAGTGTGCGACCAAATCCTCGACGCATGACAGCTGGCTAAGATCTCGATCGTTCCTGTAGGCCTCCCTTAGCGGCAAGTGGAGTACGTACAGTCAACACCATCAGCAACAGCAGGCGCCGCAGCATCAACAAACGGGCATCTGGCAGACTCAGCAGCAGTCACAACAATACCAACAACCTCAGCAAGCAGCGGCGGGCCAGCAACAATACTGGGCCTATAACCAAATGCAGAGTAAGTGACGCAGTGTTCGACTGCTTAAGGGCGAAGACTATACGAGTTATGTTGATTCTCCCAGCAGGTTATGGCAACCAACAGGCCTGGCAGAGTGCCGATCCGCAGCAGCAACAACAGTGGATGTCCTGGTGGCAGGTAAGCAGGAGGAGTCTTATGAAAGTCATTGGAAGCGAGAATACTAAAGATATTGTTTCTTTAACAGCAGCAGCAGCAGGGCTCTGGCGGAGCAGCGGCTGGGAATGCCAGTGGCGGATCAGGCGTAAATGTCGGCGGCGGCGCTGGCAATAATGATGGCGGTGCCGCCAATCATTACTGGTCTCAATATTCGTACTCCACGCAGTCCAATGCGGGTGCCGACAAGAAGTAGAATGCAGCAACACTATGCAGCCGTGTTCCACCAGGCCCAGACCCCTCTGCGTTGTCCCGAAAGGAGTTAACCACAAATCTGAACTAAACTTTATATAATAGTTTTAAACGATTAACGAACAGTAAAACAAAATTAATTTAGTTTAGCCAGTTTGGGCTAGTCGAAACCAAACAATTGCGAGGGCTAACCAAACCCTAAGTCAAAATTCTTACCTTACCTTCGGATGGATTGTACAAAACTAAGACTACATATATCATTTGAAATTGAACGTGAATGTTTCGCTTTTCATTTTCCACAACGCATTTTCTATATGACAGTGACGAAGCAATTGAATGAAACGCGGTCTTTACTCTGGCACTACGTATCTAGGCAGTACAACTTGTTTTAACGTTTATTACGATTATTGTTTTATTTTTTACAATCAACGCAAACAATTGAAATGAACGCATTAGAGAAGAAACATTAACGAATAAATCTATACATTGAAAAAATCTATTTAAACGATCTTATTACTGGGAAAGGGTGTGTAATGCGCTCGCATTTTAAAGGACAAATCGTTAAAACACGATAAACAGCTAATTTTAAAATTTACATTAGGCCGAATGCAATTTAAGAAATATTGGAGTCTGCAAGTATGTATTTTCTAATTTAGTGTTTAAAACAGTTTTATTAAACTAAAAACTAACGTTTGCTTTTTTTTTTAAATGTATATTTTTATTTCCAAAAAAAAATTAGTAAGTTTGCCTTAGATTTCAAACTTAAGTTGTGCTATGAGTAACTGAAATTCAAAAAAATAAAGCAAAGGATATTTGTAGCTAATAAATATTTTCTAAAGATAAGCTGTTTAAATAATAAACTAATGTGATAAAATTTTTACTTGAGTCACTACCAGTGCGGCTTAGCGGAATTTTCGGCAAACGGGCACACTGCAACTTGGTCACACTGGCTAGCTGGCAGAAGTCCGTAAAATTATTTTTCGTTTCCCAGTAACTTTCTTGTCGCATTTTGCTTTTGAAATCAAATTAAATCATTTTTTTTTTACCAAAATCCGATATCACAATCAGATACTGCTGTAAGTTGAGATTAGGTGTGCCGTTCTGAAACCAGCAAACTCGACCAACCCTCCCACTTTGCCTTTGCCCTTTGTTCCGAGTTCCACTGATTTACATACTTTCGCCTCGCCAAGCATAGGTAATTATGGATACGGAGAAGTCTAGCAGCAGCTCCTTCGAGGACCTGACCAACGCCGAGGACACCAAAGACATTCGCAAGGTGGCAGCGGAGGAGGCAGCCTCCGGAGATGGCGCACCCCCGGCATCCGTTTCTGGAGACGGACAGAAGGCGGAGGAGGAGGATGCAGAGGAGGAATGTGATATACTGGGTAACAAGCAGCTGATTAAGCGCACCATCAAAAAGGCACCGCAAGACTCGTTTAGGCGTCCGATTCGCGGCGAATTGGTCACCGTGAACTTCACTGGAAAACTGGACAACGGCACGGTGGTCGAGAACGAGTTGAACTTCCAGTGTCACGTGGGAGACTACGAGGTTATCCAAGGATTAGATATGGTGTTGCCCATGCTGCAGGTCGGCGAAGTGTCCCAAGTCAGCGTGGATTCCCGCTTCGGCTACGGCTCCCTAGGACTGAAAAAAGAGGGTGAATCCGAGTACCTGGTACCACCCGATGCGCACGTAAGTTTATATTCAAATTGTCATAAGAACTCTTCACATATATCAATTTTCCAGCTTACCTACGAAATAGAGCTTCTGGATATCAAATACGAAGAATTTGCGGACCTTAAGAGCTTTGAAATACTGCGCAAATATGGGTATGTTATATTCTTTGCTTTGCTAGTCGGTTCTTAAAAAATAATTCATCTTTTCAGTACGCGCAAGAAAGAACGTGCCAATTTCTTTTACAAACGCTCGGAGTTCACAACCGCCATTCACCTGTACAGACGTGCCCTCGACTTTCTGGACAATCGTGATGGGGATCCGGACTCCGAGTTCGACAAGGAAGACTTGGAGCTCTCGAACAGTGACACGCAGACCCTGCTAGAGGATCGGTTGATCGTTTACAATAACTTGGCAATGACTCAAATCAAGATTGCCGCTTATGACGCAGCTCTGCAGTCCGTGGAGCATGTGCTGCGGTGCCAGCCAAATAACTCCAAAGCCTTGTATCGCAAAGGAAGAGTAAGTTGTTGGCTCAGAACCATCGATTTTCATTCACAAAATACTTAAATTACCCGGCAGATATTGGAGGGCAAAGCGGACACCCAGGGTGCTATTAAGCTACTGCAAAAAGTGGCTACTCTCGAACCCGAAAATCGAGCCGTTCAATCGGATTTGGCCAGACTTTTCATCAAGGCTCGTCGTGAGGAGCACAACGAAAAGGAGATGTATCAAAAGATGCTGGGCCAGGCCAAAAAAATGGAGCAGAATACTGCCACCAGGCAAAAGCAGCCGCTTGTCGACAATTCCAAGGTGAGATAGCTAATGAGTTTATAAAAAAAAACCGAGTGTTAATTCTCATTTTGTCATTCAGCTGAAGCTGCTTGGCTATCTAATGGGTACGATATTAATTGGAGTGGCTGGCGTCGCTATTTATCGTTACAAGTACTAAGGACAAGCATTGCACACGAACTACTGGTTATTTTAAGCAATTGAAATGCATTTTTTAAGTATATATAGAAGGCAAAATTATGAATGTTGGAAAGTCGCAGTTGCTTATTATGATGATATGGCTCTCGTTGTACATTTAATGCTATGCACACTTCACAATAGTATGTATCTTTCAAATAGTATGGTTTTGGATATCGTACATATAATGTTAAAGCTTAAGTTTAATCAACTACATTCTGTCAGACAAGTAACGGGAATTGTTAAAATAAACACAATATTCTCATCATTATGTTTTATACAATTTTCAAACGAAATAAAGCAACACAATCGAAATCAGACCATATTTATGAACTTGCAATAAGGTTCGAAAGAAAGCATATGAAATACCATATGAATGTAATGATACTGATAAGAGCAGCACTGATAAGAACTCCTAACTTGATTTTTTTTGTTCGTTACTTAAATAATGCATGATTTAACTAAACTCTGCTCTAATCTAAAAGGCAAACGAACTTTTGTAAAAACAAATCGGAACATCCGTTCAAGAGATATAATTTTCTTCTATCGCGACTTAGAATGATTAAATGATGGTGCGAATTTAAACATGCTGATTCATTGTTTGCGTATGGTAATCGACATGACAATGGGTATATTTGGGTCTCCCAAGGCTGTTTCTATGGGGGGTCGTGGAGGTAATGCAGCTGCGATCGTATATAAACCTATCAAGACATCAACAATTTTCAGTATCTGATCACTATATCAACAATAATTGTGAAAAAAAAACCAGCAATAACACAAAGCTTTATTTACCACATCTTATCAGTTCGCCACAATCTGTAATATCTATTCGATCTATCCAGAAAGTCTATATGTTTACAAACGTATGTTTATAAGCAAGTGTTTATAAATATCTTTCATTTGAGACAAAACACTTTTATTGGGGTGATTAATATACAAATTCATAAGCTTTCGGTTAAACAAATTCCTGCGAAAAATAAAAAAAATACATGTGATGCGAGTAACTTAGGCCTTCGATGCAATTTCAAGGGCCTGCTCCAGATCCTTGATCAAATCATCGGCATCCTCCAGTCCGACGGACAAGCGAACTAGACCGTCAGTGATGCCCAAAGTTTTCCTATCCTCCGCTGGAACCGAGGCATGGGTCATTATTGATGGAAGCTCGGCCAGACTCTCGTAGCCACCCAGACTCTCTGCCAGGGTGAACACCTTGAGGGCCTTGAGGAAAGCCGAGGAGTGCTTCAGCTCGCCCTTAATGTAGAAGGAGAACACGCCGCTGTATCCGTATGCCTGCTTCAGAGCGATCTTGTGCTGCGGATGGGAGGGCAAAGAGGGATGCAACACCTTCTCCACGAACGGATTCGTCTCCAGGTATTTGGCAACCTTCAGAGCATTCTTCTGGTGCTGTTCCATGCGCAGCGAGAGCGTCTTAAGACTTCTGTTCACCTGATAGCAGTCGAATGGAGACGGCACAATGCCCACTGCGTTCTGCAGGAACTTCAAGCTTTTGTAGAGCTTCTCCGAGTTCATGGTGATGCCACCCATGACCACATCCGTATGACCGTTCATGTACTTGGTCAGGGAGTAGCAGACCAGATCAGCGCCCAGCTCCAAGGGTCGCTGGAAGTAGGAGGTCAGGAAGGTGTTGTCGACGGCCAGGACGATATCCTCGCGTACTCCATGGACCAGCTGCGCAATAGCCTCGATGTCGGCTACCTTTACCAATGGATTAGTTGGTGACTCGATCCACACCAACTTGGTCTCCGGCTTGATGGAACTTTTAATTAGATCCAACTTCGTGGGATCCACAAAGGTGGCTGAGATTCCCAGACGGGTGGCAACCTGTCGGATCAAACGGTTGGTGCCTCCGTAAACATCGTCGCCCATGATGATGTGATCGCCGCTGCTCAGCATAGTTAGCACAGCGGTGGTGGCTCCCAATCCCGATGAGAACGTGAGGCCGTATTTGGCATTATCCAAGGCGGCGAAGCACGTCTCCAGCACGTTCCTAGTGGGATTTCCACTGCGGGAGTACTCATAGCCCCTGTGCTCGCCCGGTGCATCTTGCTTGAAGGTGGTGCTCAGCGATATCGGCGGAATCACGGCAGCACTCTTCCACTGGTCGGGGCTCTGGCCCGAGTGGATGGACTTGGTGGCGAAGCCGCTCGGCTGGACTCTGTAGCTCATCTTGTCTGGGTAGGAGGATCGTTGGGAACTGACTGACACGTGGAGAGAGACCGTCGCGAATATATATACTCCTGCCAGATGTTATCGCCTAGCCGGTAATTAAATATTTCGACCGTTACAACACTACATTCGCCGACAGTGATGGAGCTCTAGCTATTAAACGGCTAGAAAACGGAACCCTTCAAAAGTAACGATACATATATGCATTGAAACGATGGATATTCTTACTTTCCTTAGAACTTCTTCGATTATTTATACAATAATTTATTTGTTGATAAAGCACAATAATATTACAATCGCAGCTTAAGAGTAAATACGATACTGAACAGAAAGGGACATGCGGAATGGGTTGGGAACTATACTCCAAGGTCTACCACAGTTTGTCGCTGAACACGATCTCCTTGAAGATGCAATCCTGCTTGGCGATGCTGACCATTGCCTTCTTCGACTTCATGGCATCCTGCACCTTCTCGCGCACCTCGGCCGCCTTCACATCGTTGCGAATGTAAAAGAGCCGTACCAGGTGGTCCTCGTTCAGAGACGGATAGCTGCCCAGCAAGGTGTGCAGGTCCAAGACGAGCAGTTCGATATCCGAGCTAAGCAGTGCCGATAGCGTGGATATAAGATCCAATGGAGAGTCGCTGAGGGAAATCTTCGGCGCGATTTTCTCAAAGAAGAGCTTAAACCGCTTGGCTTCGGTCTTGATTTTTCGCGTAATGGCATCGCACTCGGCCCGTGGCTTAGACAGTCGCTTGGATAGCAGTGCCCTAATGTAGCGCTTGGCCAGCAGCTTCTGGGCCTCGTTGATGACCATCTCGAAGTTATTGGGTCGCAGGTGATTATAGTCCTGGAAGTAATCGTCCAGCGTTACACAAATGGTGTCCACGGCAATGTTACTGGCCAGCCACTTGGCAGTGAATAGGTCGTTAAAGTGACACTCCATGTCCAGGAAGGCTTCCTCCAGCAAGTAACTTGCGGCATGAGCCCGGATCCGCTGGAATGTGGCAAGCAAACGTTCGAAATCCTCATAATGCTCAGTACGTGACTTGGGCCAGTAGAGTTGTTTCATCTGCTGCGCCAGTTCAACCATTTGCTGACTGTTATTCACGATGGTGATGATGTAGTGAGTGAAGTATTTGATCTGGTCCCGATTGCGAAAATGGTGTTCCTTCAGCTCGATTACGTTCTTAAGATATGTCTGGCCAAAGATCTCCACCTGCTGAATGCTCATTACCAACGCCTTGAACGTCAGTTCCTGATGAATTGTGTTGGTCACCTGCAGATGCTGGTCGATCATCTGGAATATGATGACAGGCGCTGAAGTGTGGTAGTACTCCTCATCCTGATCGGGCACCGTCTCAGTAAACCACTCCTGCTTCTCCGTTTCTGCGGCCTTGGTCATCCATTCCTGGAAGTTTCTCTGCATATTTTGCAGATATTCATCTTCCAGCGCTTTGAGATGTTCCGGACGCAGCAGAGTACCTATCTGTCGGTGTACATCCACATTAAGATCCGGATGGGACATCAGCTCGACGCCAGGATAGGTGTGTGTAACCCAAGCCATCATTGATACATATTCATTGCCCTCCAAGCCCGAGCGCACAATGTTGTCAAGCTGGAATTAGTAAATATTAGTGGTATAAAAACATTAATCAATTTAAATGATTGACGATTACTCACATAGCTAGAAAGTCCTTCGTGATAGAACTTGACATATTCGCCGAAAATGTCGTAGTGCGGCGGGAAGCAGGGCACACAAAGGGACTTCACAACGCGCAGATCCTCGAGAATGATTTGACGCAATATCTCCAGGTCTCGTACTAACCACATCTTGTTATCGGCCCGCTCCTCTAGCTTGGATCCCTCTATGCGCGTTATCACCGACTGTTGTAGCACGTCCATGATCATGCGGCGCCAAGCCTTTGGTCTTCCAGGCGGCAGGAATCCTGTGACCTTTTGCTGCTGCAACGCGAACTGGTCGTTTTTCTCTTCCCGCTCTATGATGCGTAGGGCGGTAACGATGATGGTGGGCTTCTTGCGCAGAGTGTTCAGCGTGCGGCTAAGAATGAGTCGCAGCTTTTTCTCCAGCTCTTGGGATACCGTGTCAACCTTCTCGAAGTGACGCTTTAGGGTGATCTTGTCGGACGCATGCTGCTTGGGCTGCTTGTGCAGTTCGTAGAGAAGATCATCCCGCGAATTCTCCAGATCCGCCAGGCACTGATGGGCATTAAGCAGCTTATCATCCTCGATCAGCGCCATCGTCTTTTGTACGCTGGCATCTACGTTGAAGATGTGCTTCAGATTCTCCATGGCGGTGGCGTACTGGGAGTGCTTTGTGTTTTCCTCCCGCACAACTTCCAAAGCGTCGTAGACTTCGGGAACGCCCCTCAGCAGGCGCTCCACCTCGTCCATTCGACGCCTTACCTCGCGCACGTCCTGCATGCAGGTCTCCAACTGCTTAAGTCCCACCCTGACCCCGTCCAGCTGTCCTTGCATTCCGGTCTTAAGGAGCGCCTCAACGGATGCCTTCTTCCGGGCGATTCGGTGGCGATATTGTTCCACCTTCTCCAGTTGACCTGGTCGCTGCAACATGTTCTGTATGTCCTTGAGCGCTGCCTGGCGAGCCTGCTCCTCCAGCTGCTGTAAATCCATCTTCAATTTATTTGGATCACTTTCAGTCTCTGTTTTGGTCAATCTTCGTCAGCAGTGGAAGTGCTGGTGTGACCATATAGCAGTGCGGCTGACAATCTCACTTCCAAGAACTACAGTGTAACTTGACAATAAGCTATATTCTACTCTTAAAATTATTATAGTTTTATTGTGTCTTAAAATTTTTATTTTATTCTTCAAGCTTAAAAAATTATGAAGTTAAAGTATATCTTTTAGTTTGCCAAAGCAACAGAGGATTCGACCTAAGTATGGAAAACTGTACTTATCGATAAGTTATCTTCTCATTGGTCTATCGCCATCGAGAGCTTTGTTTGTTTATAATTTGCAGCCAAACGTTTGAACGTAAACAACGCCCTAAGCAAAACATGAGCACGGAAAAAGAGATAATTTTGCAATTTGCTCCGTGGGAATCTTTTGTGTCGCCCACTTTCTGGCACAAGCTAGCGGAGCTTAAGCTCGACCACGATCGCCTGTCCGACTCGAAACGCTCCATTACTGGACACTACACAAATCGTAATGCAAGTGGATGCCTTTTGGAAGTAGACTACACGGCCTACAACAGGTGAGCTTGAAAACTACGAGTTTGATGAAACCAGCGCTTGACCACCCACATTCCAGAATGGCAAAGCCTCCAAAATTCAGCCATTCCGCTATAGGCACCATCTACAATAAGAACACAATCGAAGAGTTCAAGGCCCTGGACAAATTACAACTGCTGGCCGATGAGGGCAAGGAACTGCTGGCTGATATGTGCAGTGGTGGCGCCTTGAGAGATCCCAGTCTATTGACCCGGTTCTTTGTTCTCTCCTTTGCCGATTTAAAGTGTCACAGCTACTACTATTGGTTCGCCTTTCCGTGCCCGCTGACGCCCACCTTAAAGCTTCAGGGAGCCGTCCAAAAACTGCGGGACTTGCCCAATAGTAGTAGCTATATAATGGCTCTAAAGGCCTTACCCACTGAGTCACAGAACTTCTTCATTCTGTATGCTAATGTGGAGAAGAACATTTTCGAAGCCCGTAGTTTAAGTTCCCTTGACGATAAAAATGTTGAGTTCTGTTATTTTGGTTTTGCTGATCCCAGCGAGTATGAGCATCCAGCTTGGATAATGCGAAACTATGCTGCCTTTCTGCTTCAGCAATGGTAGGTAGGAATAGCAATGTTATGATATCAGTTCACACAGTTGTCGGTCTATTACAGTCCCTCTTTTGTTGGAAAACCATTGAAGTTTCTTGGCCTGCGACACAATCAACAAATGAACATCGATGACAGCCTTGTATGGAAGGTGATTCAGACTGAAGCTTGCGATCTTAGCCAAAGCGAAAATATAAAGTTCGTGGGCTGGGAGCTAAATAAAAATGGCAAAATGGGGCCAAGAATGGTGTGCATGAGGGACAGCATGGATCCAGCCAAGTAAGTTAATAGCTATAGACTTAAATGATAAGAACTATCAGTTCATTGAGGTGTGTCCTTAGTGTTAGCTACCACGACAGTTGAAAGTAACTTGTTTATTATTTATAATTTAACAATATTTCTTTCCGTAGACTCGCTGAGAACTCTGTAAACCTGAACCTGAAACTAATGAAGTGGCGCCTTGTTCCCGATCTCAATCTCGAAATCATCTCCCAAACAAAATGCCTGCTCTTTGGAGCTGGTACTTTAGGATGCGCTGTAGCTAGAAATCTGCTGGTGTGCTTTTATACGAAATGATTTAACTGATCTGATAACTAATAGTTTATTTATTTTGTAGTCCTGGGGATTTAAGCACATAACCCTTTTGGACAGCGGCAAGGTTGGGTTCTCTAATCCAGTGCGTCAGAATCTCTACACGCATGCAGATGCTGTGGCAGGCAATCGGATGAAGGCGACTACAGCTGCTCAGAGATTGAAAGAGATCAATCCGTCTGCGGAAACGGCGGGTTATGTGCTGGAGATTCCCATGCCTGGGCATACTATTGGAGAATCGCTTCTAGCCCAGACGAAGGAGCATTTGAAGGTTATCGAAAAGCTTGTGCAGGACCATGATGTCATCTTTCTGCTCACAGATTCGCGCGAAAGCCGCTGGCTGCCCACCCTGCTTGGAGCGGCAAAGGAAAAAGTGGGAACAATCATATACTCACCTTTCAGAAGAGATGTACCTAAAATGTTTCCCTTATAGATTGTCATCAACGCAGCTTTAGGCTTTGACAGTTATCTGGTAATGCGACATGGCACTACGCGTAAGGAAGCAGGCGACGATGGCCAAGAAATCGAAGGACTTAAGTGCATTAATGGCGATCAATTAGGTTGCTACTTTTGTAACGATGTTACGGCCCCTGGAAATGTAAGTCCCATTTGTTGTATAGTTTAAGATAACATTTGTATTTTCAGACTTCATTAGTTGGGTTAACATGGTTACTAAACGCATTCGTAATCATGGCGGGAATATTTTTCGAAGCCAGCGCACGTAGGATCCCCCGTCTGCAGGTGATCCACACCAGTTATCTGCACTACCAGGCCATTTATGCTGGTCACCTTGAAACCCACTAGATTCATCATGGCATTAGGTGTGCGCCAGGTGTAGCTGAAGAAGTTATAACCGTCCACTGCAGTCAAAACCTCGCGTTCCGTAAACGCAAGCGCCAGCTTGAATTGCTGGTTAAAGACGAAGGGGAAACCTCCATGACGCTCCTCGCTTCCGAATCTATAAAAAGAATTAGTTAACGCCCAAAGAGGTACGGCATTATAAAGTTAACTTACTCAAAATTTTTGTTCATGGAATTGCGCACTACTGCCTTCTCATCGAAACGCACACTGAAGTGTAGCTCTTCGCGCTTGGTATCCGAGTCCATGAACTTGATTATGAACTGTCCCTTTTTATTCTCGAAACACCGAGCTGTAAGGACAATCACATGGCCCGGACTAAACAAAATTGGCTGATCGTTACTGAACGCCTTAAAGTAGTCCGAGGCGTGAACGGCTGGCCACGGATTTGGAAACACAGTACGATGATCCACCTGTTTAATGACTTGGATCTGATCACGGATCTCCAGAGCACGAATCGTTCCCAACGGCATGCGGTAGCGGAATCTGCAGAACTCTCGGCTATTTATCGAGATGGCAAAGCTGTCCTCGCAACAAAGAATGTAGACCAAAAAGAACTCGCCACTGACGATGGGATTGGGCAGGGTGTTGGGGTCCATGACATGGGACTCCTCCTCGCCCCAGGCGCCGTTTATCCGGGAATTTCGAACGATCACATCGTTCCGAAAATAGCATGAGAAGCGTAGCCCAATATCTGCGTTCGGATCGACCGTGCTCTTGGCCGTGCAGAGGTTAATGTGGAACCTATCCGAACCAAATGATCACAATCGATTAGTCACGTACTGATAAGAAGCCCAATTTGACAAGTAATTAGTCAGAAAACGGAAAAGCGGTCTTACATTAATGCCGGACAACACTTACCTGGCTGCTCCATCGATGGTCTTGGCCACGACCTCCAGAACATGACCAAACTCCAGCGGATGCGATAGATTGCCAGCGAATTCGGTCAACATGATTCCTTCCTGCAATTACCAATTCAACTAACTATCGCCTTTGTACTGAACAATCAAGCGCAAAATGTGTTTTATAGTTCCGTGGGAGAGTCCGGAGTTCTCCGGCTCTCCCAAATGTTAAAACTTTATCTAATCAGTGATGGGCGGAGCGGCGGGTTGCTCAAGTAACCGATACAAACGCCGAAGTTTTCTATATCTTGTGTTTTTGGTTTTTAAGCGCTGCTATTTGTTTTGTTCTCGCCCGAAGGCGTCATCTTTGTTTGCTCGGAGCATGTGTTTGTGGACACAGAAAAGCTTTCAAAAGCTCTTGATCGTACTACTGCACCGGCGTCGAATGTGCTCCAAATCACACTGAAAAAAACTCTGTATAAAAAAATCTCTTATAGACTCGCTTTATAAAGTTGTACGTACAAATTTGGATACAGATACTCATTGCATTTCGTTCTATTCCATTTTCAGTCGCTCAAAGACCGAACTTTGGATCAACAGTGCACAGTGACACGACCCGGAGTATCCAACATTGCGGCCAGCTATGCGGTGGAATTGTTGGTGGCTTTGCTGCAGCATCCTCGTAAGGAGCTGGCACCCGCCTACTATGCACAGAGTGGGCGTGGCAGGTCGGAGGAGACGGAAGAAAAGGTGCCGGAGGGTCTGCTAGGAATTTTGCCTCACTCCATCCGTGGAATGCTGTGCAACTACGAGAATATTCTGCCCGCCACTCAAAAGTTTGCTCAGTGCATAGCCTGTTCAGCGGTAAGATTTGACAATCTTTTAAAATGGTTTTGATAGCGTTTTCAATATTGTTAAAATTTTTTTTTTAATATATTCGCTTACAGGCCGTCCTAAATGAATATAAAAAAGAGGGTCATGCTTTCCTGTTTAAAACTTTTGAAACAGCCAAGTTTCTGGAGGATTTGACGGGAATCTCCGAATTCAAGCGGTTAAACAGCGAGGTTTGTTTGTTTCCTGTGTTTAATCTAATGGAGATATTTAAAAATTATTCATATTTTTGCACAGATTATCGATTTTGATGATGAAGAATTTGACATGTCCGATAGCGACGAGGATTAGGTTCCACAAAATTGGTCAAGTTTTATCTTCAAAGCAAAATATCTTAAATATGAAATTCAGCTTATTGTGGCTTTAATTTTCTGCAGCATTTATAGTTCAATGTCTATACCAAAAATGTGTGTACTTCAATGCTTTTATTCTATCTAGTCGTTAAGCAAATTGTGAATCATTCAAATGAAATTGATGTGAAAATTAGGCATAAGAAAAATGTGAATTTACTATTGAAAATTGTAATAATAAAAGTGTGAATTTACTATTGAAAATTGTTATAATAAAAGTGCTTAAGTACGGGAACAAATGTATTTCCGCCAATTTACAAGTCGCAGCCTTTAAGCTTTGTTTGTTTGTACGAAACGTGTTTCTGCTGATAAGAGCACTCATTTATAGGCGAAAATATTATTCTGATCTGAGAATTCCCATTTTTGTGGTTGACAAATACCAAAATATTGTTTTCAATTCCCGATCGGTCATTGAATATGTTATTAGCTGCATTATTCAAGGCGAAAACACGCAAACAAAGATGAATGTTCGTATAAAATTGTTTTGGGAATATGCAAATGATTTACATAGTGGGCCAGGTATGCGAAAAGAATAGTTCAAAGTTGAATAAACCTGGTTAGAAAGCCACGAACTAATCGCATATGTAAATTTGCTTATTATGTCTCGGTCAAAGTAGATGACATCCTAGAAATACGCTCACAAATGTTATACTTTAAAGAGATATGTAAAGTTAAAACTATATTTTTAGTCCAGGAATATAAAATGTTTAAATTTTCATTAAATGGTTGTATGAAAATTTACCACTTTAATTTATCAAAGTGGTTTTAGGCCAAGTGTTTTGAGCTGAACAAATATTGGCAACAAGTACTTGACACACAATTCGTGTGCGTTTCCAAGCGATTTGATGATAAAGCCTTTCATCATTTTGACCCCAGGCCAAAATGGAGCTAGAGAATTCCATCCACTGGCTATGACAAAAGGCTCCCGGCCATTTCTCTTGGCCAGAAAAACAAACAAGAAAGAAGATCGACCGAGAAAGAAGAAAAAAAAAACGGCACGACTCCATAATTAATAGTTGGATTGGGGGAGAAATGTATTGAAATATATCTGGCCGCTCAACCTCGGATCGACATGGCGGTGGTGGTAGTGGTGGTAGCATAAATTTCGGGCCTGGCCAACTGAGCAAACAACAACAAGCCAATTTGGAGCGAGTGAAGCCGCTTTGAGTTTGGCTCGCGGCCCCAAAAAGCGCTCAAAATGTGCTCAAAATGCCATTCGAGCTGCGATGCCTCTGCCAGCGTCGCCTTTTGTCACTCGAATTGCGTTTTGAGTGGTTAACCGGGGTTTGCTGGCCAAGATCTTCATAAATTGGTGAAAGATACCCAAAACGGGCACATAAGCTCGGCGACGCGCATCCAAGTGGCAACTACCCAGTGAAAAGTCGAAAAAGTGCAATACCAAGTCCTGAAATTAAAAGTGTTTTTAAAAAGTGAATTTCAAGTTCATAAAAAATTATTCAGTTGCCATAGCTAAGAGAGAAATTCCAAGAAGTCAAACAAAATGGTAAGTCCTTTATCCTTCAAATCCCTTTCCCTGCTGAAATTGTACGAAAATCAGAAAATCAAACTTAAATCGTAGTTTGTTGAACTGTTTCGAAAATTGGCAACTGCTTTTCACCAATTTTCCAAGCTATTTGTTCGCATAATATTTACGCAAATGGCAGTTCGCAGCTTTTAGTTTTTGCTTTGACTTTGCTATTGGCCTTAACCTGTTGCGAAAGTTGGCTGCCAGCTTGGCAGTTTATGCTTTTTGGCCATTGCAAAACATTTTTCAAATACCTTGATGTGGCACCAAGGGGAAAAGATTTAACAACATTGCATGGGGATCGTAAAAAAGTTATTACCTTTAATGCAAGCTCAAGTGTTTTATTTATTTCGAGTTTTCACCTGAAGTTATATAATTAAATTTATGAGTTCAATTCATATCGTGTTAGGAGAAACAATGACAGAATCATTTTCTTTGTTTAACATTTTAATGGAGAAAGTAAGGTCAGTGTGTTAGTCACTAATTAACTTCCTGAGTAACAAAGACACGACTGATCTGCTGACAAATGGCAGGCAATTGAGAGAAATCTGTAACGAACCTGAAAGTAGGCAATACTTTCTCGAAACAAAAAGTATCTCAAAGTGTTTCGGTTAACTATAATCCAAAACTAGAGAAAGTCGCGGTTCTTTTTTTCAAATGAATTTGCGGGAAAATCCCGGCTGGTAAGACCCGCAGATCTTGAAAGCAAATTCGTCAGCATCCAGATTCAACCAGCTATCAGTTATCAATTGGTATATTAACGTATCAGTGACAATGCCCGTATCGCCCAAATATTTTTTATTGTCGGCTCCAGAGTATATTGTGGAATAAATTTGTTTTTTATTTGCCAAACGATCCCATTAGATCGCCGTTAACCTCTTGTCTCAAATTCAGGCACATCTGTTGAGCCCCTCCTGGCAACATTCGATCTATCATCATCTACTGAGAAATACGTGTATTATATAGCCGAGGGTATTGGTAAAATCTGCTATTGATAAGTTGGATGGACGGTTATCGCCGGCGACTTCTTGTTTTTGTTATTGTTTTGGACTTGCGCCTCCGATTTACGTCGGATCCGAGCTGATTATGCAGCCTGGACAGGAGAGCGAAATCTCCAGAATTCAGTTCGAATTTTGCGATCCGAGGTGGAGCGTGTGCGGTTAGTCGAAGCAATTCAATCAATTGTAACAGCAACGAATCGGAATATTCATATATATATATACCAATAGCTATTATCAGCGATCATCGACTTTACAACGTAATTCATCTAAATCAATTGAGCAGTGATCTTTATAGACTTTATAGGTAGTTTTCCACGCCCTTCAGCCTCAACTGATGCACCACCACTCTAACTTCCGCTTCCCTTTTCGCAACCTAGGTCAATCAGAGCAAGCCCAAAATGGCCCTGTCCAAGATCGACACCGAGATCGAGCAGGTTGACCAGGAGAAGTACCTGCGTCAGGCCACTAGCTACTATCAGCCGCTGGAGAAACCCCTGAAATACGGACCGGAGGTGAATTCCCTATCGGACTTGGTGGCCGCCCTTCACCGGGAATTCGAGTCGAACTATGTTAACATCGAGATGGTGAATCACCTTATGCTCAGCTACAAGTCCAATCCGCGGGAGTGGCGCAAATATGCCAAGTTCGATCGTTACACCTACACGCGGAATCTCGTGGATGCTGGCAATGGAAAGTTCAATCTGCTGATTCTGTGCTGGGGCGAAGGACACGGCTCCTCGGTGCACGACCATGCCGATTCCCATTGCTTCATGAAGATGCTGAAGGGTGATCTGCGCGAGAAGCGCTACGAGTATCCCAATAGATCTGCCAGGGACAACGGCCGGTCCCATCATCCCGATGGCGAGATCGATAGCCGAGAGCTGGTGGAGATTGGGGAGACACCAATCGCCGTCAATGATGTGGCCTACATAAATGGTGAGAAAATTAGAAACTTTAAAAGTGGGGTATTCCTATACTTACTGTTTTTTTTTTTTTCGTTTTGTTATCCATAGACAATCTGGGTCTGCATCGCGTGGAGAACCCCAGCCATTCGGATACCTCTGTCTCCCTTCACCTATACTGTCCACCCTTCGACACGTGCTCCGTGTTCCAGGACAACCTGAAGAAGACCACCGCCAAGGTCACCTTCTGGAGCAAATACGGCGTGAGGACGAAGCAGAACGAGCAGTAGATCCATCAAGATCCTAAAAATATAGCCTCTCGTATTGTTGCATAATACTAAGAATCTTTATTACTAGATATTTAATGAGCTAGGGCCTAAGAAGATCCGGGAGCTGAGCTATCAAACATGGCGAGCAAGGGCCACGTTGGCGCTGATAAGTTCCCATTCCAATCCATTGGCTATCCCGGATCACAGCAGCGATTAGTGTACTTTAAGTGTTAGCTGTACCAAAAATATTCAATAAATAAGTGAACCATTGACAACTGCTTGAATGTGCTTTTTTAAATGTCACCAGATCCTGAATTGCATCCCGGTTAGACATCCATGTTGCGTGATCTTTTCGGCGGACCCCTGTCCAGTGTTTGCTTGATCGACTTGAGCAGACCAGGTATCAGGTTTATGTACTTGTCCACACAGTTGTTCGTGCAACTCTCAAACATGTGCTGGGATCGGGACATGTCCCGGTCACTCGGATTGCTGGGCATCTGAGACCGCGCATCGCTGTTGCAATCCTGCGGGTTGGCAATCGTATTAAAAATAGGATATATCAATCCAATATTAAGCATTTATAATTATAGTTTAAGCTCCTACCCTAACGCAGTTTTGAAGTCTATTCTGGAATTGGCCCAGCTCGTGCTGCAGGAAATCCTGGGCATCCATCAGGGGACCGGCGCACTTCTCGATGCAGTTCTGTACGCTCTCCAGCGTCCCTCGATCATCGTCGCAGCAGCGGGCGGCACAGCGGTGCATCGTGGACTTGGAAACAACGTTCTTACCAGAAATTCATAGTAGGCAAGTGGAGGCCACACACTCACCTGCATTCTGCGCAAGTGGGTGCGGTACATGTCCTCGATCATTTCGCTAATGGCGCCCTCCAAGCGCTTTTTTTGTTGCTCCACCATTTCAATTTAAAATTTGAACAATTTCGAAAGAACAAAACAAAATGTTGAATTGACAGTTTTCGGTGTACAAAGTATGTTTATTTTTTTTACTGATGGCAAAACTTGACATTCTTCCGAAGATTGTTAGCACAACAGTTGTTGGTTGCTGCTTAAGACTTTCAACAATTAATAAGGTAATTTTTGTTCTATATTCTTAAAAGCAAAATTTGAAATGACTCCAGAGATGGGACTCATTGCACGGTTTTAAAATAAACGAATTCAACAACTAATTATGTAGTAAATGCAGGTTGAGTTAGACTTGGGGAATGCTCTCGGGTCCCTTGGAGAGCACAGCCTTCATGGTCTTCATCATGCCGGGAATGAGGCCCACATGCTTGTCCACACACTGGATGGCACAGCGCTCGAATTGGTCGGTGTACTTGGCTATCTGATCCTCATTGGGACTGGGCGGCATTTTCACCTTCACATCGTCGTTGCATTGCTGCGGAAGAGGAGAATGTGAAATATGAGCGTTGCCTAATAATATTCTATTATTCTTAGAGCCACCAGGGCAAAAAGTTGGTGCAATGGATACTAACCATGACGCAACGTTGAAGTCTGCCCTGGAACTCGCCCAATTCGTGTTGAACGTAGTTCTGTGCCCTCGTCATGGGCGCGGAGCATCGATCCACACATCTCTGGACACTGTCCACGCTGGAGGTTCCATCCTGGCAGCACTTGGCCGCACACAAGTGCATCTCATTCTGGAATTTCGTGAAAAGCAAGTCAGTTTCGGGATATCCCCTAAAGCGAACTCCACTTACCTGCATTTTGCGCAGGTGCGTCTTGTCCATGTCGTCGATCATCTCCGTTACCGCGGCCTCGATTTTCTGGCGCTGTTGCTGGATCATTTTGCTTGTTTAATTGTTAATTACCTACGTCTTACAACCGATTTCGTAATATCAAAATAAATGCCGGCAGCGTGTTTTTTGTAATATTCGATTAGTGATGAGCCGACGCAGCTGCTAATAATCGATTAGCAGTCTATCGGTGCCGCTCTTCTTCTTTGGTTTTCCACTTGGTTTTGGTTTTCTTGTGGATATTTTTGAGCAATATTAAATTAAAACCATGTCGCTCTTGCAAAAACTAAGCAGATCTGGTGTACCGATGGCTTCATTAACCTGTCGTTCCCGAATGCCAATGGTCATTCGACTTATCAGCGGTAACACAGAAAAACCGGCGGAGGAATCTACTCCCGCAGTGAATACGGAAACGGCGGAGATTGGCAGCAGCAAGGGAGGATTCGCCCGTGCCTTCGACAAGTACACGGCACCAGCCACGCCTCCACAGCTGCCGGAAGACAACCAGACCTTCGCCTCCCTGCTGCGCAACTCCAAATTAATTGATGTGGGTACATTATTTAAGTAATCCCATTGTTTATGTAATAACTTGTTGATTTCTGGAGCAGCTGGACAACGCCGAGGGCAAGGTGGTCAGTGGCAAGATCTTTCATGTGGTGGGCGATGATCTCTACATAGACTTTGGTTGGAAGTTTCACTGCGTCTGCAGTCGTCCAACACGCAATGCCAGGTGAGTTCAATATAATTTCCTGTCTCTTTATCCAATAAACCGCCTTTCCTACTTCAGCGACTATGTGCGAGGAGCCCGTGTTCGACTGCGCATCAAGGACTTGGAGTTGTCCACCAAGTTTCTGGGTTCGTCCAAGGATATTACCATTCTAGAGGCAGATTGCCATTTGCTGGGTCTCCTGTCCACGCCCACCCGCCAGTCGACGGCCAAAACAACGCCGAAAATCGAAGATATCCTATAAATCCTTTATTAAAACCAAGGTTTGTTAAACGTTACGTCAAGTCTTCATCCTCCTTGGTTGTGAACTGGAACACTTCGTAGTGATGGTTGAGTTCCCGCACCGAATGCAGTTGGAATCTCGTGGCTAGAGCTCCGTTTTCAGAGTTCTTAACGAAAAATACTCTTTTCGCCCTGCTATGTACCAGGGCCATGGAGCACATAAGGCAGGGTTCCTGCAGCAGATAGATATCGTAGCCGGTGCACAGATAGGGTCCGAATTTGGCCAGGTTATCTGCTCCTTGAACTGCGTCCACTTCTTTGCATTCTCTCGACTTTTCCGCTCCGAATGTCAGGTCTTTGTAGTCTTCATTGTTCATCAGGTAATCGTAGTAGGCTTTAGGAATACCCCGCAGAGTGGTATCCTTCTTGAAATCTTCGGTGAATGTAACCTCCGTTTTTGTGGCGCCTCCTTCTTGACTGCGAGCCACAAAATCGACGAGCATCATGCAGCAGTGCTCGTGCGGCCTACAAACTTCACCAGTTCCAGCAATGGACACAATGCTGGGTTGTCGCGGATCCACGCAGATGCCCACCGGACGATTGGCATTGACATCCCGCGAGAGCCTCACAAGCAATTGCCCGATCCTTTTGTGAAATGTGCGTTGTGCGGAGCTAAAGTTGCTGCCATTCCTCAGTGACTCCGAGTAGTGATTAGGGTGAAACTTGCAGGGCCAGTGCTTAAGGGTCTTCTCGTACTGCACCCGCAGTCGGGGCATCCGTTCCGGCACCTCCACCACCCGGACTCCCTGGCACAAAGCACGGAGCACGTGCTCCGAAAAGGCAAACTGTTCAAGGTGTTGTTCCAGGCTTTGAGACACTCCGATCTCTGAGCTGGGACATATGAGCACGCTGCGATCCTGGACGCGCTTTAGGTGTTGAAAGTGGGGCAATTTCTGTGAGAGCTCCTGGATGACCGCCTGGAGCTGCTGTTTCGTCTCCAACTCGCAACTGTGCGCCTTGATGAGCGCAATATCCTCGTCGAACTCATCGGAGAGGATGGCCCGGATCCCAGTTATGTCTTCATCCAGATTGGGTGATTTTCGAGCACGTTTGTTTGGTGGCGCGGATATATCCATTATTTACTTAATTCTTCAATTAGAAGAATGCCAATTGGAATCGATTGAAATAGGTTATCGATAAGTGCCAAGCGCTGGCGTTGAAACAGCTGTTTGGATATTAAGCGCCAACTTTGAAAAATGTCTTCTATTTAAAATATGCATTTAAAAATAATTTAGTGAAAGATTATACGTTTAAAAGTCTTTAAAGCTATTTAGCTTGGGAGCTGTTTCAAATATTTCCTACTTTTGATATACATTCCCTAATACTTAATCTAATCAGCTCAATAATCTGATCAATTGTCTAATTTGCATTATAATTCCTTACAACCAATATCTTTTTTGATGTCTACATGTAAGCAGTGCCCAGTCTGATACCCAAAGTTTAAATTCAAAATTCCAGTGAAATATGTGCTTGTGATTTCTAGTCAAAACTTAGAGGAAACATCGAAATGTGTCTGCGCTTGTTTTGCGGCTATTTGTCGCTTTACATTGGCTGCATCTTCATCGGCTTCACGGGGATGCTTCTAGCTTTAATGGTCTTTTCTGTGGGTCTATTCGAGATGATCAAGGGCAATCCGGAAACAGTGCTTGTGGTCATGGCAATGGTCTTTGGCATTGTCCAAGCCCTAGCTAAAATTCTTCTTCTCCTCGGAACGATGTGGGTAAGTGAATACTTTTATCCTTAAATTTGTAAAGATATCCAATCGCTGTTCTACAGGACATGTGCTGGGCCATGCTCTTGTCCTTTTTTATAGGTATTGCGGCCCTGGGGCTCCTCATCGCACTTGTGGTGCTCTTCTACATCCTCTTGTGGGACCCTCTGCACCTCCTTCTGGGCGGTTTTCTTAGCATACGTAAGTTGGTGAAAAAATTTTGAATTTCTTTTGGATCTGAAAACAAAAGAAGATAGAGAAGTAGATTAATACATTAACTATCGAGAACTTCTTTCTATAACACACACACAACATATAACACAAACAAGCAACAAAACGTAGTGGACTTAAAAAGTACATAAATTCTATTCACGTTCGATTTTTAATTAAAATAATATTTTTCTCTTATCCAGTCGAGATGTACTACGAATGGGTCATCATTTCAACCTGGTGGTGCTGTCGATCATGCACCCACGACTGCTAGGAGTTGCAGTTGGTTCCACTTGTTGCATGCATAGAAGATACAAACATACCATGTTGGAGATCGAACGCCTTGGAATGAGCATACTATGCAACTCTCAGCGATCTTCGCATCGGATGTAATACTGTGAGCACCGAGAGAGAGAGAGAGAACTTGTATTCGAATCCCCCCATTATTTGTGTATGAGGTGACTTCGTGCTCGGGTCTTCCGACTTGAGTGTCTTTCAAGTAAGTCAGTTCACTCTGAGACGCGCGCTGGATATGTCGTTCCTGGAGCGCTCGAGCTGTTCCTGCGAATGAGCGTGTGTGTGCCAGTGTACCGCCCCCTACCCGTCAAGAAAAAAAAAAGGAAATAAAAATATCGGCAGGAAAAATATCAAAAATTATATCTGAAAATACACAAGTGTATCTGCAAGTGCAGTCGTATATGTGAGACGAGAGTGTTTTCCATTTGCCGCAATTAGAAGTAACGGTGCGAAGGTGATTTGCACGGGAGAAACTGGAAAATCAGCGAAGCGCGAGATACTTGTATCTGCAATTTGTGTGTTTTCGTTTTGTTTTCGGTTTCGCAAATAGCAAGTGAAGAGCCCATTACTTTAATTCAATCAACGATCGGTTGTTGTGTGGCCCGCTTTTGGAGAATCCCCACAATTTGTTCTAAGCCCAAATAAAAGTAATAAAATAAAAGCCCCAACCCCAGAGACAGAAGTCCGTGAGCCGGTTTAGTCATCCGAAAGTTCCGAGAACTGAGCGCAACATTGAGATACATTCGCGTATTCTCATTCCGAATCGCTGGACACCAGCTGTTGGCCACAATGCCTCCGTACCTGCTGGATATTTGCCTTACCTCGGAGCTTAGTAGACCGCGATAAGATATCGGCGACTAGTGGTGAATAAAGCCAGATACTCGTACTCGAAACTGCGAAAACGTCCATATACGACAAACAAACGGAAAAGAAAATCGCACAGTTCGGTGCCAGTGTTTAAAGTTAAATCGAGCGCTTATCTTATCGGCCAGCCATTGATTGAGCTTTGCCTTTCCGCTCTGCACCGGGTGAAGTCATTTGGCCACAATTCGCCCGTTTTAGATACTGTATCTGCGGCCATATCTAATGCAGCAGCCAAAGCAGTCGCGATAATAACGACCTCCTTCAGTGTCAGTTGCTCTGCAATCGCCGTCTAAATTTAGAGACAGATCAGGCGCGAGGGACCAGATCTGGCCAAAACCAAACCAGACGCACTCGGAAATCGTAAATCAAGCAGCCGGAGGAGACCAAGATGGACATAGAATCCGATTCGGACACCTCGGAGAGATGGGAGGACTTTTTTGGTAAGCGAACGGGATCACTGAACTTCTGCGTGCAGAAATGACATGACTCAGCGGGCTGGGGAGGTGCACTGAGGAAAAATCACGTATCAATCACAGATAGAGACTAGTAATATTGGTTTTCAGCATTTCAGACGACATTAGTCTACATTTTAATAATCCGTCATTGAAGGCATAAGAACATACAAAAGCTTAGGGTACTATATGTTTACAGTAGGATTATGAATAATATACATATGTCCCGATCTTATATTTCTTCCTGTGTGGGAGACACTACGCATTCTCCAAGAACTCCAAACTCCGAATATGGACTTGCGTACAAGAACAGACCATCAAGTTGGCTTTCTTTGGCTCGGCGGGTTGGGGGATGGTGATGGAATGGGGATTGCGGCTGGTGCTGGGACTGGGACTGGGGCCAATGCATTTGGTGGATCGACGGCACCGTTCCGTTCCCATAACTGTACAAAAAGTGGGGGGAAAATAAAATAACAACCCACTGAGTGGCATTGCGTGAATTGCGGTGTAACGGGTTCGCTTTGTTTTTGCATTCCGCTTTTGCGCAGTCCGAAATTTTTCGACATTATTTAAGCGCTCGAAAAGTCGGTTGTAATGAAATTTAATGATAATACATAATTTCGGGCCATTTTGACCCACATATTACCATACAAGTGTGGCCAAGAAAAGGTCTGTCTTCGGATTTGCAATTTATGTTTTGGGTGGCTCCATTCGGTTTGCTGACCCACTTAATTCGTAACGCCGATTTGCTTGTAACTTTGTGGCACATGCTGCATATTTGTTTTTCTTCTCACCGAAAGCTTTCGTTCAATTAAGTGCATTAGTCATAAGTCTTGACACTGCGTTTCTTTTGTTGACTTTCTTTATTATTATTGCACGCCCGCTAACAGCGGATGTTAGATAACGCCGCCCTTAGCGCAACAGCGCTGTAAGTAGCTCTGTTAGTTAACCCATGTTAGGCCAAAGAAGGTTTCCAAACTTATAATAATCAATAGTAATATGTATATGTAATAAGTAATATGTATTATCATACTAATTGCAAGTAACTCTATTAAAACTGTAAAACTGAATTTAAGCAATCTTTTGGCCAACACAATTCCAAACCAAATGTGTGAAGAGAGAGAGAGAGAATAACTAATTTAGTTAAGTACCTTCAAAAAACTGCCCGAAGAAAATAGTTTAAAACGGGTTAAGATGGTGCGTCAATTATTGATAACGGACACTGCGAATTCAGCAAGTGGCCTTTGTTATATCAATTATATACACATACATGAGTAGGGCGAATGAATCATGTATAGGTGATGGGGGGGTGTTGCGGCATTTATGGGTTTGTTCTGCTGATCCCACCAGCTTAGACATAGACGATTGTGCAAGTGGTTGACATTTGGCGGGGTCAGCAAACGTGACGCCATCTGTCGGCCGCATGTCCAGGATATTACCGATCGCATCGACCTATAAATAGAACCCGCCGAATGATATCGCCAGCAGTTGACCGCATGCACTATCAAATGTCACCAGTTCGTCTTCTTTTGCCCTTTCCGTCACCGTGTTTGTTTGCCTCTTCAACAACAGAGTCAACTTCAATTCCAGACAAACAAACAAAACGGGGGAATAAGAAATTTTCATCTGTGGACACAAGTGCATGAGCGCAAGGGGGCAGGGTGCCAGGTCAAGTCGTTGAATTACCACTCGTAACCACAAACACCACGGGAGTCTGTTCATTCGATATTGTTAAAGATTGTGATCTGAGGAAACCTTTTTGGGCCCTGCGGTTCGCCATCGATTCTCTTGTGACATTTATTTGGCTGGCCTGGCTTTCATATTTGGTTTATTCAATAAATACTAATAGATATCGATGGTAGTAGGGCTAAGGCGTTGATAAGATTTCGCCGCATGTATTTATTGACTTTTTGATAAAGCCGACAAGGCCAGCAGTCACAGACCTGTTCGTACATTTTTGTGGCATGTGCGTGGCGGCCAATCGAAATACCCAAAAAGTTAAAGGGGTCAGTTTTGCAGTGCTCCACTTCCGCTGGCGCGGGGCCTAAGGTCCCAATTAAGGCAATTGACAAAGTTCATCTAATTAACCGCTGCCATAGAGTTCGGTTTCATAATCGTCGGGTTCATTGGCCAATTGGATGTTAATGACATTACCTCACCCAGTCACTGTTGTCGTAGTTTGCAGGAAATGCCCAAGTCAAGTGTTGGGAACAGAACTATCAGTAGTTGAAACTTTCTCAAAAAAAGTGACACATTTGTAATCTAGTTGTGGTATTTTGATCAGTTTGCACGTTCTTGAGGTAGAAAATACATTTGGGAATCCCACTTTAACCAACAAATGGAGCCAAGTTGGCACCACTGAGACGGGGCTATAAGTCTTGCCCCCTAATTGCCTGCATCCAGACTCTGGGATTTTGGAGTTGGAGTTGAAGCTGCCGTCATATCCGAGAACCAGACCAGACCTGAAGTGATCTGTGTGTGGGCCGGCAGTCGGCGTTTGTCTGACGTCTGACGACGTTTGTGGACGTCCTCTCAGCACCCAGCACCACGACGGTTCTCTAATTGCATTTCTCTCAGTGCAACGGCTTTTGTTGTGGGCGTTGCAGAAGGTCGTAAAACTCGAGTATTGTGCACGCACGTCCCAAAAGGTTTTTCTCAATGAAGTTTGAAGAGTCTGTCTAGTCATATACCCTTACCAAAATGGGCATTAGGAAGTTGTAAACTTTATAGACTGAATAAATTTTTTCAATTAAAAGTTCTAATTAATAGTAATCAGCACATAAAAGATAATGGATTTCTTGTTTGCATAAAAGTGCACATGTAATGCGTTTCAATTAACCATATAATGAAGCTTTTATTAATATTTAACATTTTTATGATAGCAAGCATGTTATTATAATACTTCTTTGGATTAAGAATAGTGCTTTCAATAGTTTTATTTTGTGTCTTGAAAAAATGTTTTTGAACTTCATATTTTCTGGAAGGGTATATAGATATCTGACTGACTGTCCAGAGTCCTGCACAAATTTCGTTTTTTCTTTTTGTTGTATTGGGACCTGGGGTTTAATGAACGCTTTTGCCGCTCACAATTCTATTTGGCAGCAGATTTACAACTTCCTTGCAGAAATGCCATTTGCTCCGGCAATTTACGCCCACCTTCGTCAAATGAGGGGGCGGGCTATGGATATACCTATGACATGCACTTAAGCCGCTTAGAACCTACATAGTCGTGTATACTTGTACTTGAGTTTTATATATACATAGGTATACCGATCGATAGAAACTTCACGATCGTGAGTCACATTGAATCGAAAAAGAGAGTGACGGTCAAGAGAGCTGTGAAAAGTTATGTTAACACGCTTTTTTTTTTTTTATTTTGTCTGGGTCTCGTCGTTCCTAGTGAAAGTAGTCACTGCAGTCACCCGTGCTCCCTCACGAGCCCCACCTTTCTCCCTCCCACTTTTCCATTCCATTTCACTGGGCAGGCACGCATGCGCAGAGCATCGGTCGCCGCTCTCACTCGCTCTTGTGGGCAACGACCGGCAGAGAATCTGTCACGCTTCGCCGATGTCTCCAGTCGTCTCAGTTGCTCTTAATGGCCACCTATAAACCCATCCTGCTGACACACTTTCGCTTTCATCGACTGCAATCGCCGATCTCTGACATAATGGCCACGATTTGCATTAATGCTAAACGATTATTATTCGGATGATGCAGTGAGAGAAACATTAAGTTTTTGTCTTTCCAAATAAATCTAATCGATTGAGTTATAATAATTATACAGATCAATAGATCCATGTTACAAATGCATTCAATTTCTGCATGCTACAGCACTCGCTATATTGGTTTTATATCTTTCTAGCGCTTCACTATCCCAGTAATGGGTATCGAATAGTCTCGACTTTAGCGTTCTTTCTCCTTTTTTTCTCTGTAGAAGAACAATCGACGTTTTTTGTTCGTTTACTCAATAGTTTATAAGATTGGAGCCTCTATTTCTCATTCCCATTTGGCGAGTGAAACCGAAGCTCTATTTATTGATTAATTATCCCCCATGCCTGGGATTTGGGCAACGGAATTGGGTCATTGCAAATGGCAAAACACAAAATCAGCGGGAGCTAAGTGCCTTGGGGTATCACTAACTTTCTTGGCCGCATTTCGGCCGACAGCAGGGGGTGGCCCATTACTGGAGTCAAGGTCATAACTATCATTAGTGAACAACTTTGGTGCGGTGAAAACCTGAAGAGCTATATAACTTTTACCTATGCCTCTAGAATGAGTCATACAAATGCTTTTATTGCTCAAGTTTTTAATTGCGCGTCAAAATACCCGAGTTTATTTTCGTTCTTTTTAAAAGTGCTCACTTGAAGTGTAGAAAATTCTATTGGCTTAGTTCGCTGCGAAGTAAATTCCAAAAATGGCTAAATAAATAAATGGATACCCATTAGATGAGTGAAAAACTATGATGGAAAAGGCATATCGCATTAAAGCGTATAGTCTACTATTAATGCGAAAAATTTCCGCGTTGCCTTTAGTTCCCTCTTTTGTTGTTTCGAAAGTGAATTCAAACGGTTGAAGTTTATATAATTTCCATACAATGGCAATGCAATTTTATAAATGAGACGCTTTCCAACTAAGTAATTCAATGGGCTATCAAACAAAACTACTTATTAACACAATCGCCCCATTATTATAATTGAAATATTGCTGTAACCACTTTAAGTCGGCACAGAGATGACATTGATCCATGGCATTGAAACTTCCAACTGTCTTACGGTTCTGAAACGCACTGTATTTACACACATACATAAATACCGATCAGTTGGGTGTAACGAAGTTTTTGAGCGGCCAACCTTCAAATGTCAGCGACTGTTTTACATTGAGTCTCTGCTGCGGCTTAAAGTTGTAAAATGCATACGTAAAACAATAAACAATTAAAGATTCACACATCCAATGTGAAGTGTCTGGAAATTCCAATCGAAATATGCAGTCTTATTGGGCAAATGTTAGTCACATTGTCTCAGATTTCTCATTTTTTCGTTTGCCAATCAAACAAAGCCAATGTCTGGACATTGTTTAAGTATTCATATGGCCAAAACAAATTGTTTACCTTTGGCCAAACATGGGCAAACACAGCTGTTTGGCAAAAAAAGCCAGAGTCAAATACAAAACAAATTGCGTTAGAATTGTGTTTATTTAGCTCTCCAAGCCGAACAAATGCAAAATTCTCGTAGCCGAAAAAGCTCTAAAAATATGCTGCTGAACAGGTTTGTTATTTTAATTTTTGTTTTTATATTTTTGTGCCTTTTCTGTTTAGCACAAAAGTTCAACAAAATGGAAAGAGAGCGAGTAGAAAACGTGAGCAGCTGTGAAAAGCAAACAATGAGAAGCGAGAATCTGAACTTTGCCCAAGCCAAATACAAAAGCTGCTTACATAAGATATTTAAAAGGGGTTTAATAACCAAAAAAAAAAAAATAAAAGAACAACATGTTAAGTTTATTTGGTAACCGATCTTAGCGCACTGCAAAATTCCCTTTTCATGACAGCAATTATGAGTAAGCAGTTTAATTTTATTCACTAGTTTTTATCGTATGCATCATTGTAATAAACAATGTTTTGAAATATGTAAAATTCACACTACCCCATATCAGTTTAATTTTTTAAATCAAATTTTAAAGTGTGATCACTTATCGATCATTGATTCATGATCAGCTGCAGAAGACACCGATCGTAGGCATCTATCTTTATGTATTTCGATGTCGAGTTTCCAGTTTCTCGGGCCACTCCCCTCTCACTCACGCCCACCTGCTAAATGCCAGTATACCTGCATTTGCATGATTTTCACATTAAAAACAATAGAAAACGCTTTAGTCGAGTTACTCGACTATTACATACCCGTTACTCAAAAGCAAGAGCTGTAGCAAGCATATATTCATTCAATATTCAATATTTCATTTCCATAGAATAGGACAGAAAATTTTCTAATATGAATAGTGGCGTCTGCCCAAAAATCGATGTTTCAAGTGAAAACTGGTTGGTGATGTGTGTGTCTGGTGTTTGAGCAATCTGCGTGATCAATACACGACGCTAATGTACAGATCATGAGCACTGATTGCGACTGCTGCATGAAAATCGGAAAAACTCGTTGTCGTCTGCAATCTGCAGCCCGCTGCAGTTTGCAGTCCATAGTCTTTTCAGTCCGGCAACTTGTTCTCCAGTGCTGCCGAGATCATCGTCATGGACCCAACAGTGATCATCACGATGATCGCGGCTCGTTCTCTCCTCTTATTAATTTCCAACACAATCTGTGCGGCATATCATGTCAAAAAATTACAAAGAGTCGCTTGTTCAGGGGGCTGGGTCAAACGCATATGTATATACTTGTATGTATACTCGAATGGTTCGAAATTTATGAGTTTGCTTTAGGTACCGCCGCTCTAATTAATTCGAATGAAGATCGTCGGTTCGGGGCTTTGGGGCCCATGACCTGTGCACCAGTTTCCCAATACGCGTATTTGCCCGGAAAATTAACGCCACGCCTTGTGGGCTCATTAAAAAATGGCAATCAGCGTGACCATTCCGTAACCAATAGTTTTACCATTTGGCCAACATCAGCTAATGAAGGTACTGGGAGAATTTATTATGTGATCACTAACTATTTAAAGAAATCGTGCAATATTTGTTTACTAAGTTACTACTAAGTTTACTAACTGGTATATTTTAAAATCTATCTATCTGAGAATTGATTTATTTTCGAATTATGTTAGTTTTTTTTTTCACTGTGCCCAGCCTTCACCTTCACCTTCGATCTGGGGCTTCAAACCCATTTGTATGTCGCTGACGCTTTGTAATTTAAATGAATTTTTATTTAACAACATTATTTCGGCCAGTCGGCTGGCAATGGCCAACGTGGCGTATGATTTTAATGATACCCAGTCAAGTCTAAGGTTACAACGTTCATTTTGTTGTAATCCGAACTGTGGCTCAAGTTCGCTGGCGGATGAATTTCCTACATTTATTTCGCAGCGATTACTGAACGATTACGCCGGTCCAATATCCATGGACTACAAATTGTGCGGACATGCTAGCTAGCTAGCTGGGATGTGGAAGAAAAAAGTGAAAGAGCCCGAAAGACTTGGTCGTGATAACACGTAGCCCACAAACAAGGCGCGCATGCGAGTGCCACGCCCCCTTCGAATGCCGGATCGAGCTTAGTTTTTTTTTCTAGTATTTCTCCTCATCTTTGGCACGTCTGTGAAGCTTGTAGCCGAGCAACAACACCCACTCGAGGTTTATCTCTTCTCGACTGGCTGCACAGTCTTATTTGGTTGGCATTGCCTGGTTTTATGACCTCCCCCCAGAAAAGCAGAAAACCGAAAAATAACGAACAAAAAGACTACGGTTACGCCTCTCGAGTCGGGTCAGGTGCCGCAACAAAAGCTGGTGTCTCGCATCTCGGCTTTCGGTCTAATGGCCAGCTTAGACTAAGGCATCTTGTACACATTTTTCTACTCATTTTTATGGCCAGCGTATAAATCTGACCGCCAACACGACTGGATTTCCAAAGGCCTTATCTACAGAATCACACTTTCGTGGCGATTAGAATTTTTGATTTACAAGACCCATTTGAATTCATTATAGAGAGTGTGTATCGTTTATTCATGTTGCTTCACTCAATTGATAAACTTTGGACAAAGCAAAATTGAATTCCTCTACCAAAATGATTACTTTTAATCAATTTTCCGCGTTGGCACTCAAGTGGCCAAAAATGCAGTCAATTGCAGAAATCAAGTCGAGCGCCATAATGAGCGATCGTAAAGTGCTCAGCGAAACGCGCACGTAATGTTCATAAATTAATTTGCATTTGCCGAACATGGGAACAAGAAATGCGAAGCCAAAACTGGCACAAATTAAGTGAAAAGTAGAGACATATCTGTCGGCGCCTTTTGGCCGATCATGTTTGACACAAATCAAATCGAAACCAGCTGGCGAGCAACACGAAAACAAATCAAATTAATCCAAATCGATGGCCATTAGCAGGCGAAGCACACGACGGGCATAAAAAACATAAATGGCTCGGGAAGCTTATCACTGAATTTGAACGTGTCTCGGAGTGGGTGAGTGACCTGAACCTGGCCTGCTCCAAAACAGCTCCACCCAATTAGCACCTCTAATTGCGGTCCGAGGTGTAGCACTAATTTGGGTAGAGTAAACACTGGAGTAAATGCTTTATTTAACATTTTCTCGCTTGCGCAATCGCAGCTTTCGGCATCGGTGGCGTATGCGTAATGTGCTTCTTTATTTACTTATTTCGTTAATTTTTTTTTCGGAGCATTTTGGTTATTCCGAGTGCATGCTTTCCTTTTATTTGTCAATGTCGTGCAGTTGGCATTACGCCATTATTGTTATTGTTCCCTGTCTTACATTCATCTGCCTTAATCTTTTAACCACTTCGACTTATATAAACCAATTAGTCGCCTTGGCATTTGCATTGAAATGCATAATTTATGAGTGCAGAAGACAGAAGAAAGGCAATTATTATCCAGCCAAATCCCAAAGTGTGGCAAAAGATATAAAGAAATATTTTCCGCTCACACAAGCCTTAGGCGCAAATGAAGCAATTAAATTCAACACATGCAGACTCATAAAATTATATTTTAATGTGTTGGATTCGTTGTCTGCGTCTGTCTCTCTGCGGAATATTATGTTAATTTCTATCCACGAAGCATAAAATTTTAATTTCGTGTAACTTTAATAGGCCGTAAAACGTTTAACTTTTGAATTTTAATTACTTAGCTATCTGGTGATATATGCAAGCCTGGCATAGATCATGCTGGTTCTCCAGATTGTTTGGTCGATTGAATTGGCTTTCACATCAGCATCGCTGCTGCAGTTCTGGGCGATTTATTACGACTAAGCCAGCATTATCTGTGTTCAATGCGGGACTTTCTTTCATTACTTTGAAGCTATTTTTTTTCTACCAGAGAAATTGTTTGAATTTTGTACACAAAGAAGTATTGTTATGATGGTGGACGTAAAAAAAAAACTTTCTTAGATTCCTGAAAATATAAGAAATTATAGTGATCTCATTGCTCTTTGGTAGTCCCATTCTAGACTTAAATTGTTCAAAGTGCTTGAATTTTTTCTGAGTGCACTCTCATGTTTTGTTTTTGCCAAATTCATCTCCAGTCGAGTTGAGCCAAAGTATCTATAAGCTACTTTTATAGCTCTTGCCGCTGCCTAATTGCTTTTCTCACTCGTTTCACCATTTTCCTTTCTTTGCAGGTAAGCAGTCCACAAATCTCTAGACAGCAACACTGACCCACTTGCTCGGCGACAAGTGGCGCCACCAGGGAATCTCGAGAAGATTTCCAATCCCGCAGGGCGATATCGTACCTAAACCAATCGAATAGGGATGTATTGGATCTGATCTGCATGTGGGAGATATCTTTATTGCTATGTGTCACCATTATCGCAGTGTGCTTTCCACTCATCCATTGGCCCCTTCATGAGTTATGGTCCCCCATTCCCAGAGAGATCGCGGTAATTAAATGCGCTTTTCCCTCTTCGCTGACAGTCCGACTTTCCCGACCATTCGCCCTCGCTCGGTTGACAAGATGATGCTGGTATCCGCAGTGATAAGATCTTGAGATCGCCGATCCATTGACTGCTCCATATTTCGGCATGTGCGGAGGTGCCAACCAGTTCTCTAATTGGGTTAAAATGTAGTTGGCCTGGCCCAAGGCGGAAATCAGCCGACACAGCCGGGCGTTGGCCATTTAGCAATTGATGTTGCAAATGGCGAGTGGCATGATTTATTCGTAAGCCTGCCGACTGACCTGATTTTCGATTGCATTTTAATGATGCGAAAAGTGCCAAAAAGTGATAGCTGGTTTTTGCCATAGATATCTAACTGTAACTAGCTTATAATATCATAGTAGCAACTATATTATATGCGACATTAGGGCAGCTAGTTATAATCATTTTCCGTAAAACTTCAAGAGTGATCTTTAATCGGTTTAGAAAACTTTCGTCGAGACCATCTGGGAACCCTCACATTGGTCGACTGTGTCAAATGAACCTGTCAAACGTCAGCAGACATTCACTTTCTCCTCGGCACAGCTGGCGCCTGGCAATGGGTGGTGGTCGGAGGTTGGTGGCTATGGGCTGGAAACGGTGGCTGGAGGTGAGCTGCATCCTGTGCCGGGCTAAATTGCAATTTGTTTATGCGCCCAGCACCCACACACAGACACACACACGCTGCGAATCGGTAGGCAATAAGTCAAACGCCGCCGCCGAAAGTTCAACAAATTATGGAGAGCTAAAGGTTTCAGTAAACGCCGCACATTTGTTGCTATTTTTGCGCTTCCGTTGCATGTTGCAATTGCATACTGCATACTGCATATTGCAGATGGAGTTGAAGTCAGTCAGGCAGTCAGTTAGTCAGCCGTCTGTCTATCATTTGCCAGGCACTCATGCCTTTCATTTTAGCCGCAGACAATTGCCATGCCTCCCCGGACAGCGGCGATCACCCACAATATACAATCCCGATTCCCAATTCCCGCCATCCAATCCCCTCCTGCATTTTCCTGCCCTCAAAGAGGCCGCTTTTTCATTTTTGCCCGCTCCGCAGTGCAATTTCTATTTGTGTAACTGTAAAATCCCAAATTGAGAAGACTTTACTCGTTGAGTTTTTGTAAGAAACTGATTTTATTTGGAAATATCTTCGGTTTAAATAGGTGACATGAGAATCGCATCTTAAAGTAAATGGCCTACGCAGAGGCCTAAGTAAATAGTCCCCGCCTTATCGAGGTCCCACGCTCGGGCACATCTGCCTATCTTGAGCGGCGAGGACCTTATCTGTGGTCTCCCACTAAGGGACTATTTTAGGAGGCGGGGAACGATCTCAAGTGACTGACTCATGTAGTGTGCACTTAAATTACATGTTTTTGAGCAATGCACCCATGTCGCCTTAGATAACAAAATCCTAAATATAATTTATCGCTCTCGATTCATTTACATAAGATATGAACGGAGCCCAAAATTGTAAGTCTTTAAATATATTCGTGTTCATGTGTGAACATTCTGCCAAAGGGCCAGCAAGCTGAGATGTACATTAGTATATTAGTTGCATTTATAACAGTAGTGGACTGTATTTATTTGATATATGTTCATTTATTTTGCAACTAAGATTTCAATGGGCCTAGTTTTTCTGGCTTTTAATTTTATTGGATTACAATTATGGTTTATATTATTTTTAATTCAACAATTTGTACTCAATTAACTTATTTTAAACATTTTGCTTTTTCTATGTAGAAGTACATTTTCTATTAAACAACGATATAGTGGACTGTATATTTTTATTTGTTATATTATTTTATTGTTTATTTACTATTGATATTTATAGTACTGGCAACGGACCTGCAAAGGTTATTGCTTGCATTCTTTGTTGCACAGCACATTTCCGTATGAAATATATTATTAATACTATCATTAGTATTAAAGCAATAATTAATCCAGCATGTCCGGAAATATGATGGAAATGTAAATCTTTCAATTTTTGATGGTTCTCTTTCATAAATTTAATTTCATTATTCAATCGTTTCAAATTCCTCAGTATGATTTAATATTGATAGTTTCAGCGGATCCCAAATAATCTTCGGCGCTTCACTAACTTCTCCTATATAAGGTGTTGATAATAATTCTTCACTTTCGGACTGAATGTTATGGTGGGCAACTAGAATTTTATCGTCGGTTCTTGCCGTACAATATGGCGCAATGCTTAAAACTCCTTGCTGAGGCAAATCAAACAATTCAATTTGAGAGCCAGTACATTGCAGACGGACTTTTGAATTCGCAGGAACCTTAAACAACCAACTACTTTTCTTTTCTAACTCTACCCAGTAACTTTTAGAGTCGACTACTGTTTTATAGATGCAGTTCGCCGCTTTATCTGGCTTTAGAGGCTGAATCTCACATGCATTATCATTCGCTGAATTCCAGGGCCAACTTCCTTTGCATATTCTCTTATTTAGTTGCCATTTCTGACATTGATTTAATGTGGCTTCCGTCATTATGTGATAGGAATCTATCTCAAAATTATAAATTAAATATTCGGACGTTGTATGCACCATTATTATCCGATCTTCATTTCGAATTGGCACCGGAATAAGCCTGAACAATTTGGATGGATGCCTGCTAAACAGAGGCACTTTTGCACTAATGATCAATTTATCGTCGATGAATAAACCCCTGGCTGTTAACAGTGTATACACCTCCTTAAGTTCCGTACCTGACCGTTTTCCTGGAATTACTAGGTTCTCCGAAAGACTCTGCTGAATTTTGGCAATTTCTTTTTTAAGCTGATTTGGCCTGAGAATATTTGTATTTAGCCTACCGTGATTAATATCAATCAACAGGCTTATAATGCCTGCTTGAATTTTTTCGCCTTCTTCAATCAATGAGTGTAGCTGTTTCGTAATCATAAAGAATTTTATTGATTCCTTATAAACATAATAATTTTCTTTAAGAACTTCTGTCATGTTCTCAATTCTTATTTGCATACTTCTAAAATTGGAGTTAACATCTTCTGTTGTTCTCTTTAATAGATTAGAAGTTGAATCAACCACAGATGTTTGTTTTTGAATTAGTTTATCAAGGTTGTTCTGGTTATCTAACAAATTCTTCATATTTTCTTCTAATTGCTCTCTATCATCTTCATCCATTATACCAAATAAAATATGATACAAGGAACCCATAAATTCGAAAGGAGCACGCTTGCTTCTAGATCTAGACTGTATCATAAACAATTTATTGTTTTCTTCAAGTTCCGATAACTGACTTTGCATATTATCTAAGACTAGACTACATTGCTCTTCAAAGCTATGAAGTCTTTCGCAAACTTTCCTCATACTTTGTATAAGCGCATTACCCTTTGTTAACATTTTAAAATATGGATCCATTTTATAATAGATAACCAAATTCCAAGAAGTACTCACAATCTCAACATCTCCTAGCGGGTCTAGATATATTGCTGAGGTTTTATTTATTTTGTCTATAGAATATCTTGGTGCTATATCTTTAGGTAATGCGCTAGAAACTTGACAACTTAACACAAACAACAACATTGCCATAATGATTCCGATCTTGGACATTCCCGATGTCGCTCTAGTTCGTCTTTTTGGCTCTTGGTCAGCCTCATTTTTGTCAACAGACTTTATTCCTTCCAAGGGACAAATTTTAGTAATGGGTCTAGTGATATATCCTTCCTGCATCTTTACTTTAGCCACTCGGACCTTATCATCATTCCCCTTATGCACCTTTTCCACCTTTCCTAAAGGCCATCTTGCAGGATGACAATTCTCATCCTTTAATAAAACTATTTGCCCTTCTTCTATATTAGGAATTTCCTTTTTCCATTTATTCCTTTGCTGGAGCGTATGCAAATATTCACTTTTCCACTTAACCCAGAAATCTTTCTTCATTTTTTGGATAAGTCTCCACCTATCCAAATTTCCGATTTTTTCATCTTCCATTGGTTCGACTATTTCTAAAGGTGGTCTTCCAATTAAAAAATGACCTGGTGTTAAAACTTCTTGTTGGTCCTTCTCACTAACTATAGTGTATAATGGCCTTGAATTTAAGCATGCTTCTATTTGACATAAAAGAGTTGACATTTCTTCGTAAGTCAAAATAGTGTCGCCGATTATACGCTTTAAATGGTATTTCATTGACTTAACTCCAGCTTCCCAAATACCTCCGAAGTGAGGTCCTGCCGGGGGAATAAAATGCCAATCAATCCTGTCCTTTTCAAGCTGCGCTGCAATCGTTATATTTTCTTGTATTGCATTAAATAACTCTTGATCTAATTTTCTTGCAGCTCCTACAAAATTTGTTCCGTTGTCTGAATAGATATTGGAACATTTTCCCCGTCTAGCAATAAATCTTCTGAGTGCTGCTAAAAATGCGTCTGAAGTTAGATCGCTTACCATTTCTAAGTGTATGGCTTTGGTGGCCATGCAAACGAATACAGCAACGTATCCTTTAAATGTTTTTTGGCCACGATTTTTTGAACATTTAACATAATAAGGACCTGCGTAATCTATTCCAGTATTAAGAAACGGGAATGTCATCGTCACTCTATATTTTGGCAAGTTACCCATTATTTGCTGAGCTGTATTTTGTTTATACCTTGCACACGTTACACATTCTCTTAAATACTTTTTCAACGAATTTTTCAACCCGAAAATCCAATACTTTCTTTGGATATAGTTTCGCATTAGGTTTATCCCTCCATGCAATGTTTCCTTATGAGCATTTTTTATTAATAAGCTTGTTAGGTGGCATTTTTCTAAAATGATTGGATGTTTAACATTAAATTCTGCATTGGAATTTTGCAATCTTCCTCCAACTCTTAGAACCCCATCCTTGTCCAAAAATGGATTCAATGACAATATTTTATTATTTGTCTTGATTTCCTTTTTGATTTTAAGGCACTTTATCTCTTGCCTAAACTGGTATTCTTGTTGTTTCTTAATAACAACTGTTTCCGCTATTCTTATCTCCTTTACTGAAATAATTGATGAATAGGCTTTATTTCTTGTTTTCATCTGCACGAATCTATTTATGTATGCTATTATACGTATAAGTTTTTCTATACTGGAATACCTTTCTATTAATTCGTAAATAGGATCATCTATTTTGTCATTTAATACCGTATTTATTAAGACAGGTTCTTCTACAGACTGCTGCCGAGGCCAAAGTTCTTTTGGGTCTGCTAGCCATTTCGGACCTTTCCACCAAAAATCACAGTTGATCAACTGGTTAGAATCCACTCCCCTGGATGCTAAATCTGCTGGATTATCCTCTGACTTAACATGATTCCATTCAGTATTTTTTAATTTCCGAATGTCATCCGTTCTTCTTTTTATAAATTTGATCTTACTTTGACCACTGTTAATCCATGCTAAGGTAATCGTGGAATCACTCCAAGCATAGATCTCCATTATATTGTCAATTGATCCTTTTAGTCTTTGGATTAATTCACTAAGCAGGTGAGCTGCACACAGCTCGAGTTTGGGAATTGTCTTCCTATTTTTTATAGGGTTGACTCTACTTTTGCTAGCTATTATATTAACATGAGGTCCTACTTTAGCATAGACTACTGCAGCATATGCTTTTTCGGAGGCGTCCGCAAATCCGTGAATCTGAATGACTGAAGAACTGTTTGAATTAATCCACCTTGGGATTCGAATATTCTCTAACAATAATAAATTTTCTTTATATTTTTCCCAATAATTTTTATCTTCTATGGATAATTCCTGATCCCATTCACTTTTATTTATCCAAAGTTTTTGAATAAAAAGTTTTCCTGAAACCATGACTGGTGCCAACCATCCTAACGGATCAAATATTTTTGCTAGCGTTGATAACACAACGCGCTTATTTATATTTTTTGATTCATCATTACAATTTACGCTGAACTTAAATAAATCATTTTGAGGTTCCCATTTTAGTCCTAAAGTTTTAACACATTCATTTTCGATAATATTGAGAACCTTATTGTCCCCTGTGTCCTCCACAGTGGTTAATATTTTGGAATTGTTGGAAATCCATTTCCTTAAGTTGAATCCAACTTTCTGTAATTCATGGGGAATTAATGTTATTAATTTATTAGCTTCTTCTACCGAATCAGCTCCAGTCATTAGGTCATCCATATAGAAATCATTCCTAATTATTGCACTAATAACTTGGTTTTTACATTTATCTGCAATATCTACCAGAACCCTGGTAGCCAAATATGGTGCAGATGCAGTTCCGTAAGTGACTGTGGTTAATTTATATGTTTTAATTTTTTCTTTTGGAGAATTTCTCCATAAAATATATTGATATTTTTGATCATTATTATCTATTTTAATTTGTCGGTACATCTTTTCAATGTCTGCCGAAACAACAAATTCCCATTTTCTCCATTTAATAATAATGTCAAAAATATCTTTTTGAACTCGTGGCCCAACCCACATTATGTCGTTCAAACTTTTGTTATTCGTAGTTTTTGCTGAAGCATCAAAAACTACTCTCAATTTGGTCGTAAGGCTTGAATCTCTAATCACTGCCTGGTGCGGTAAAAAATATTTGCCTTCATCACTCACTTCAATCATGTGTCCTAAATCCATGTATTCATTCATGAATTTAGTGTAGTCAACCTTAAGTTTTTCATTTCTTTTTAGTTTTTTCTCCAGATTCATGTAACGAGCTATCGCTTGTTTCTTTGAATCTCCTAAGGTGACATCCTCCTTGAATGGAATTGACACAATGTATCGCCCATCTGAATCTTTTTTTGTCGTTTTGATAAATTTATTTTCACAGATTTCAGACTCGATATCATCTTTTTCTTCTTCTTCCACTTCCCAGTAGCGATCTAACTCTTTTATTTCTATTGTTGTGGCTACAATGGTTTCTTTTCCTTTGGATTTTTTACATCCAGAAACTATCCACCCGAAATCAGTTTTTTGCCCAAGGAGACCGTCTATTTTTATAACTCCATTTTGCAGAATGTGAGTATATACGTCTGCTCCAATGATTAAATCAATGCGACCCGGTTTATTAAAATCGGGGTCGGCTAATTTAAAGTTCTTCCATTTTTTCTGATCAACATTAATCGTGTTGACTGGAAGTGCCTTCATAAGTTTTGGGAGAATAATTGCTTCAATTTCTAAATTTTTCGGAGAATTTCTTATCGAAATAACCGCTTTGTGCTTGGAGATGCACGTTCCTGTGGAAGATACTCCACTTATTTCAGTATGAGACCGAAATTTTTTCAATTTTAGAATCTGTGCAGACTCTTCTGAAATAATTGTGCTTTGAGAGCCACTATCAATCAATGCTCTTAATTGTTCAAAGCCTCCATACCTCGACTTTACTTGAATCAAGGCCGTGGCCAACAAGGCTTGACCTGTTGTTCTACACGTATTCACTTTTTCTGGATTATGACCTGCAAAGTGAAGTAACGTGTGGTGAGGTTTACGACAAGTCGAACAAAGCTGCTCGCTTATACATTTTTTACCAAACGGATGCCTCAGACATCTTAGGCAAATCCCATTTTTTCTTACCCAGTCAGACCGTTCTGCTGGATTCATTATTTTAAATTTATGGCATTGAATTAAATAATGCCCTGGTAGTTTGCAATATGCACAATTGTCACTATAATTTTTATTCTTGTTATTATTAATCATTTTCTTTACAGGTTTTACTTCCTGTGAGAATGATGATATAGAATTGAGCCTTTGCTCTAAAAAGTCCATGACATCAGAAAGTGCCTGTATTTCTTTTGTCTTTTTAACATGGCTTTCATATAAATTGAGTGATTCTTTATTGAATTTCCGAAGAATTATGTGAGCGAAAATTGCATCCACATCTTCTGGTAATTGTGCCTTTAATTTTATAATATAAATTGACTCGTTAATCGTGTCAATAAATGTCTTTATTTGCTTATTGGATTCTAAATTTAAATTTGGCATATCCATAAGCCTATTCATATGATCTGAGAATATGTTTCTTTTATTCTCATATCGCTTGGTCAAAAACTCCCAAGTGGCTTCATAATTTTCTCCAGAGCCGAGCAGTAAATGAGTAACCACATTTCTGGCTTCTCCTTTTAATGCTGACTTTAGATAATTAAATTTGAGAGAAGGACTGAGATCCTCTCTCACATGTATGAGCTCTGTAAAGAGTTCATTAAAAAGATCCCATTCTTTGGAATCACCAAAGAAAGTGGGAATCTGTATTTTAGGCAGGGTTGGTAACTCCTCCGCCTTAACAACCGTCGACATTTCAGCTTTATTTATTGTGCCACTGAGTCGACTATTAATGGCTGTAAGAATATTTTGTTTGTCAAATTCAAGTTCGCTAATTTCTTCTTCGAATAGCGAACTCTCAAAATGACTATTCACCTGTTCAATCAGGTTATCTATTTTATGCCATAAAAATTCAATTTTATTTTTCCTTATTTTAAGGAAATCTGGACTACTGTCTATTAGTTTAGACGTATCTTCTAGATATACTCGAAATTGGCCAACATTATTACGAAATGCCTGCTCTACTTTTAAAGCGTTGTTTTGTGCTATACCCTCTTTTTCAGGGTGACCACGCATTTCAAGGTTTAATGTAGGGGGAGGGTTTGATTTAGGGACAGTGTTTGATTTAGGGAAAGTGTTTTCTACCGACTCGCCCTTAATTTTTTCATTTTTATTTTTAATTTTTTCTAACACCATCATTATTAAATCATACTGCTTCGCGTTAAAATATTCATGATCGACAACGCCGATCTTTAACAAATTGCTATGATTAGCAATGAAACATTTTTGAAGCTCATTTAATTTTAGAATTTCTACATCTGTTAATGTTGGTTTTACTTCCAACTTTCTAATTTCCAAAATAATTTCGGACTGCTTCTTAAGGAATTGAATAGTCTTTTCTGACATCATTTTGAAAATTTTTTGTAATTTCTTAATATATATAGTACGTGTATATGTATTTTATATGTATTTATATATATATGTGTGTTTGGATAAACAGAAAATTCTTGTTTTGACTTAGCTGATGTCGTTGTTGTTGCTGCTGCTGTTGCTGCTGTTGTTGCTGCTGTTGCTACTGCTGTTGCTGCTTGCTGCTTCTGCTGCTGGTAGAGGCTCCTTTGAATTTGACTTCCTTCTCTTCTTTAAGGCTCCGTCGATGTTTAAAGATGATTTTTTTTTTTTTTTTTTTTTTGCACGTTTTATTATTTTTGTAGTCCAGTCAGATTTTTTGTTTTTTAGCCATTTATTTCGGCATTTATGCTCTTTTGGCATATACACTGCACTCTATTTATGAGCTGATTTAATGCTATTAGAGCATTTATAAGGCACTGTTTTCAGGCACTTTTTATTTAATTTATGCTCTTATGGCATATACACTGCACTCTATTTATGAGCTGATTTAATGCTATTAGAGCATTTATAAGGCACTTTTGTTATGCACTTTTTAATTTCACAATTGCTGATGTATGGCCTCAAGCACGCCTTACCACAATTTATAATGGTACACAAAGCAACCTTTAGCTATAGACTATAAGGTGCTTGTTTTAAAACATAAAAGATTCTTTTGTATCTTTTTGCTTTTTATATTTATACTCTGTTCCTTACCTTTGGTAGGGGGAAACAAGAGTCACTTATTTTTGCTACCTTTAGCTGTAAGATGCTTAAAGGAGCTGGCCTTTCTCTGAGTTCCTTACCTTTGGTAGGGGGAAACTGCAGAGTCGATTAAAGGCTCGATTGACCAAATGTAAAATCCCAAATTGAGAAGACTTTACTCGTTGAGTTTTTGTAAGAAACTGATTTTATTTGGAAATATCTTCGGTTTAAATAGGTGACATGAGAATCGCATCTTAAAGTAAATGGCCTACGCAGAGGCCTAAGTAAATAGTCCCCGCCTTATCGAGGTCCCACGCTCGGGCACATCTGCCTATCTTGAGCGGCGAGGACCTTATCTGTGGTCTCCCACTAAGGGACTATTTTAGGAGGCGGGGAACGATCTCAAGTGACTGACTCATGTAGTGTGCACTTAAATTACATGTTTTTGAGCAATGCACCCATGTCGCCTTAGATAACAAAATCCTAAATATAATTTATCGCTCTCGATTCATTTACATAAGATATGAACGGAGCCCAAAATTGTAAGTCTTTAAATATATTCGTGTTCATGTGTGAACAGTAACGCTTCGTTTTCATTCATAACTTTGCGTTGGGCTGAATTTGAATCGGGAAATGCATTGGGTGCCCACAAATTAATGCTAAACTCTGTTTAAGTTGCACCACCACCACCACCCCGAAGCCCTCTTATGCAACGCGCGATCCTTTGATTTTTGCATCTGCTGCTGCGTTCGGCGGCAATGAGGAAGTTGTCTTTTGTGGGTGACTGTGGCAAATGGCCAGCGTCTGATTATGATTATGGTGGGGTTAAGTTTCGTTGCGATTTGCTGCGGTTTTTTTATAATTTCTTTTTTTTGCTTTTTGGGCTGCGAGGCGATTGCCCGCTGTGATAGCCCAAATGTGTGGCAGGCCAAAATAACCGACATTGAAGTTATAGTCTTTAATGTTATTGTACCATTACTTTGGGTATAGAAAACAGTACAGCCTGAAAAGGTCAGTAATTGCTTGGCGTTTTAATTTAAATCAAATGAATTTCTTTCTATAGAAGCGAAATGAATGACATACAAAAATGCTAGTTCAGTGAAAAAAAATAAATACTTTTGTTTTTATAGAAAGTAGAAATATTTAACAAGAATTCCTTTTAATATTTACGAAAGTAACTCATCGATTGTTATGGTCTGAAAACAAGATTTCGACTTGGCAGCTGCACGTCCTCGACCTTTCCGCGATCGGCCAAGTGGCTGAAGTGGCTGCTGCCAGCTTTTCAATAACAATAAAGCTGAGATCCCCGCGCCCCACTCTCTAAATCACCTTGTCAGTCGTCAGACAATGCAGCCTGGCGCGTGCTTCTGGCCAAGGCCCAGATAAGGCCCAAGAAAGAAACCAACCCAGCCAGCTCCTCGGGGAGATGCAGATGCAGATGCCAGACGATGACAGCTTCGAGCCGAACCAAGCCGAGCCTAGCCCCCATTTGCCTGGCCCATTAAACGGCAGCCCAGGTGGGCGTCGCCCCTCATCCTGGCCTTCACCATGTCTCCCTGCCCCTGCCTGCTCCTCATCAACAGACAACAATGGCAACGGAGGCGTCATCTACCATGTGTGTCCGGGCTGCTTGATGATGGCAGGTCCCAGGATCCGCGTAATGAGTTACCCACACTTTGCGCAATAGGGATACAGGTTCTAGAAGTTCTGTAGATTCATAAGATTGTTAGGATAGATAATGCTCTAATCTAACATCGATTGGAATTTACAATGTTTCAAAAACTATTAATCTAGATTATGGAAAATTTCGAGTAGTTTCGTAGCTTCGCATATTTCCCAACCCATGGAACCTATAATTTTTCGTTGTGCATTTCTGAGGAGCCCGGCTTTTAGAGTGGACCCAAATTCCTGGGGGTTGGCAACTGACTCCATTTGTCAAAGCCAAAGTTTAAGCGGCGTCATGTGCATTAATTGTGGCAAATGTTTGCCCGAGCTCTGAGCCCAAAACAAACAACCGGAGGGCAGGGCAGTTGGCTGGCTAGCAGCTCATGATTTTGGGGCGGTCTTGAGTCTTGAGCTTAAGCATGAGCGAAAGTGATTTCGGCCGCTGGCTGCATAAATCCTGCAATGAATAATTTAGTCGTTCGCCAGTCGCGACCGTGGAATCGAATGGAATGGAAACCAAACGAAACGTACTCTTTGGGGGAAGCATTTAAGCCGCAGGAGTTGCGCCCAGCCCCATTTGACCACCCAAGCGTCAGTGGCGGCGGCGCCTTGGCGGCAAATTCATCACATGAGTGTCCCCCGCTACCAAGATCCCAACCCGAACCGCGTCCCTCGTCGCCGACCTCTTAAACCCCGGGGCGACTACGCTAAATCGTGTGTGAATGGCTTGACGAACTGCAGCGGCACAGTGGGGCAAAAAAGCGAAAGTAATGCTAAAATCGAAGTGACCAAACTTATATGTGTAAGTCTGTTAAGATAAAGCCTATACCAGATTTATATAAACACTTATACAGATCAAACCATTAAGGTTCTTACGAATTAAAATAATGTACACCTCTGAGTGCCTGACCACCATGCATCGAGCTTTGCTTTAATGGCCCCAACCTGGCTTGGCCGGGCTTGACCATTACGGCGACCAATTAGTCATTCGGCACTGGTCTTACATGTCATCCGTCCGAGGGGTTTGGCCAAAGAGACAAACAGCACACAAGCAGGCAGCCGCCTGTAATTTGTTTGTCAATTAAAAGCGCCGGCAACATGCAAAATGCCTTTTGTGCGACTCACTTTCGCAACATGTTGCACGTAGCCAGTTGCCGGATGAAAGCGGGGTCACAGAATTCACCGGAGCGGGGTCACCATTGAAATGGAAAAAGGGAATGGGTTGTGGCACTGCCAGGGGAAGTGGCCTCCGAATGCGGAAATTGGCGACAGCTGGCGCTCACTTTCCACTGCATTTGGGCGACTTCTTTTGTGGTTCTGCCTTGTCAACGCTAATGGTGATATGCAAAAGGAAAACTGAAAACCGAAAGCGGTACACAACGACAACGGCCACGGCAACAACAAATCACAGTGCCGCTGTTGCAGCTCATTATTTTAACGGTGCCGCCGGCGGCACTTTCTACCGACTGTCCAAAAATAAGCAGCCATGTTGCATATAGTCTCCATATCCACATTTGTATTATTTTTGTTTCCACTTCATTTTTTTTTCTCCTCTGCGCTTTTTGGCCACAAATCCTAAAATGGCAACGGCGACATGTGCGACCGACTTAGCCAGGCAGAGGCGACAAGGTGATGGTGACATGCTCGCCGGCTGAGGATGGCAGCGTGATTGGAACTGGAGGAGTCGAGGCTGAAGTCTTTAGAAGATGGATCGTAGTATAGCTATAAAGGTTTTGCACTAAATTTATTGCTGTTTTTTTAAAAATAGCTTAAAAAGGTTATGAGCAATTATTTCGTTTTACAAGCCTGTCATGGGACTAAATACTTTCTAGATACATGAAAGTAGATACTTTCAAAAATGTTAAAAAAATCTTTGTGTACACTCCATTAATAGCTGCAAGAAGGAATAGGCACTATTACCACTTCACTACTGTGCGCGGATTGAGATAGATTACTTAACCTAATAAATTTAAAATTTAATATAAATAAAAGTTGAAAAAATATATCTTTCCTTGAAGAAAACCTCACTTTGTGTGAAATATTGCGATGCGATCTCTCAAATATTTCCATCCCTAGCAGCATTCGCAGTCGCAGCTGTGCTTTTTGGAGCCAGGTCGGAATCGATGTTGGATGCGTGTGTTTGCCTTTCGGCGAATAAATCTCAAATATAAATAATAAGCAAATATTTTATATTTGCCTTTTCAAGCAGACTCCACTGATCTTTGTGCCCGTGGATCTGCTGTCGCTCTCGATGCCCAATTTGGTGTGGATTTGGCTGTGGCGACGAGATTGGCGGCTTTAGTGGGTCAGGCGGTCGTTTGAGGGAATCGAAATTGAGACTGGCGCCTCGTTGGCATCGATTGATTTCATATGGGTGTCGTGCAATTAAGTCCGCTTGGAAGTGTATGTATTCATAAAGCTTCAGCACTGCACTGCATCCACATGTCCAACGGCGGCTAATTCGATCTCAACGAGCCCCCAGAGGCCCAAGGAGCCCGATTCTGATCATTCAATTAAAATATTTCCGAGGCGCAGAGAGCAAAGCCCCGAGCTGAATTGATTGATCAAAGCGCAGAGAGCAATAAATAAAATGAGAAGTGAATAAAATGAATAAATGCAAGTGCCAGCTATGCGCTGCACATGTTCAACACTTTGCACTTCCTCGTGGAGTGGGCATGGAATTCTGCTTTTCGCCGTTGTGCATTGGAATGCGAAATTAATGAAATCACATGCAGACGAGTCGCTCGAATGGCAGCAAAGGGGCAGGAATCGGGGATACCAGGGTATATCAGGGGATACCAGGAACCCGGGCGGACGACGATGAGGTGGCCACAGCGCCGCTGACAGTGATTAATGTCCGCAGCAGGAACAACAGAAACTACCCGCACAGAGGAAAAATAAATTGAACTTGGTCAGTAAATGAGATTCAATATAGAAGTTTTTAAACTCGGCAATTTGGTGAGTTTTTCGAAACAAGAAGAATTAAATCAAGTTTACGTATATTTACCCTTCCTGATTTTTATAAAATGTTAAAATATACTATAGTATCCTATTATGCTAATGGGGTGTTATAATTTTCTTTATTACTGAAAACAAATTTGACATAATACTATCCAACAACGAAGATATTAAGGAACCAAGCCAACAAGACCAACTTAAGTGCGACTTTTCCCCAGCTCGAACGAACAACGCACACTCACATTAATGACACATTAAGATCCAAAGAACAAATCACGGTCAAGTGGTCCTCCAGTCACTTGGGTGGCTTATTAAAAGCGAAAATAAGACCCAGACAACACGTCTTGAGAACGGCAGATCGAAAGTAGCTTAGGTCCACAAAGACAGTGAAACGAAATGGAATGTTAAAAGGGTTACCACAAAACAAAGAAGCTGAGGAAGCGGTCCAGAAGACGGTGAGCTTAAGGCCCATTAAAGTGAGTCAAAAGTAAAAGCCGTGAGACAGTGACAGTGTTGGAGATAATCCACTTACGAGATACCAAGCTGCAGATATATGGTGCGGAAAGCTTCCGTCTTTCGGCTCGTAATGCCCACCAAAATTAGGTGCCCTATGGAATCAAACCCACAGTACTATCAACATTGTATTTCCGAAGTTATTTATTGCCCATGGGTGAATGTGAAATAATTCAGACAGTTGACTCAACGCCATAGACTGAATCACTTGAGGTTTCGATGCCATGATGATGCCCAAGAACTGAAATTCTTCTCCTGATATCCCAGGTTCTTTGTTTTCAGCGCATGCGTCACGCGCCAGGCATTCATCATCATCATCATCATCATAATTATGGCCATAGTCTTCGTAATAAGCCGTGAGGAAACTAAATGCCAGAGAAAGAGAGAGTTAAATTACCAACCTGCGAACAAACCATTGTTTTGCGACAGAAAAATATTCGGTAATAAGCAGAAATTCAAAACAGACGCTCTGAAGAAAGTATCACATTTCCAGATCCCGATCGCGTTCCCGATCCTCAAACCCGAAAACACTGCCCCTGGGCTTGGGTTACACATTATACAACACATCGGCGGAACAATAAGCAGACGCAACTCACATGGTTTGGTTTCCGCAAAAACTCCGACGACAGTGGCCACTTATAATTTGTTTCATTAGCCAGCGTGAAATGCACTTTTGGTCAGCTTTGCAGCTCTGCAGGTCTCTCAAGATCTCCAGGCATCCAGCTCCTTGTAGCTGCTTTTCCAGCTGCAACTTGGTCACTTTTCATAATTTTTCATAATTTCGCGTGGGCAGCGCTGCATTTGCATTTGCATTTACATTTGCATTCGCATTTGCCAGCCGACCGACCGACTGACTTCCTTACAGCTGGCCTCCACTTTCTGGGTCTGACTTCAGTTTTATGTCCTCAGCCTCCGCAGTCGCCCAGTGATGGCCACGCCCACTGTCGAATGTCCGGCGCACAACTGCCCACCGTGCGGCTATGGGCGGCTATTTTTCATTTCAATTAAATTCGCATCGCGACTGCAAATCAAATCGATTGCCGGCGCATTTAACGCCTGTCGCATTACTTTGCGAGCCCACACGATCGCCGCTTTTTCAGATACAGTAGTCCCCGCCTATGAAGTGCAACAAATGTTTGAAACATAAATCAACCGGTTATTAACCTTGAAAAAATTGCCATAAAGATTTAAAGATACATTAAGTTTGTTTTTTTGCAGTGGATATAGATTTTTAAACAGTTTTTTAAGTCCCAGTGACACACATTTTCTCACGGTGCAGCTGACATGTTGGACCGGCATAATAACACTTTATTGCTTAGCCTTTAGTAGTTTGTTTTCTACGGTGGCACAGTTTCCCAACCAAGCGATTCCTTCCAAGTGCGTGGTGCAGTCATCATTTGTTTGGGCTGGTTTGGCTAATGACATGTGCCTGGTCACGAAATGTGCTCCAGACACATTTGTTGCGCCCAAATGGTAATAGAACTCCACGCAGCTAGCGATGACATCGTGTAATTCGAGTGTGTTCAGAACTGGAGATGTATTTCAGATGGATGGAGACAAATTTCGAGGAAGAATGTATAGAGAAGTCAAAGGCAACCTCACAGGAAGTTTGATCCTGTTGTTAGTCAATCTAGCTAGGCCCATCTACCATCCCTAAACACTCTCCATTTCAACTCCACTCAGACGCGTGTCTAATTTATTATTTTGACCTTTGTCTGCTCCCCTGAAATGGTGAATTCTTTCTGTTGTCTTAATTATTCACCGTGCTAAACACCTCAATTAAACAGATTGCAGTGACAGCGTTCAGCCCTCAGCAATCGCGTGTCAAAGTTGGATTTCCATTACAATGGCCAGTGTGCGCGAAGTCACCCTGTTTATATGGCGATATGTGGTGCAGTGTAGCTGCGTTTTCAAGGAGTGCCCTTAAAGGGCCGAGCAGAGCAACCCCTGCTTGGATACGGATACCCACCTCACCAGCCCTCGACTATTTGTTGTCCCAGTGCACGAGTGCGCCAATTTCCCGGGAACTCCTGAAAGCACGCAACAGTTTTCGCCGGTCGGTCCCAGCATCCCCACGAAATGGGTGGAAAATCCCATCCCCTGTTTTTTTTTCTCTTCCTCGCTCAAGAGTTGAATAAACCCACATCGACACTTTTACAGAGCGAAAAATAAATATTTAATATGGATATTTGCTGTAACCAATATTGATTGTATAGAAAAAAAGTTATCTTTTACCGGGGTTGATGGGCTTATAAAAAAGATAATTTATATATATATATATAAAAGCTAAAGACCTATACTATACTACTATTAAAGATTTTAAATTACCAACCATAAATCTGACTAGCGGTTGTTTTTACTGACTAATAATACTTACTTAAATATATATACGGCCTTCAAAATCAAAATCAAAATTGTGTTTAATTTGTGAATAATAATTCATGACCGCAACTACTTTCAAATAAGAATTCAAACTTGGTGGTTAACTTATATGAATATAGGAATGGTTACTCTGATATCTTGAGTGTTATACAACAATCTTGAGATGACAATATGCAGTTGATTTGCTTTTCTTGTTTTCCGCTGTGTGACGAAATCTGTTTCTGCTCCCCATTGTTCACATGTGGGGGAGTGGCGGAGCGGGAAGGTGGGGGGAAACACTTTCACCGCTTACCGAAGAGCGGGGCTTCCACTGCAGTCAATACTCGTAAATCAAAAGACTTCACTCCATCTTCATCTTCATCTGGAAGCAGCAATGAATGCGACTATTACCCCAGTTTGAGGTCCAACCCTTGAGATGCAGATACGACTGCACAAGGGGCCCACACAATGCATCCGGCAGATACGATACGCGCATCTGCGAGATACACGCACAAGTGCAGCGCCAGTTGACAGTAGTCACCCTCTAAGCGGGACCATCGCCCACGCGCATGAGCACTCAATCCGAAGCGCCAATTCTCTCTCTTTTTTCGCCTCTCTCACTCTCTCTCTCGAGGCGACTGTTACATTTCGATTTGGGTTTTCGGTTGGGTTTTGTTTTCAGTTTTTAGTTTTCAGTCTCACGTTGACCGGTGCACATCGTACAGGAAACCAAAGTGAAAACCCCCGAAAGTGGGCATTCTTGCAGCTGACCGTTTTTTGTTTAAACATATGAGAAAAAAGCGAAGTGGAAATTCCGAGCAGTGTGTGTGCAGCGATGCGTTTTTAAATGGTTTCTGGGCAGCCCCCACTGGGATATATGCATTGCATGCCATATAGTTTGCTTCCGTTGCGCACCAATTGTTATTGCACCCCGCCCCCCTGTGACACGCCCTCCCCCGCTGGCAGGCAAACAGAAAAATAACAAAGTAAAAAATACAAAAAAATACGAAAAACCAAAAATGTTTACAACAATGTTGGCAACTTTGTTGCCCCGAAACGAGGTCAATGCATTTCCAATTGCCGATAACAAAAAGTGAGACGAGCGCTCGAAAACCGAAATGTTAAGTTCAAAGTTAAGTGCAGTGCAGCGCCCCAAAGCATTTACTTTAAATCATAAATAAATGAAGAATTTTCCACTCGAGTGAACAAACTTAAATGGTCATTTGCCAGTGTGTTGTGTATCTGTACAATTGTATCTGTATCTCTATCTGTGTCTCGGGCAATAATTGCATGCCATAAAAACCCAGCAGCAACTTGTTATCAGCGCGGCTGCTGTGCCTTGTAATCGGGCCTCCTCCACTTGAACTATATCCCGTCTTTATTGGTCTTTATTGGATTACCGGATTACCAGTGGATAGAAGCAGGTTAAGAGGGTACAGTACACTCCAGATACAGCAAACAACGGCGACAGCCAGGTAAGTGGACATGGACAGCAACATTGTTGCCGCATCGATATCTTGACCCGGGAATTCCAGCGAGTGCAATGCTCTCCACAAAAAGAACTATGTCACTGTCCACCCCCAAAATTAACCCACGCCCGCATCCGAAAGATAGTACAAGTACACACAGAGATTGGGTTATTTTTGGACCAACTTCAATAGTGGTTACATGCTTGTCAAGTTATTCATAGCACTGAAGATACATTCACTGAAAATTGGTTAGCCCAGCTGAGGCTGGTTCAAATTACAGTGCAGAAACTACTGCAAATCAACCACCCTATGATTATAAGTAAATGTGAAATATAAATGTTTTAGATATTTCTCTATGCACTAGTAAAACCTTTGGCCCCCCGCAAGCAGAGGCGGCGATATAAATCTTTTCTATTGAAATCGAAAATCAAATGCGAAGCGAACAAGCGGAGGCGGCAGATAAAACGGATTAAAGCGACAAACACCACTTTAAATTAATAAACAAAAGTCAATGACTGTTGTTCGGGGGAGGGAAGATATATGGTAATGTGATTGTTTATAAATAAAACCGCCAGTGTTACTGTTAATTTTCATTTATTGGTTAAGTTCAGACACTTAATATTAATTATTTCGACACCGATGCGTACGTTTTCTCGCAGATCAAAATTGTGACTGACTTCAGCTTTGGCTGTAATCACGCCATACGATTAGTCTAGCATAAGACGTAAACAAGTTACAGTTAGAAGGGAGTTAGAAGTTTGGAAAAGTACTGGGCAAGCTCGCGGACAATTACAGCGGTGCGATGCTTACATTGATTCCGCTGATAAGCTCCGCTGAAGCTGCAGACAAATAAGAATGTAAATAAAGATAAAGGGTGACTTGTTCGCGTATACAGGGTGTCTCGTTCCCAAACATACCGGCCCCCCTGAACGGTTGTTCAGCAGTACAGAGGCAGTACAGCGATTTTGGCAATTGGGCGTTTGTATAATCCGTGAGCAGTCTTCACTGTAACGACTCGGACCTTGTTGTCGATTCCTGCGTGCACTGCTGTGATGCGGCCAAGAATCCATTTAGAGGGCGGTAGATTGGGCTCCTTGAGTACTACCAGTGTGTCGATCTTCAGATTCTCGGTTTCCAGATGCCACTTTGTCCGCTCATGAAGAGATGTCAGGTATTCCATATGCCACCTTTTCCAAAAGCCTTGAACCATGGCTTGCAGCTGATTCCACCTCTCCAATCGATTGACTTGCATATCCAGACGACAGGGTTCAGGCAATGCAGTATACGGAGATCCAGTCAAAAAATGAGCAGGCGTCAGTGGATCCAAAGAATTATCCCCAGTTGGGCACAGCGGGCGTGAATTCAGGATAGCTTCAATTTGGGTCAGGACAGTAGAGAGCTCCTCAAACGTTAAAGCCTTTGATCCAAGTATTCGTTTCATATGGAGTTTAATTGAGCGAACTCCAGCTTCCCACATCCCTCCAAAATGTGGAGCAGACGGGGGTATAAAGTGCCAAGAAATCCCTTCATTGGCAAAGAATCCTGCTAGTTCCTCATCTTTGGCTTGTTGAATGGCCAGACGTCTCATGTCATCCAAAGTTTTCTTGCCTCCATGAAATGTTGTTCCATTATCCGAATACAGGTCAGTAGGCTTCGCTCGGCGGGCAATGAATCGTTGAAAGGCTGCGATGAAAGCCTGTGTAGTTAGCTCACTAACAACCTCGATGTGAAGTGCCTTTGTAGTGAGACACACGAAAATAGAAAACCATGCCTTTCCGATGCGTGGAGTTCTTCCCTTTGATTCCTTGATTGCGATCGGTCCAGCGTAGTCCAGCCCTGTGTGTTGAAAGCAGCGGCTAGCTTGAACTCGAGGAATTGGTAGCTCTCCCATGATCTGGTTGCTTGTGCCCTTTCGTTGAAGAAAACAGGATTTGCATTGGAAGACTGCCTTTCTGACGAGATTGCGGGCTCCCAGAATCCAGTACTGCTGACGAAGATTGGTGAACGTTGCATCAACTCCAGTGTGCAGATAGGAGACATGAAAATGTCGAACCAGGAGTCCAGCTAGTGGTGTATCTTTAGGTATCAGAATCGGGTGCTTGGCGTTATAGTTGAGTGTAGATTGCTCGATTCTCCCACCGACTCGCATTACTCCATAATCATCCAGAAACGGAGAAAACCGGATAAGATGCGATTTAGCGTTAAGCTGGCGTCGATTCTCTAGCTGCTCATATTCTCTGGCAAAGGATTTTTGTTGCACATGTCGAATAAGTCGGCGCTGTGCGTCCAGCAACTCTTCAGACGTAAGGAATGGTGCCGAATTCCTATGATGGGATCGAAGAGTGTGAATAAAGCGATGACAGTAGCTAGATACCCTTATAAGACGCGTCCAGGTTGAGAATTTGTGGATGAGTAACTCGTGTATACTTTCATCAGGAAAGTTATGTAGAGTCGTGGGCTTTATGGCTCGTTCTTCGGTGTTGACATCGAAACTTGAAGATACGCTGAACTTGCTTGTAGAAGGTGGCCACTCAGAGGTGGGTGTGGCCAGCCAAGACGGACCTTTCCACCACAGTCGATGCTCCAGAAGCTTTGACGGATGAAGTCCTCGGGAAGCACAATCTGCAGGATTGTCTTCCGTGCGAACATGGTTCCAGCAGCTACGGGGAAAGTCGCTCAATATCTCAGAAGTTCGGTTGCAGACGTAGGTGTTCCACCGTCGAGGGGGAGCTGAAAGCCAGTGTAGCACAATTTCTGAATCTGTCCAGCAGCTCGTGCTGAAAAGAGGAATTGTTAGTGATGTTTTGACAATAGAAAGCAATCGAGATAGAAGTAACGCAGCGTTTAGCTCCAAACGTGGAATTGATACGGGCTTGATCGGGGCCACCCGTGTTTTGGCGGCAACCAGAGTTACTTGAAAGCTGCATCCAACTGCAACTCGAGCGTAAACTACCGCACCGTAGGCGTGCGAGGATGCGTCGGCGAATCCGTGTAGTTGAACATCTCGAAATGGTGACGCAATATACCGTGGTACTTGGCATTGCGTAAGTGCTGGCAAATCCTCTACTAAGGCTCTCCAGCGCGTACGTAGACTTTCAGGTATGGGGTCGTCCCACTGCAGGACACTTGTCCAGCTTTCTTGGAAGATTAGCTTGAGTAGAACTGTGACCGGCGCTACCAGTCCAAGCGGATCATAAATTCTTGATAGCTGAGACAAGAGTTCTCTTTTCGTCGGAGAAATGGTCGCATCGCATCCCTTTAGGTTGAGATACAGGACGTCCTTCCCAGGGTTCCATTGGATACCAAGAACTTTGACAGGTGAATCCGCAGCTGATTTGTTGAGGAGCTGGATAGGTTCAAAACATCTATCTTCCTCTGGTAATGATTTCAGAAGACGCCAACTATTAGAACTCCATTTGCGTAGCTTGAATTTTCCCTTATCCAAGAGGGCTATAAGCTCGTCCTTGAGAATCATAAGCTCCTCGAATGTGTTGGCGCCTGTCGGGATATCGTCCACATAGGCATCGTGCAGAAGAGCGTGAGCTGCTGCAGGGTATTCATGGCCATGATCGTCGGCAAGTTGCTTTAGAACTCGAACAGCCAGAAATGGTGACGGTGCCAATCCGTAGGTAACCGTCAGCAGGCGAAAGTGAAGCAGAGGTTCATTCTCAGTCGTGCGCCAAACAATGCGCTGAAAATTGGTGTGTGGCTTAAAGACTTTAATGCCTCGAAACATCTTTTCGACATCTGCACATAAAACATATTGGTGCTGCCGGAAGCGTAGACAAACGCCAAAAAGATCGCGTTGAATCGGTGGACCAATATGTAGTCTGTCATTGAGCGATACTCCAGAGCTGTCTTTTCCTGATCCATCAAAAACTACACGACATTTGGTAGTCAGACTGTCCAGTTTGATGACAGCGTGGTGCGGCAAATAGAAGCAGGTGTCTGGGGACTCTTCAACCTGAGCCGAGGTCAGTTTTTCCATATGTCCACGTTGCAAGTAGTCGTCCAGGAAAGCTTCGTACTGCTGCTTCAATTCTGGATACCGACGAAATTTGCGTTCCAGCGAGAAGAAGCGATTGATGGCCTGTGGCAAGGTCGAATCAATAGGCGGTGCCTTTTCCTTGAAGGGATACTCGACGACGTACACCCCGTCCGTCGAGCGCTTGTGTGTGGCAGCAAAATGACGCTCTGTGGGATCGCTGGCGTCCAGGAGAGCCTGGTTAGGCTGAATGCTGTCCATCTCCATGAATGAACGAACCATCGTGTCTAGGTCCGCGTGATGAGTAACCGCAGAAGTAGGGTGATCATCGAATGCAGAGTAAGAGCCTGCAAGAATCCAACCAAATACAGTATTGAGAGCGATAGGAAAGTCGTTACCAAAGTGTTTCCGATCTCCTGTGTATAGAGACCAAAGTTGATCCGATCCAACAATGACATCGATTGCTCCAGGTGTGCAGAACGTTGGGTCTGCCAAAGGAAGCTCGCAGATTTGCCTCCACGTAGAGGATGAGGTGTCAATAACTTGGGCAGGAAGTGATGACGTCAGCGAGGTGAGAATGAACGAGACCAATTCGACAGTTTGGCCCGAATGACGAGAGCGCAGCTTGATATGTGCGCGTCCTCGGGTAACGCCCGCGCTGTTGGCGGCGAGACCGAGAATAGAAATCCGTGCGTGCGTTCGACGCACGCCTATTCGCTGAACAAATGATTCCGATGCCAAGGTTATTGTAGATCCAGTGTCCAGGAGCAGCCTGCAGGTTGTAGTGTTTCCCCAGGCGTCGATGACGTCAGCAAGGATGGTTGGCAACAGAGTCTGAGAACCAGCCGCCGGAATATTCTCCAGAGTATGATGCGTAAAGTTGTTTTCCGCGGGAGTCTCGCTTCCCAAGCGATGACCTTCTCGAGCTAGCGGTTGATTGTGGCCAATTGTAGATCCCGCATGTGAGACTGCTGGTCGATCGCGGCTGTCAACACTTGCTGTGTCAATGTTGTTGCCATTTTGAATTGGCTGCGACGAGCCATGAACCAAAGTATGATGCTTGCGGCGGCAGATCCGACAAGTATGCCTCGATGTACAGTTGCCCACCATATGAGCCGGGCTGAGGCAATTGAAACAGAGCTTTCTTGATTTGAGGAAGTCTCGGCGAGATGCAATGTCGAGTGCGATGAATTGAGGACACTTAAACAGTTGGTGATTCTGCTGGCACGATGTGCACTTCGGCTCTTCCCGTCTTGGATGCGTGTCTGCGTGGTGCGTGGTAGCTGCGCGTCGAGCTTGGGTTGATCGAGTTAATTCAAAAGCCTCCAACGTATCGCAGCGTGATGTGAGAAATTTCAAGAATCGGTTGATGGTCACACCTTTTTCCTCGGATTCTGCGCACTGAGCCCAGGCTTGGCGGGTATCGCTATCTAATTTTGAAAGTAGAATGAAAATTAGCCAGGGATCCCTCTCTTCGCAATTAAGAGCTCGTAGACCACGAATAACTTCGTCTGCACCATCGGCAATTTTCCGCACTGTGCCGATATTTGAATTTATAGCACTCGGAAGGCTCATGAAACTGTTTAAGAACGATCGAATAATTAGCGATTGTTTGTTATATCGCTGTTCCAGCCGCTCCCATGCTTCCCGATAGTTGTCATTAGTAACTGGAATATGTTTAACTAATGCAAGCGCGTCTCCGGCAAGGTACGATTTTAAATAATGAAATCGTTGGCAATCCGTCAGGCTCGAATTGGAAGCAATCGATCCAATAAACATGTCCGAAAAATGTTTCCAGTCCTCATAATTTCCAGAAAAAGTCGGAAGTTTAATTCTCTCGAACTGAAAATCGACATGACTTCTCTGGGGTGTGCCTGCGGCTTGAACTGTGGCATCAATACTGTTTGAGGTGACATCCCGTCTCAACTCCTCCAAAGTATTGCTGAGAATAGCGTGTGTAGCATAATGTTTGTCCTCATATGCGTCAAAATCCTCGTCAGGGTTCTCCCAATCGGCTTCCGATTGAAATGCATACAGCTCTTCCGAGAGCCGTACGAACCGCAAATAATTTTCCTGTAGTTGCGCCAGGCGGACAACTATTGTTTGCACTGAGTGAATGTCATCAACAAATTTTAAGGCATTATTATGCGCACGAGTAATTTGGCTTTTGCAGAAGCCCCGTTGTTGAATCACACTCCGCATGGTGGTCGAAAGAAGGGAACGATTCTACACGATGTAGGAATCTATAGATTATCGTTTGCCAAAAGGCCAATAATCAAAATCAAATGCCCGAACGAAACGCACTTCCGGTTATCCGGCTCGAAGGACCAATTTTTATGTTTATAAATAAAACCGCCAGTGTTACTGTTAATTTTCATTTATTGGTTAAGTTCAGACACTTAATATTAATTATTTCGACACCGATGCGTACGTTTTCTCGCAGATCAAAATTGTGACTGACTTCAGCTTTGGCTGTAATCACGCCATACGATTAGTCTAGCATAAGACGTAAACAAGTTACAGTTAGAAGGGAGTTAGAAGTTTGGAAAAGTACTGGGCAAGCTCGCGGACAATTACAGCGGTGCGATGCTTACATTGATTCCGCTGATAAGCTCCGCTGAAGCTGCAGACAAATAAGAATGTAAATAAAGATAAAGGGTGACTTGTTCGCGTATACAGGGTGTCTCGTTCCCAAACAGTGATATTGGGTCCAAGTACTCGGCACAGACGATAATGGCGGGCGAAGACCGCATAATGGGTGTACGATTTCCTAGCTAGATCGGCGCAGATTGAGCCATATGCCCGCAGATGCCGTTATAGTTATTGATTAGCCATATCCATGGCAGTTAATTAATCAACGCGCGCGATTTGGGGTCACTCGTATCTGAAAGTCGTGCGGGGTGTGAACTATGCGCAATTGGCTTATCAACAAGAAGCCCCAAAGTGAACGGATTGGTGGACGCGAAAGCGACGCAAGATAATGGCCAGTGGATTTAGAATGGCGAACAAAAGAAGTTCAACGCTCGCACGAACAGTTAAATTACAGTGAAGCCTCGCCGAAATCGATGGATGGTCGCCGATAAGCGTTTCTCGCATTAGTACCTGCCATTTAGGCCACACCGTGACCAATTTTTCCGTCCGGCCCTTCTTTCCGCAGGGAAAGCCCATGCAAATGGGGATATTGGGGGAAATACCGGAAAAGAGCGCTGTTCGCTGGTTTTTGCGGCACACCGAAAAAAAATCCGGATATTTTAAGATAATTTCACTTATCATAAATAATTTAATATGAAAACACATTCATATTTAAAAAAACATATGAGTTAACTAATCAGATTGCTATACCATGAGTATTACTTGGTTGACTAATATTGTTTATTATTTTTGGGAATATTTAGAAGTGAAACGAATTTCTGCTTTCATATCAGCCAAGCATTATCAAGTGAAATGTGTGTGAATGCCAGTTGGGAAAATGGCAGTGGGTTTCTTTGTTTCCTCGTCGAGAATTAGCTAAAAGCAGCTGTAGATCCAAAAGAACAGCTTTATTTTGGCAATTGAAATTCCATGCCCGCTACGATCGGCAATGACAGCTGAAGTGTGGGGCCGCAGGTTTTGTTTTTTAAGCCCACCAGTCAGGCATAATAATAACCCTGAAAGTTTACTGACTTCCGTTGCAGCGACGGCAGCGGCAACTGCGGCAACACCAGCACGTTGCAACACTAGCGACAGCCGAGTTGGGCCTTAAGCCCCGTAGGCAGGAATTGGCCAAGATGCGGAGGCAGGAATGGGCCAGGGGCAAGGGCGATACCATCTGTGGACACCCATGCTCCTTTTGTGGGGATATCTGTGGGGATGGAAACGGAACGGAGCACGTAGGTGGCGCTAGTGTTGTTTATGCAGAGGAGGAGGCGTTCGCTCCATTCTCCCGTTTGCCTTCTTGCCTCGTGTCGTCTGCAATTTGTTGCTGCATCTGGTGTTGTTGCTGCTGCTGTTGGTGTTGCTATTGCCATGGCATTTGTTGTACGAGTACCTGCAACCTGCGGCTAGAAAGGAGCTGCGATGTTAACAACCGTTGCTACGGTTTGGGCCCAACCCGTCGCAGAACCGTGTTAACTGAAAAGCGGCGGCTGCATTTCCACACGTTCCCCGGCAGCAGCGACAATGACATGACAGCAGCAACATCGGCAACACCAGCAGCATCTCTATGGGCCCAGCAGAGATCCCCATCTGTGTATTTATCTTAATTAGGCGGGCGTTGGCCAAGTAAAAATGCATGAATCACTGGCGAACGGAGTGACAAGGCTCGAAAGAGCCAAGTCGCAAAGGAAGCCTAAAAATAGCAGCTGCAATCGTGGCTTAACTGCTAACCACTTGGTTATATTAAGCGAATATGAATTAATTTAACTGCAGTTCAGCTGTGGAATTCCGTATACACCTCAACATAAGATGGTCGAAAATAGGTATTTCATTTATTTACAGAGAATCTGTGGGATAGCTTATCGAAAACTTAATTGAAAAATGCATAATGGCTTGTATATCTTTACGTACGTATCCTTAAGCCAGAGAAACCAATTCCCCATAGGCCAATAGCAATTAATTAGAAATCGCTGAGCGACGAAAATTGATTTTACTAATCAAATCGCACACACACACTCACATAAAGTGGCATCGAGAAAATGACGCTTTAAAAGTTTTTCGCTGTTGCCAAACGCACCAAAAATTAATCAAGCGGTAAAGGCAACAACAAAATATACAAAGCCTACCTACTCCTCCCCCCTCCAACTACAAAAAAAAGAGAGAAAAAAAAAACAATTTTATAGGCAGCGCTTGAATGCCCAAAATGCATATCGCTTGGGATTCCAATACGAAATAAACCGTCGCATGGCATTTTTTTTTCGTCTGTTGCCTGATTTTATTTTCAGTTTTGGACATAATTTACGTGATCATGGCGCGTCGATAGCAAGAAATTATCGACGCTCATGCGCATGCGCAGTCTGCCCCATGTTGCAGTTGCAACGCTTGTGTTGCAGTTGCCGTTGTCGCTGTTGCTGCGATTGCCGCTTGGTTTCTAATTGTTGCGCGCGTTTGTGAAATTTATTGCGTTTCGATCGTTTTTCTTCGGCACTCACGTAACGCCAAAAAAAAAGCGAAAAAGTCGGCGGATCCATGCTTACAACTTCATTTCGCCTTGGTTTCGATTTGGTAGCCGCGATATGGCCGGCAAAAGCGAAACTTATTTTTATGTTAATGGCTTTGGTGCGGCGAACGCATTTCGTGAAAGGAAAAGCTCGATCGATAGGGGGGTGCCAGACTCCACCCCCATCCCCCCTCCATCAACTCCATCAACCACCTTCGAAAATAAAAAAGGTTTCCCTGCGCCCGAGGGCGTGGCAGGCACATGTTTCCTGTTCGCCGCATTGCTGTTCGCTGACTTCGCGCACTACGAGAATCAGAACAGCAGTCGCAGCTGCTCTTTGTTTGCATCGCCGATCGCTGAACCTGGCTTCATACTCGCCTTTTGACAGCTTCCTACTGTCCCCCCTCGAGATCCCGAGACTGTTGGAATTTACGGCCAATATGGAAATGACTCATCCTGTCGAACATGCATCACTCCCCAACCAGACTTCACAGACTTCGAGCAGCGTGTGAACGAAAGCCAGACTGCCTGTGGGGGTAATCGATATGCTGTTTGTTGTGACTGTGGCATGATAAACATCCGCCGGATTCGATTTTGGCAACCTGAACCACATGGAACGCTGTGATTTCTGGAGCGGCATTCGACAATTAAGATTCTCTATCAGATTAAAGAAAAAACCTATGCAAATTAGCACTAATGTGCTTTCAAAATAAGTTTTTAAATGTAAAAGAAGTTCTAACAAATTAAAGTGACTGTATTGATCTTATACTATCTACAAATATTATTCTCTCTGTGTCTTACCCTTTTTCTTCATTGGCATCTCGCACCCTGTAATCTCCATTAGGCGCTCGCATCTCCGTTTGCCACATGCAGCACATAATTTCTGGTGCGTTGCATCTGCAACTCGGCAATTTCGCAATCATCGAAATGCAATTCAAATGCAATCATTTATCTGCCGCCTGGCTGGCACAATTTTTCATTTTTTCCTTTTAACCGGCGATCGAATCCTGCGAAAGAGTAAATATTGATGCTAGGAGGAGTCGCCGCAAGTTGCAAGTCCCAAGACAATCGATTACCGGACTGCGGCGCAAACGTAATCAGACAAATTCAATTTACGGCAATTTGCATGCCGCGTTCGTTCGTGAAAAATGACAATTGCTGTTGCAGAGCGGCGGTGTTGCAGTTGTATTGCTGCAACGTAGCTGCAACGTCATTCTAAGGCTGCGCCCGTTGCCAAGGCTGAATTGTGTTTCTTTATCCGCCTGGCTACCTGGTTCATGGCTGTTGCACATTTGGCGCCTTATCGCTGTGCTCGCATCTGCTGGCAACTTGCAGCAGCAACTTGCAACAACAGCAGCAGCAACAGCCACTGCGATTTTGTGGGCGGAGGGAGTGAAGCAGCAGGAGTAGCAGCAGCAGCAGCAGGTTCGAGTTTTGTTTTGGCCATTGCAGGAAATGAAAAATTGGCAAACATGCCACGCTTTGCTCTCCACAGACCATGCATATGTTGCACATAATTGGCGTTTATGCCACAAGCGACGAAATGCAACCTGCAACTAATGTTGCTGATGCGTTGTTGATACGCCTGGATTTTCGCCGCTTTTTACTTTGTTTTGTTTTTCTGGTTGGATTTTGTGGCTTTTGGTTGCGGGGTGTGTCGCCTGCAGCCGAATGCGGTTACTTACTTTTGGCGCACTCACTTAACCTTTTGAACTGGCCATGTTGTCGCGGCGAAACGTGATTAAATTTAATTAACATTTGCTTCCTAAAAGGTTGCCAGCTATGTGAAATTTAGTCATTAGTTGTTGTTATTGCGCGCCCATTAGCTATCAGCCACGCCCACCGCCGATCACGATCCGCCCGCCGGCTGCAGGTGCCACACGTTGCCATTGCCATTAGAGTGGGCCAAAAAAGAAAAAAAAAACAACCAGGCAATAGGTGGTTACATCCCGGCACGACCGAATTAGCATAACCCAAAACGGGGTTAGAGTCAAGTCACCAAAAAGTCGCATTCGACGATAAAGATGGCGTGTCTGGGACACACGAAAAGAATTTAATTAGGCGACTGCGTTCTATTCTGTTTAGTTTTCCATGGCTTTTCCAGGTCATCAGCTTGCCACACGCCACATGGGGAGAGGGCTAGAAAAATGCTACGAAAATGCGAGGAAAATGCCGTCATTAAGCGAAAAGCTTTGCGGCATGTCAACACGGGCATTTGCCGTAAATCAAATGCAGCAAGTTCTAGAGATCCCAACACCAAATCTCGATCCCCATCTCCACTCCTTCAGCACAATTTGTTCGAGGAATGAGCGCAGGAATGTCGCAATCAAAATTTCAACATCATGTTGCCCCAACCGGGGAAACAGAAAAAAAAAAGTGGGAGAACTATTTATAGCTGCAGTCGATTGCCAGTCCATTGGGCCAAATGTTTCTGAAGTTGATTCTGGATCTCTGGCGTTGCACAAGCCCACGGACGGAGGCCAACCTCATCATAATAATGGAATAGAGCGCTCCAAACTCACTTGAATGCCACTCTGAATATGCTTCTAATTGGCGCAAATTATTGAAAAGATCTTCTCCAGATTGTAGCCCCTCTCGAAGCCTTTGAAATTGCCAGCAATTTGTTTCAGCTGCAGAGGCAGCATAAATCTTCTATTGCGTCTGCTGCACTCCTCTGACAATAAAGTATTAAATTACCATAAATTAATATTATGCCCAGGCATTTAATTAGGGATCCAGACACAGGGGATAACAGAAAGGGAATGCCAAAAAAAAAAAAAAAGGAAAGGGGGAAACGATGGCCAAGGCTTTGACACTAAACTTGACCCACAAAACAATAGAGTTGTCTCTGTTTTATGGATCAATTAAGTCCAGAGAACTTCATTCTGGCGAAATCTTACACATTTGAAATAGCCTATGATATAAATCTGTGTTGCACAGTAAGAAAATATAAACGCTATCTAATTTATATATTATGTATGTATGTACATTTTAATGGAATTGATTTTGTATGCTTATGTGATTTATTGTATGAAATTATATTAGATTCGCTCAGCTAGCGTGCGGAAATCAAGTTATTTTCTCTGAGTGCACTTCTCAATTGATCTTGATGAATGTGTTGCGTGCCTTAATTCGCTCGAATGTGTGGCAATGCCGGACTCCCATTGAGAGACTGGCCCCGTTTTGCGGAGGTGGACACTCCGTGGAGCCACTAATTAGTCACAATTTCCAGCGACATGGTCAGTGTCAAAGGTCCGCCAGATATTTTTAGCCATCGTGTTGCCGCATCATGCTGCGGGCAGCAGAATGTTGCACACTGCTGCGCATGTGCAACCAATTATTAATTGCATATGCAACATTGCGGCGGCATTCCTTCGCCTGGCAGAACGAAGCTATGGTAGAGCCGTACCTTGGAGCGGTGGAGCCATCTGAGTCAGCAGTTTGCTCCATGGCGCCGAACGTCGTCAGAGGCGTCAACGGCGTGTGCCCGTCTCTTTCTTGGCCAGAATGTGTGGGTGGGTGGACTATTAGCCAGGCTGGCAGGCGATACGAAAGCCGAACGTTATAGGCACAACTCTGTGCTCGCCCAGCAGGCATACCTGGCCATATGAATTCCGCCACAAAGCATATGCCAATCCTGGCCAGAACACGAAGGGTATCAGCGGATCGGTGGGATGGTGCTGCACTTTCTAGTCGCGCCCCTTTTTGCATTGCTTATTAAATTACAAAACAACGGCCCACACATAAATAAACGTGGCAGGCTCTTCCCTGGCCAGGCATTAGATGATGGCAATAGGAAATGCCTGCCCCACATCCCCTCCCACCTGGTCGATGGTCTTATGAAAAATTCCTAGCGCTTGGCGTCTATAATTAAGCGTGAAATGTTGCTGGCGTTACGCCGCATTCCTTGAACCAACTCGAGCCCTTTGGCTATAAAAGCGGACTCGAGACCACGAAGGAAGATCCACGGCTCCAGCTATGGACACAGGTGCACTGATAAAAAACTATAGCCACTCCAAGGGTGGCAAATATGTGTTTTCATAATCTCATATGATGAACCTTGAATCTTTCAAAGATTCATCTATAATAGAAATAATAACTTTTGAAATAAATATTGAAATTTTAATTTTAAGATCAAATTTATAGGCTCGTTAAAAATCGTAAGACTTAGGACCACTCAGTAGAAAATCTTGAAAACGAAATTTAGATTTCCTCCTGCAAATAGCAATAAAAATTCGCTTTATTGCCAAACCGCTGAAAGTGGTTACTTAAGCAGGACACGTTCCATATTTTTCGGTGTAAAGTTTATTTCCCAGTAAAAGAAGCAGACAAAGACGAAGGCCAAGAGCAGGCACTTTTATGGGTTCCTTGTGCAGCGGCAGCAATTCTTATTAATTGCAAGTGTCCGCACTTACTTTGCAGCATGTTGCAATTAGAATCTCGAGTCGGGCCGTACAGCCTGCCCCCGGGGGCAGCCTCTTTGTTGACGGAAGTCAATTCAAATTAAGACCCCGAGGGCCCGGCCCAGAGTTCAACGATCTGGGACATCGCCACAACGAGCAACTGTTGTTGCTGCAACATGTGGCAACAGGGCCCGGCGAAAATTGATTTCTCTTGTTAGGGTTTTAGCGCTTTTTCGGATAGCCATCGCCATCCGAGCCATTGAGGCATTCTGGCATTCAGGCATTTAGCTATTTGAACATTCTCAGCCTGGCCAGGCAGTAATTAAAATAAATTGCCTGCCCAGCGCAGACTCGGCCACATCTAGTGTCGGCCATCTAACGTAGCTGTTGATAGAATTTGCACCAGGACCGGGCCTGTTGCAGCAAGGAGCAGTGCAGCCTGCTCCTCATGGCCATCAAATTAAAGCGCTAAATTGTTGCTCGCCTTTTCCTGTCTTCCATCACGCCATCGTCGTCTGGGTTGGTTCATTAACATATGTTTGCGCCGCGGATCGGTTTTGGTACTAGGTACTGGCACTGGATTCTGGCATCTGAAAGCGGGGCATGGCTGGCCAATAGAAGGGTAGTGAAATTTTATAATGCCACCAAACCGAGCACGAGACTGACTGGTGATCAATTAAAGAAGTGGCCATTATTTGATTGTCTTAGCAGTGGCCTGACCTGCTTTTTATGGCCAATCCGCCAGTTTTCCACATGCCAATTATGGCTGCCACAAAACAGCTGCCACGCCGGTGGTCGTTGTGCCAATCTTGGCCCGAACTGGATGACAGTCGATGGCCTCAAAGCTGGCCTACTCCTCGCACCCTGCTCCTCAATCTTATGGCCTGCGGCAGCGCAGATTTTCGCTGGAAAATCTTGGCAGCCACGCGCAGCGAAGAGCATTGACCATTAATTGATGCCTTTCAAAAGCATTGACATTGGATCTAGCTGCGGCATGTGGTCCACTGCCTTGGGCGGCGATCTGGCACAGCCACGATGGAGCATAGTGGAGCAGCAGCTCCAAATGGGGGATAGCATCGCATTCCGCGGATGCGGCCTTGCTAAATAGGGGCATCTATTGGCAATCCTCGGGGACGGCTGGGAGTGCAATTTTCTCTTGATCGGCCTGTGATCTGGCAGATTCCCTTCAAAGTAACTGACTTCTATCGCATTCCAAAGTGGAATTCCTGGCAAGAAGGAATCACATAATTTTCACATCATGTCACTTAATAGTAGTTGTCTAGTTGTCTAGTAGTAGTCTTGAGTGATTTTTGTGTTTTTCATGATAATAGTTTATTTATAAATGGTTTGCTCTACAGTAAATAGACTGGTTAGAGTTCATGCCATTCAATATTACTTGGAACTTGACAACGACGTTCGATGAACCCAGACGCTGTCTTGGACTTAAACCGTTTAAGATTGACTTGTCATAAAGCGCAGACCAGCAGAACTTGTTAACCATGTTAAGAGAGATATCTTAACCCCCAGAGCCCGAATGCAAATTTATCCAAGCGATACGCAGCGCAGCTTGTTTATGAAGCTCATTAGCGGTAAGCCATTACCGAGAAGTCAATACCAACTGTCTGGACGTCGGGCTGTCCAGCTCCTATCTAGAGTCAACACTACCCTCGAGTGGGTCCGCACTCAACTATATCGGTGAGGTATATCTTGGCCTTCAAACCAGACAGACGGGGGTCTCTATCTGCGCGACAACTCCCACTCCTCCCAGCGATCCACCAATCCAACAATCCACCTACCACTCCACCTCCAAGTGGGTAAGTGAGTGAGTGATTGACTGACTGATGGCTTGACTGGGTTACCAATGTGTCGCCCACGTAGATGCGAGATTTTCGGCGACTGCGACTGCGAGCGCGACTGCAATCCCTTATGCAATCGTGCTCCACATTAATCAATCAGCAGAGCAGCGGCAAAAAGCCTAAGCCCTGACTGACATTTCCTGGCCACTTTTAGCTCATTGGCTTTCGGCTCTGCGATGCGTGTGCGATATGGGAAAATTGAAAATTGATTTCGAAAGCGAAAACCACAGCGTGCTGAAACCGCACGAAAATGTTGCCCGTCCGCAGAGATTAGTGTTTGTTGGCCCTGACCAAAAACCGCTTTCCATATTTGCAGCTTCAGTGGCTAATTAAATGCGATGGCCTTACATAATGGCGCCAATCCCAATGCCTTTTTTCCACCCGGCTGATATCTCTATTTGCATGGCAATTTCACCCAGCCCTTGAACTGGTCATGACCATGTATGCAGATCCAAAGAGCCACCATATTTGGCACCGCCAACGGCATAAGCTTTAGGTGAATGCCCTGCACTTTTTCGCGAGATTAGTTTTTGCAGTCGATGCGGCTATATTTAGTGGGCAAATTTTTGTTCACACATTTATGCATTTTTCGCTCAGTTGCCATTCATCATGGACAGTGTTTTACGGCCAGGAGATCCTCAAAACGCCACAGTCACGCAGCTCGTCATGTCAAAGTCAAGGGAGGCCATTGAAAATGCACGAGATGCCTTCCGCCGAAGGGAAGTTCCTCAAAAACACGTCGGGCTGCACCTCAGACCCGCCTCCTTGGGCTGAAGTGCAAAGTGCAACAGCTCCGGCTGCTCCACTCCATTCCACACTGTACTCCACGGCGCTCCACTCCACTCCTCAGCTGAAGTGTCGCCTGCCAGGATGAGAAAAAAGAGAGAGGCAGGCACAGTGCGTTTATGGGCTGCAGCTTTACATAGAAAGATTTTATATTAATGCATATGAATAAATGGGTAATAAACAGAAAACTTTTAAAATCTTAAAATATACTCATGAAATACAAAAATGTCATGCAATAATTTGTAATGTAATAGTAAGACTCTGTTATACGTATGTCCCATTTAATCTTAGCTAGAAAGTGGAACTACGTTCTATTTGGAACACGTTTTTACCTCGATCTCGAATCACTGTGCCTGCGGGGAAGCCAAAGTTAATTTAGAATCAGCAGTCAGGCAATGTTTTATGAGATTTTAGCACTTTTCAGCTGTGGCATGTTTCGGCCAGGCCGCGGCTCTTTAATGGACGTCTGCCCCATGGAATTTAGCACGTTTTGCCACTCGCTCCGTGGAAAACTAATATGCCAGGCCGCTCTTGGCCGCCTCTTGTGACATTTATGGCTTCCCAACCTGGCCTGAAAGTCTGGCTTTGGCTTTGGCTTTAGCTGTGGCTGCGCGACTTTAGCTTCACGTGCAAATATGAACAAGATTTATAACTTTTTGGCGGCGACATTTTCCTAGATTTTTGTTTGCTGCCGCTTTAAAAGGATTTCACTTTTCGCTGGAAACGCGGGCGCTCTGAGGAGTTGCGCCAAATCGGGGAGGGGAGTTGGTGGTATGGGGCCTGTGCTAAAAGCAAAAGTTGCCGTGTTATTTGCCATTGCGTTGGCCTGGATGAGCAGCGCACAGACGTCGTTTAAGTGGCTCCGATCCATGGATATCCAGCACGGGCTAAAAATAACAACCAAATCCATTGCCCTCCGTGAGGGAGGCGCATCTGCAGGAATTTTTATGCTTATGCGTCTGTGAGATTCGCTCAATTTCAAAAGAATTTCCAGCCTATTTGTGGAGGCTCTTTAAGTTTTAGCTGGAGGAAAGCGGAAACGATCGTTAATCCTCGGGAAACTATCAATGACGCTTAACGAACATTAGCAGCAATTGGCTTGGTTGAAGAATGGATCTTAGTTTTTATGGCCAAGCAAAGCCACTTTAGCCAGATCTTAAGTGCAATCAGATTTTGAAAACTAAGCTTTAATGGGCTTAAAACGCCTTTCGACATCTTTAAAACTAGTGATTCCATTCCATTATATATTAATAACCAATCTTTTTATTACATTCTAAAAATATATTTAATGTTTGCGTGTAAATTATATACTTTTATCTTCAGTACGTTTCTATGAAATGTATGTTTTCTATTTTACAACTTGATTTTAAAGGCCCATATATTTTTATTATAGTTCTTGAAGGCACACAGTTCTTAGTTTCTCAACCGAGCAAAATGTTTCCCTATCGATCGGAATTTCCCCCATCTTTGTTGAAACATTGTTGCTCAGCTGTGTTTTATTGCCTGCAGTTCTTCCCCGACACATGTGCCTTGAATATTTGCCAACTCTTGTGACCATTTGCCAGACGGATTCCACTTCCGTTTTACCCATTTCAGTTCAGTTTCCAGCCGCTGTTTCAGTTTCTGTTTTGGCTTCTGTTTACGGCAATATCGTTTGAGTTAAGCGCCATTAAAGTTGTGGCTTTCAGGTCGTCGTCTTATCAGGCGAAATGCGTTTATGTGTTTATAAGTCGCGTTCGGCGACGCATTGAATAACATTTTAATTGGGAGTTGCAAAATGCGTGCCCACAAAGCGAGCGAACAGTCGACACGTATGGGCCCAAGTTCGTAATGATAGTTGATAATCTGCACACAGAAAAAAGGGTTGAATTTGATTTCGAATTTAATTTTAATATTGAGAAATGCTTGAGAAATATATCTATATATACTTAACTATTTGGTCTGCAAAAATGTTTGATAAACAAGATTTAAGGTGTGTTGCATAATGTCAATCTTGTAATCTTTCCTTTACATCAATTTCTAACTGGCAAAGGAATGTTTCAAATTTTCTGGCTGTGTAGCAGCTCCCTAAACACCGGACTTAGCATGGCGCCAAGCCAAGTTGCCGCAGACAAAATGAAATGGCGATTAAAATATCAATTGCCAGACGCGGAGCTGGGACATCGATGATGGCCACTAAGCGCATTAATTTAATGCTCTCAACAGCTGGCCACGCCGTGCATAAATAAAATGTCATCGCATACCAAACCGTTGCGTCTCATTCCATCCGGAGGTGCAACGTTTGAACGCTGTCGATTTCGATTTGGATTCGGATTCGGTTTCGGATTCAGATACAGCTACAGCTACAGCTACAGCAACAGATACAGATACAGATTCCGTTGGCGATGACAGCACTTTCGCTCGTCGCGCATAATTCAATGTCGCAAGTGGCAAGTCGAGTGGGGCCAACTTATGAGCGACTTGCACTTGGCTTGTAAATCAGTCAGAAGATAGCAGCTGCATCTTCGGGCCGGTTGACCTTTAGCTGCTATATGGCCTGCTATTTTTAGCCACAATCGCGTAATCTTTAGCCCGTACTTCCAGTTCGACTCCGACTCGGAGATGGAGCCTTTTGGGGCCTTATGAAATTGTGTCAGGCCGGCCATAAATTGCCGGCTTTTGCTGCTTGCCCCAGGTGCGAAGCGGACACCTGAAGCCGCTGCAGAAAATTACGGCTATGTCTGTGGACATAAGACACTTTGTCGCCGGGGCATTAAAGGGATTTGGATTTTGAAAATGAAACCACACGGCGGATGGAGTGTCCACAAACACCACCACCTCCACCTCCACCTCCGCGTCCAGCTCCTTCTCCTTTTTCCATACTGGCCCTGACACCCTTTTTGCTTTTTGTGCAGCCATGAGGTGGGCTACTCCAATTGCAAATTGCAAAATGACAGAGAGCTTACTTTGCATTGTTTCGCCCGGTTGACAGGCTGAATTTGTTGGCCACTCCGGTTGCGGAGATCGCCGCCTGGATTCCAGATTTCAGATTTCAGATTAGCCTGGCATGGCCAACATTTTACCCAGGTCTCGACGGAATTATGCCATAAATAGTTTGGAACGACCACAGCTGTTGGTTTTTAATTAAATGCTTGCCGGCAAGTGGCAATGATTAGACACTACAATTGCACAGAAAAAAATATTTACATAATGCGAGATCTTTTGTTTAAACTTTAGATTTACATTCAAGGTAAGGTTAGATTAGATAACGTATTCAAGAGAAATGAGGGGCTTCCTTGTTAAGCAGGAAAACATTGTGTTACACATCCAATATGAATAAGAATTAGATTAATAAGCAGCAGTACATATTTTTAGCAATATGTCTTTTATTTTGTGCTGTGCATTAAAACCCATTGGAGAACCTGTCGTCGCGGCCCACGTTTTAGCAATTAAGCAAAACGCTTCGCGTTGAAAACTGGGTCAGCCTGCAGGATGACGGCGAGTTAGTATCTGGCATCCGAGTTAGCAAAACTATCTATTCGATGCTGGATGGGCGAATGCGAATATCTGCAATGTCTGCGTTTGCGGCCCACGCAAAATAATCAAATAGAATGATGGAAAATTAAATGTACAAATCATGTTTACGACTTGTCGTCAGTCTGCCCGAAAAGACAGGCGGCACAGCGGCGGTCTGACAGTGGGCGTGGCACTACTCATGCCAACTAATTGTTGTTCGTGGCTTGGCAAAATGTTGCCCAACCAGGCAAAAAAAAACCGAAGAAAAGGGGAAAAAACCAAGAGAACCCAGGCCACATTGACACCATTCGCAATTAGGAGAAAAGTGCCCCGTCGGCTACTGGGGATATGCTGCATCTGGATGTGGATGTGCATGTGCTTGAGGATGATGCTAGTGCCAGGAAAAATCTAAATAGCTGAAAACCGGTAGCCGCAACGTGGGCCGCGCAGTTTTGTCTTAAAAAGTTAATTGCCTGATTTGCTCAGCCTCTCTACGCCGGGAAGTGAGATGTATGGGCTGTTAGGATGTTAGGCTGTTGCGCTGTTGGGTTGTTAGCCAAATGTGCTAAGAGATAATCACATAAACAGTGGCCTTAATGAAGTTTGGCCAAGACGAAGACGAAGCGAGGCATTCACACTCGCGCGTATGGAGTTGCAGATGCCTGGTATTTTTTATATTTATATTTTTAGAAGCCACATATAGAATGCGATACCGGCTTGAACTGCAATTTGCAGGCCATCATTAAAAGTGCCTGCATGCACCATTGACTGTTGACTGACGCGATCTGTAATTTATGGATCAAGTTCCCCCTGTCGATAATGTTATTAAATCCGCAGTTGTGAGCGCATTTGATTAATTGAACCGTTTGTGAGAAATGATGAGCGAGCCACGGAATGTTCATGCCAATTGCCGTTGACTCGGGTCGTTGTTCTGCCATGTTGCAGCAGTTGCTGCCTGCCGCCTGCCTCATGTTGCCTCATGTTGCTTGTTGCCTGTTGCCGCTTGCTAGTTGCCTTGCGGTTTTAGCCATGTTGCGTTGGCATATCAATTCACATGTCAGGCCGCCAGGCAGGCGAACAGCAGCAACCTACTTATTTATGCAGCAGACCAGGCCAAGTAACTCCAGCTACAGTTCCAGGTCCAGCTCCGAGGCGAAGCTTTAGCTCCAACTTCGTTTCGGACGGAGCCAGAATGCACACACTCTGACTGATGGCCACGTTCTGACTGGGTCTCGTTGGCCATGCATCCTGGGGCTAAACAACTCAATACATCAGCTATCCCCAATGCCGCACCGTCCGCTGTTTGCCCCGGCATAAATCATTTTATGCAACAAAATTATGGCAAATATCGGGGGATTACGAGCATGTGTGCCGCGCAGGCCCATCAACATTGCAGCACCTCGGTCGCCGGGGATCGATTGTTGGGTTGGGTCTCCAGAATGGCTGGGGTGGGGGCATTAGACACCGCCCACTAGCCACGTGCTTACGAGGTTAAGAACTCGACGAGACTTATCATCCAAATTAGTCATCACGCTGTTTGCTTGCTTTCATATAAAAATTGCGTTCTAAATTCATTGGAAACTTGTTCTCGTATAAATTATAGTACCTTCTAAGGAAACGGATTTTTGTTTGTTTATTTCTAGATTTAAGTGTACAGTTTTTTAAGAATGTGCACTAAAGTTCCCATTACCTTATTTTCGAATTGCAGGCAGCTCCACCGAATTGGCACCCTCGCTGCTGGGCATCTACGACACATTGACAAACAGCTTTGCCGCGGGGGGCGTGGCAGCTGCTCCCACTGCGACATCTCACGAATCGAAGGCATCCAGCAGCGGCGACTCGACGCCCAAGAGGAGCAACAGTAACTGCAGCAGCAGCAGCAGCACTGGCTCATCGACTGGCAGCTGTTCGAGTGTCCCCACCAGCGATGACCAGTCTGCTAGCTACACGCTAGCCAGCTCCAGCACTCATTTGGGCCACCAGGAGCCGCCCGCTCCACTGGTGGTTGCGGGCCTGCGGGACGAACCGGATGGCGCTCAGTTGAGCAGGTTGGTGCAGCGCAGAAGCCAGGAGTCGCAGATTCACGGCAGCAGCAGCAGCATAGCCTCGAGTGGGAGCAGTCGACGGGGCAGCAACATCCGCATCCTTTCGCCCAATGTTCATAGAATCATCACGCACTCGGATATTCAACCAGTGGAGGCGGTGTCCGCGGAGGCACTGAAACAGCATCAGCAGCAATCCCAGAGGAGTCCCACCCAGGGCAGGTATATAAAGACCGGTCATAGCGGAACACCACCAGCCGCTGGTTCCGCACCCAAGCTGAAGCTCTCGCACATACCGCTGTCCAAGATCACCGGCAAGTTGTCCACCCAGTCTGGCAGCGAACTGGTGTCGACCTTCGATTCCAGCAACGAGTATTTGAACTCGGTGGCCTTCGCCGCTTTCGAGAAATCCAAGCCGCAGGACGAGGATCGGACGCCAACGAACAAATCGGTACCAGGCACTCCCTTCCATTTCGATGGGCATCCGTTTCAGGGGCGAAAACTAACCCTACCACGGTACGATTCACAGCAGAGCATCAAGCTGATCGAAATGGAGCAGCTGGCGGCCACCAGTGCGCAACTGTTGCATGCCAAGCCTGCCACGCCCGGAACTCCGGCCACGCCCACTCCCAGTGCAACCAAAGCCAAGGAGTTTGTGTGCAGTGAGCCACTGAGTCCCGTGGATATAGTGGACACCATTAACTTCGATCTGGTTGCGCAGCATATGGAAAGATTGACTCTGGCGGATCCAGGAGATTTGGATCCCAGGGCGGAGCTAATAGAAGCGGTTAACAAAACACTGGTTAACAAGCCACTGGTTAGGAGCTCCTCCGCCGCCTGTGCCTCCACAATATGCAGTTCACCGCTGTTGACCTATGCCCGCACCAAGAGTTTGGGCGCCAAGGCCAGCACTTTGGGCGGTGGAGTGCCTATTAAGCTGCCCACTGCCGAACAGCTGGCCGAGCTGGAGGAGGCCAACAAGTTGTCGGCGGAAAGTCTGGACAGGCTCACCGATATCAAGCCCAAGTTTGCAGCTCGCCTAAGTGAGCTGGCTAGGCTGAATAACCGCCCACTGTCCTCCTCCTCCATTTGCTCCACCTCCTCCAGTTCCAGTTCCGGTTCGGACCAACTGCTCAATGGAAAACTGATGGCCACTTCCTACTTGGCTAGCGTAGAAAGTCTGGCGGAGAGTGAGAACGAGCTGGGCGATCAACACCATCCGCCGGCGATGAGTGTCCTCGAGAAAACCTGCCTAGAGATCGTAGACTCGGAGCGAAGCTTCGTCGAGGATTTGGGTCAGGTCATCAAGGGGTAAGTACACCACTAGCTTCACTTTTCGTTCAAGTACCTTACATTTAATTTTTTTTTTAGATACCTGCAGGACTGGAAGGAGCGTGCGTGCCTGCGCGTAGACGAATTGCAAATACTCTTCGCCAACATTGAAGAGATTTATGAATTCAACTCAATGCTTCTGCAGCGACTTATCAACACGGGAAGGGATCCCGGGAGGATCGCCAGGTGCTTCATTGACCTGCGCGATGGCTTTGATGTGTACACAACCTACTGGTGAGTGGATGGTAGAGTATATCGGTATATCTCAACAAATCCCTGGGAGCAGTTTAAGGAGTCCCTATAAATGAAATCCTGGAAACTTACCTAATATTTATTGAAGTGAATAGTGATAGTGGCCTACTCCTGACCTAGTTGAGTATTCTGGGTGAGATCTTCGCTCTGGCTTGGCGTGTTCGCTCCATCTTCGATACTGTTTTTGTGACCATAGCCGTTTGCCAAGAACGGTAACGACGGCCAAAACGATCTCGATAGGCTAGGAGTTAGCTAGCAGCATGACACGAAACAAAACGCCGCAAAACGCCAGCGATGGTGATGTCGATGGCGATGGCGATGGCGTCTCTTGGCAATCCAAGCACGCCATGTTCCATTTAAACGCGAACGTTTACCTGGTTGCGATGCCAATTTGGAGAGCGGGATGCGATGGCAGCGGTTTGATTTGTCGCCTCCAATGACACGCCGCATTCATCATCGTGCCTCCCACTGCCCAAAAACTGACCACACTGCTCCCAGCGACTTATTTGAAATTCAGATTTAATGCCGACCATGATGAAGACCTAAAGCACATGTCATAAATCCCGATTCCCCACAGCACAAGCTACCCGGAAGCCATATCGTTGCTGACCAAGTTGCTGCAGGCCACGCACACGTACTCTCTGCTTGCCTCCACGCAGAAGCTACTCCAACATCGCCTGCCCCTGGGATCCTACCTCCTGAAACCGGTGCAGCGCATCCTCAAGTACCATCTGCTGCTGGACGTAAGTGGGAAGAGTGGGTGATCCAAGTGACAGTCCTTAACCATATTCTTTTCCATCCAAACAGAGCCTGCGCAAGCACTGCGATGTGAAGGAGGTGGTCGAGGCCCATGTGATCATGCGCCAGGTGGCGCACAACATTGACCAGGTGAAGCGAAAGCAGGAGCAGCAGAGTCGCGTCAAGGAGCTGTCCGGCATTCTGGACGGCTGGCTGGGGCCAGGTAAGTGTGGGAGCCACTTAAGCATCTTCCTGGCCACCAAACTAAACCCTTTACCCTTACCAACTATAGAGCTCACTGTTCTGGGAGAGTTGCGCCAAGAGGGCCTGCTGATGGAGCAGCACAATAAACAGCGCCTGGTACTGCTATTCGCCACCATGCTGATCATCACCAAGCAAAAGGAGGACGGACGCCTTCAGTTCAAGACTTACATTTCGGTAAGTTTGAATGCTTCTCCGATCCATGAGTCATTTTCGTAATGCAACAATCTTTCAGCAAAACAATCTGATGCTGAGCGAACACTTGCCCGGTGAACCGACCAGCTTCTATGTCATCCCCTTCGACGAGCCGCGCCATCAAATCAAACTGACGGCTCGGAATCGTGACCAGAAGCGCATCTGGACGCAGCACATCAAAGGTGTCATGCTGGAGAAGTTAGACATTCCGATGCGCGCCAAGGAGCTGGTCTATCAGCTGGGCAACGAGGAAGGTGAGTGCTTCCCACTTGGCTAACTTGGATAGCACGGCTTAGCCGCGGCTTGGCTCTAGGGCTCTTGCTGTTTTAGTTTTTTGTTTTTACTTTGTTTTACTTTTCGTTTTACCCCCTCTTCCCACCGTTTGTGTTGTGTTTTTTGTCATGTGGCCAAAACACTTAACGATTTGGATTGGGGACTGCACGAGATGATGAAGTGCCTAACAGTTATGCACATGCGGGTACTTGTTATAGTTGGGTAATGCCTGTCGGCCTGGAAGAAGGAGAGCCACGCTGAGAAAAGTGCAGCGAAATCGAGTCGTTTATAAGAAATCTTTCCACTAACCTAAACTAATATCTGAATAACTAATTGGACGTAGTTTGAAAGTAGAAGCTCAAATTATTTGAACAAGAATGAAGTGTTCTTCAAGCACAACTAGTTAATAGTTGAAATAAGAAACATTTTCTCTCACTGCATCGTTTGTCGAGGCTCTCCTTAATCGACCGACCACATGGAGGACTTTCGCGCGGTGCACTTATGATTCGCACGCTCCAGCTGCGACCAAGTGACATAACCAAGTGGCAAGCGAGTCGCTAGCGAGTCGCTAGCCTTTCGCCAAAATCGTGCCAGATCTGTCGACGCCTCGGCGGCGGACTGATTTATTACTTGGGAGCGATGTAGGCGCATTTTAATTGCGGACCTCGGGCGCCCACTTTCCTGGATCGTTAGGAGGTTTTGGCCCACAAACTACCGCGCTTAGTTGGTGTCCTACTCTTGTACTAATTCAAATTGATCTAACTTTACTCTACGAAATGCTATATGTTTACCGTTGTAGTACTACCAGTGATGCATTCTAAAACTAAACACCCCAAAACAAAGAAACGAAAAAACTTTGACTAGTGCTTAAGGCGTTCTAAGGCTAAATCCCCACACCCAGAGACTGATAACCCACCAAAAAAAAAAAAACAATAAAATCCGATCAGACAGAAAAGAAGGGCTAAATAGACAACTGTAAGCCCCCGTACATCTAGTTGTTAAACATGCTAATCGTAATCGTAGTGTTCGCTAAAAGTAACTCTGGTGTCCAAAAAGCCTAGTAAGTATTGCGAGAACCGTACTTGGATTGCTAGCTTTAATTGGCCTTCTAACACGAACGGGGTCTGTGTTTTGTTTGCATGCATCCTAACACCAAACACATAATCGTACTGAGAACGCCACTAACTACTAACCAGCACTAACTAATCAATCAATCCCAAAGACCGCATGATCTACAGCTGACTGATATCTTAGAATGCATTCTCACTGGTGTTTGTTTTTCGCTCACAATCCCCCACCACTCACCCCATCGCTTATCATTGCCTGTGAACCACTGAATCAGATCTTCACTAATGGATTGTCCTTAAACGCAGATCGCACGCCAGATCGCAGCACATGGAAGTGGAGCCTTCACTCGGGAAGTAACTCGACTCCAACTTACCTGGAGCGAAGGAACGCCTGCCGGAGGAGTGAGATACGCCAGCGGAATTCAAAGTTCAAGCGGAAGACGGTGGCCAACTCCAGTTCCTTTGACAGTTTCAATGAGTCCTTGGAACAGGAGGAGGAATCGATTAGCCAGGCGAAGCCCTCGAAGCCACTGGCCAGAAATAACAGCCTAGACGATACTGCTCTACAGAAACTTGCTGCTGCTATGAGATATCGCAAAAGAGATGCTGCAGTGAAGGAGGAGACGAAGACGCCGGTGAAGGAGCCTTGTAAGTGCGACCAGGATGCGAAACAGGACGAGCGGATTGAACCGTGTTCCTGCATTCTGCGGGATCAGCGCAGTCGCAGTGCCAAGTCACAATCTCCTGTCTTCAGCTACAAGGCACTCAAGGAGCGCAGCAAGTCGGTTCCCCGGATCGGAGGCTTTAGTTTGGACGAGGAGGCTGAGAGAGAACGGGAACAGGACGAGGATAGCGCAGCCTCTCTGAGGGGCAGCAAGCCCGATCTTAGCGAGCGCAAGACCAAGGGAAAGGGATTCTTTGAAGTTAAGCAATACAACCACAAGACGATGCCCAAAAAGATAGCCAATTTGAAGAAGCAACGAAGTAGCACCACCAAGAGCTGCTCCAGGTTCTACATGGATCTCAGCGAATTCGATAGCAGCAGTTCGACTGTACTCAAGATAACCGAATCCACCGAGGAGCTGCGTCCAGATGGGGAAATCGAACTGGCCCAAGAAGCCGCCACTCTGGATGAGTCCACGCAGGATCAGTATTACAGCCCAGATCACGAGACGGAACTACTGTCCCCAGCAGAGAAGTCAAAGCGAGATGCACAGATTGTCCTTGATTTGCTAAAGAATAGCAAGGAATTTGAGAGGATCTACAACAAGCAACAGAAGAGGCGCGAAAGTCCAGTGAGTCCCGTGAGTCCCGATATAAGTCGTGGTCCCATTCTGCCGCCTCCGCGTCCACCATCGAGATCTCCACCACCCTTGGAACTGGAGGAGCAGGAGAAGAAACCAGTCGAAGAGGTGGATTCAGTCAGCGAGGAGCCCATTTACGAGACTCTGCTGCGCAATGTCCATGTGCCCTACAAATTCTCACCGGTGTTGGGCCGAGCCAAGTCCTCGCAGATACTGAAGAAGCGATCAAAGACTGCTCCCGCAGCCTCACGACCGGAATCGGATTACGTGACCCTAGTCTACTCGCCCGAAGGAGTTCTGCAGCGAGTGGGCGAGGAGGTGGTGCAGAGGGATAGCTGCAGTTCCTCCACCACTTCGACATCCTCAAATGGATCGGGGTCCACGCTGAAACGAGACAGCCAGAGCACAGTGATCAATCTTTTGATGGAGGCGGCGCAAGAGCACGAATCACGTCCCTTGCCGAAGAATTCAGTTTCAGGATCGGAGAGTTCTCTGCTGCCACGGGCTCTGAAGTCCATAGACAATCTGAGCATGGCCTTCGGACGCTCCAACCGACCGCCGGAGCGCCGGGTGTCCGATGTGAGCGAGATGTGCCGTCAGAGTGTGCTTCATCGCCAGGGCAGCGAGGCGGTGGGTGAGAGAATGGCCCATGTGGATTACGCTGATCCCAAGGCTCTATTTGGACTGGGGGTCCTGAACCACTCGGAACGTGACTCGGTCTTCTCGCTGACCTCCTCCTCCAGTGACAGCATGTGCGAGCAGCAGCGCAAGCGATCCGGCGTGGGCGCCACCTTCGAGTATGAGCAGCAGGTGGAGGATAGCTTGGAGAATGATTTTCGCGACTCGGCCATTTACAGCGATGACAACGAGAAGCGTTCCGGGGACTACGATGTCCATCTACGCCGTCCCAGCAGTCCGCCACCACCACCGCCTCCGCTGGGGCCGCGTCCCCATCAGCCACCACAGATTGCGCCGAAGCCTTCCAAGGATCAGCTAATCCAGCAGCGATCGGGCGTCATCGTCTGCCAGTCGGCCTCCCGCAGCTGGGTGCTTCAGCAGATTGAGAACTTCAACAAGTAGAGGATCCTAGTGATGCACAGACGAGCCGTTGTACACGACCCATTGCCATAAATGAAATTCCTTTATTATTTCTACATGTACATAGTTATAAGTGTCTGATACACACTTTGTATGCAATGCTAATCTTAGATAGTATTAGTCGACTGTTTTATATTTAGAGCTTAGTTGCATAACCGCAGAGTCATTTAATAAAGTTCGTAATCAATTTGAAAATTTTAACGCTGTGTAACTTTCAATTTTGTTTTGGGATCGCAAGGATAATAAGCAACAGCGTATTAAAAACGTTTTAAAGGAGTTTGAAAAGTAACATTTCTTGTAGCGTACTTTTACAGCGCTGTTATCTAAAGTCTACATGTTAACATATATGATATTATTTGACATGTTACCTAGAGGCTGTCAAATGTATTTTACTTTGATGTACCATTTTGTTTACAACAAAAAACAGCTTTTCACCTTTTGAAAAATGGTTGAAAAGCTTTGTTTTTAATAAACGATAAAAACTGACCAAAAGTATGCAACTATAAATAAACATTGAGGAAGAATATTTACTGCCAAAAGGTAAGCACTAAAAATTTTTCAAAAATAAGTTTAAATCCTTAAGGTAAACCTTTGTGAATCTTATTTAAGGGTTTGATTTGATTGGGATAAATGCCTTAATAACTATACATTTTATGGTGCGCTTTTTTATATAAAATATTTAATTAAAATTTAATCAAAGCTCTTTCTTTAATTATTCAAGCTTATTTAAAATCCTTTTTGTTCTAAGTCAGATTGTTTTGCAAACACTCTCCTATTCTTCGAAATCATGACTAGCATCAGAATATTATCATAATTCAAACTCATTTGAATGTTAATCCGGTTACCTGCTAAATGGTCTGATTGACAATCACTCGCCTGATAATTACGACAAAATTAAATTTATAATTCAAATGCCAGGACCGGTCCGACATGTTCCATGGCGTAATCCACTTATACAGTCCGGAATATTTTTGGGTGAAATATACGGCAGTGCAGCAGCTTTCCACTGATTATGCACACTTTGACCATTTCTCTGGAGGTTCCGCCATTGAACAATGATGAAAATCAGGCTGCCATGTGCCATTGGCGACCGTTAACGTAATCTGCCGGAAAATTAATTGCGATGTGTATCCACACATATCAACAGTGTCAACACGGTGTTTCTACCTTCAAACAGCAAAAATCCACGTTAATTTGTGTTTGCATAATTCATGAGCCAAATGACCGTGCAATTATGAGTCGCCCACTCAAATCCGCATTCGTGCAAACAGTTTAAACTATTTAACGCACTTGGAGTTGGCAGAAGTTCAAAAGTATCATCCGGATATATACCATTTGGTTAAACTGAACAAATGTCCTTGACAGTTGAATGTATTTAATGGCGCAGACCAGAAGCCACAGGATGCAGCTGAAGCCAGAAGGCCAAGCCGGGTTCACAGCTCATTTCATGGGGGCAAGGTCGAGAGTGTCTAGGCCAAAGACCAACTCCATCCAACAGACAAGCATAGTCGTTCAATCGGTTTGCAGCTGAGTTTTTCAGTACCAAGGGAGCTTCATTTTCCCCAACGCCCCGAGCATTTTACCAATCGTGAGCTGACTGCATTATGTTATAACCCCGTTGGCGTAGAGGTCGCCTTCACATTTTTTGTTCTGTGCCACTAACATCGCAGGCGAGCTTACCTGCTCACTTTTTGTGGAGACAAGAAAAACACACTAACTTACACACAGAATTTCAATTTCTTTGACACGTTTTTGTTGCCGTTCGTTTGCAAAACGCTCAACAAGTGCCAGGATGCTGAGCAGTGGAGCCCGAGTATCTACTACAGGTTGACGTCCACTCAAAGAAAATCTATGGTCACGTCTTTGTACTTAAGCAGCACCTATTATGTCTAATTATAAGGACACTTAGATAGTTAATATAAAATTACCAAACTTTTAATTTGATAAATATGCGTTCTTGGTAATTACACAAAAGGTGGTACATTAAAGCGCTTATACCTTCAACTCCTCCATTCTTTTAACTTTCACATAAAATATACTTGGGATAAATTTTAACTAAATATGGCTGTAATGGTCGCTTTCCTTTATTAAAAGACAATACATTTGGAGCATTTTAAAGCCGATTTCAAGTCACTGAGGATTATTTTTATAGGAACATCATATAAAGTGGTGTATATATTTTTAGCAGAATAAGTGAATGATTTATGTGATTTCCTCTTCTGGAAATATGCTACAATGAAAGGAGTGTGAATTATGATTGATTGGCAAAAGTAATTAGCCCATCGTTGAGTTTGTTTGCAAACCTTCGAAGTAAGAGTAATTTATTTTTTCCAGTGCAACAGAATATTGGGAGTGTAACAGACAAGCTTTGACTTTTATGGCCCCCGGAAAATCTCGTCCCAACCCCCTTGAACCTGCCATTCTGGCACCCCATCTGAGCTCTCTGGCCACTGCCTTGTCTGCTTGGGAAAACTTTAGCAAATTGCCATTTTGGCATTTAGCTGCAGCAGGCGGAGACGGCACCCCGCCGCCAGTTTTCTTACATTTGAGAGATTATTTTGTCGTGGTCCTTTCGCTTTTCGCATTTAATTCCCTTTGCGCCGCGCCGCCCCGCTGCCCATCCGCCCACCAACGATCGAAGTTCGTGGGCCGCAGTCGAAATTCCGCTTGTAATTTGCATGCCGCGAGTGCCACACCCACTCGCCCAACGCGCGCCCCTTTTCGCAGGTCTTTACGCATTTACGTATCGTTAGGGTTCCCGGTGACTTTTTGCGGCCTCCCGCCTGCCAACGTAGAATAAACAATGCCCGTGCCCCCTCGACAACTTCCTGTTTCCTGTGCCACGCAAATTTCCAAGTAGATCCAGACCCACAAACATCAACAGGCGGGCAAACAACCCGGGCAACCTTTTCTCATTTCCTTTGTGAGCCCGAGTGTAGACGTCCTATATATATAGTATGGGTATAGTATAGGCGCAACTTGTTGCTGGCTGTTGCCTCCCAGCTATCGCAAAAAGCAATTTCATGCCAATGCGATGAATTGACAGCGACAGCAGGAGCAGCAAGTGCCGGATAGCGAAAGGAGCGACCTCGTCTGCTGCCGCCGGCGTTTGATCCTGATAACCCAGCACACACGGGCGGACAGGTGTACCATATGAGCAGATGGAGCAGGTGGAGCCGGTGGAATATGTGGCATAGGTGGGTCCGGGCCGACTGCCGACGACCTCTATTCGTCCAATCCATTCCAGATGCCCAGCTCTTCATTACGCTTATGGGGCAGGACGCAAAACGGACGCATCCGATGGCGGAGTACGGCCACTCACAACCTTTAATGCCACTAACAGGTAATAGGTTTCTTTGCTTTTTCAGGATATATCCGTTTCTTTTTTACACATATTTCGAGCAACTGAGGTTGTTAAAAATACACGGAAGAACAAAATAATGGAACTAAGTTTATAGGACTTTGCCTAAATCCGCTCTTTTTAATAGATTTAAGTAGCTATTGAGATTAATATTACGAAATTGTTTAATATTAAAATATTACAAGATAGTAACATAATGATTGCTTAACTGCTGTGGGACGTTCATGTCATGTAGTTACTTCCTAAACGTAGCAGTTGATAAATGGCTTTTAAGAATCTCATTTCATTATTATTGTTGCGGAAGTTAAATTTCAGAACATTGGTGTCCATCGGAATGTTAGGGTATGCGAGATGTCGACATGGCCAGTCCTGCTAATGTTTACCTAGTCCCTCGTTCCACCGTGCAAATAATCATACTTCAAAGGCAATAAATCGTTATTTAAATTTCATTTTCCTGCTGCTGCTTAAAGTTTCATTTCGTAAATTTCAGCTGCGTCGCCGCGTCGGGAATCCCTGCCAAGGATCCAGCTGAATCCTGGCTGGCGTTGGAACAGTGGGTGGAAAGTATGCTTTAAAAATTCGGCTTATTTGGTTATGAATCCCCCGAGAGTGACGGCTAGCGGCGCGAATATTTCTTCATCTGCCATGCGAGAATACCTGAGTGTTTGTTTGTTTGTTTGTTTGTTTGTGCGTCTGAGTGGCCCGGCCCTTTTTTTCTTTTATATTTTTTCGTTTTTTTTTTTCTTTTTGAGGTGGCTTGGCACTAGGCACACATCCATACACTCACAAGTGCGCAGATGGCCAACAGCTTTTGGCCCTAAAAAATTGTATGTACTCTGGCATCCTTTATGATCCCTTTTCCGGCTAGATCTTAAGGTCCGTTGCGGAGGACAGAGTAATCCGTTCGGTAAAGTAAAAGGATAATGCAGTGTGTCGTTATCCCGTGTGCTATATAATCGATGGGAAATTCGAGATACGATGGGCATGGCTGTCCAGTTGGACATCTTTAACAAGATTCATACCTGTCCCCGCGTTTAATTAACACCAATATATATTAACACAATATCCACCCCCAAATTTAATTGTGCGCCTGGCATTTAGCTGTACGGCATATACCACCAGCTTAAGCGGGATAATGGTTAAGCTCTTAATCGATTTTTGTCGACTCTCCAGCGACTCGATTATGATTGCGATGCGGCAAGAGATGCGGGGTCATGGGCCATCCTTGGAACCCTCAATGACTTTCGCGTGCCCAATGCCAACGTTGCTTATTTTCATAAGAATTTACACTGCCCGGGAGGCTGGTGCTGCTGATTAAAGAATGCGCCGGGTTGGGGATATTCATTTAGGCTTGTTTATTGAACTTGGAATTAGTTTGATTTGGCCACTGACGACAACGGCGAAGGACGAAGGTGAAGCGAAGCAATCTCTGCTCAAAAGGAAACCATTTGCATGATGATCTCCGGGCGTCAGCTCCTCGGTGCGTTAAATGTAATAAAATAAGCTCATTAAAATTATGAGACCTATCAGGTGGCGGGGTTGGTGAGCCGTCAAAGTTTCGCCGATAAATCTCTGGGAGAGAGGTTCGTTGCCATGGCATTGTCAGGAATGCGAGTCCTCTGATTTTGGGCCATCAATCAGAGCCGGATTGTCAACTTTTCAGCATCTCCGACCGACATCTTCGTAAGTTAATTACGGCCATCCAGCGACTGCCGATTGATTCTCCGATTCTCGGAAAAACCAATATTGTGTCGGAGTGTTTCGGGTCGCAGGAGCGTGAAATCCGGCCAAGTTTCGGGTGCGATTGACAACAAGCACTTAACACATTTCCACCCGCGTGCTGCCCCCGCTATAATGAACCACAAGTGCGCAACAGCTGAGATCTGAGAAGGACAGGACTTCGGGACCAGTCGCATCAGTTGGCATTGAATTTGCGGCTGCACCCCGTGACCCCTGACCCCTGCAAAGGAAACACAAGTTAGTTACAGAGCGTCCTTGTCCTTTATTTATCGAATGAAGAGATCGAGTCGTGGTGAGGGGAGACAGGATGGTTAGGAAGGCGGAGTTGGAGGTGAAGGAAAGTTTGATACACCAAACAAGTAATCGGATTTTATCTTCGTGTACTCTAATTAATTTGCTTTTCTGCAGCCTCATCTCGGTGACGGGCAAAAGCGTACAATTGTGGATTATACTATGCAACACAAAAATGATTCTCAGTTGAGGGTTCCCTTCAGTTGTACAGCGCTGCTTTGCTTTGTCTTTGTTTGGAAAAATATAAATATACATCGATCTTTACACATACACACATACATATATATTTTTATATATATATATATATATAGGGTTTTTCTTGGATATCTTTATAGCTACGCTTTAAGCCAATTGTCATGGTTAAGTGGTAGCGGTACAATTTCATCGTTTTTAAATGACATTTCACAATAAATTCGGTGGGAGTTCATAGCTGGCTTTGATTCGATTGTGGATTCCTCAGCAATTTGATTAGCAAATCAATTTAGTCCCGACTGCGGACCACGCGGCGTATGCGCGATGCAGATTGCCACAGTGCGGCTGCGAAATATTTGAATTTTCGCCAGCCAGCCAGGCTTTTTGCATTGCGTTGCGTAGCGTTGCAAATTAAAACTTTCGCCGGAGCAACTTTCTGTTTTGTTTGCTAAATGTTAAAAATGATAAAGTGCACTCGACAGAAAGGCGGACGTGAAGGATGTGAAGCGAAAGGAAAGGGGTAGAGCAAACATGAGTGCACAGCTGTCGAGTGCTCGACTTTGGACGAGCCCGGTGGCCAGGCCTTCAATCCCACTCCCGTTCGGATCCTCGCGTTCCCCCTTTAATGTGTAAGTTTGCGTATGAAAATAGTTAGAGATACGTTTGGTTTTGCTTGCCTTTCGCATTTTGTAAAAGGTATTTTTCAAATATAAGCGTATGAGTTCAGAAGTGTTAGAAGTTCCATCCGAGCACGGTCGTAAATATATGTGTATATGTATCTATCTCTAAATATATATATATAATGTATAATATAGGTACACGTAAAGATACACATCAATATACTCGTAGTAACGTCTGAGTGAAGTACTTTGATTAAATGGTATTCTCTTTAGTTTTGCTTTGTTTTTATGTTTTTTGTTTTGTTTTTTGTTTGGCTTAGATTAACAACAGTCAACATTCAACAGTCATTCCGATATGAGATATTCGTCAATTGGAAGAATTTTTTTTGCGAAGCAGGTGGAGCGTTTAGTTTAGTAACCCTAGCCTAGACAATATACTTATCCGATAGAGGTCACGTGTATATGTATATGCTGCTTATGGCCACTATGTGTATACATAAATCAACATCTATAAAGTTTCTCTCGTCCTTTGGGAACTGCTCCTCAAGCGTTTCAATTGACAGCGCATTATTGGAATTGAAGTTATTCGCATTGGAACACATATATGTATGTATATGCAAGTACGCATTAAAAAGTACACCTATAAATAAATAGTTCTATGGCCTCGCCCACTTGGAGGCCACACACGCCTCGTTGGATCAATGGATCATTGGATCGGGGCTTATCAATCGTGACCTTCGGCACCCAAGTTGGAGGAGCGTCTGGCTGCGATAAGCCAATCCAAAACATCCGCCATAAACAAGCCGACTATCGCCGAATCTGGAGGCCTGACCACAGCCAATGACTTGCTGAAAAGCAAGACCCGGCATTAAACTTTTAATATACGGAGCCCAACAAAGGAGATGAACACATCCCTCCGCCCGTTTTCTGCGGTCCCATCTGAATGGCATTTGGAATATTTCGCCCCGCAGCCGCTTTTGATAAAAATTCGCTTTTGTATACAGTTTTGTGGCATAATTTTGGCCCAGGAATGCCGGGCGATAAAACGAAGACATCGAGGTTGGCTCAGCACATGTGATTGGGTTTTGCCTGGGGGATATCTTTATAGCACATGCAGATTCTCGCAGCTCTTCGACTTGGAGATGTCGCTGAGGCAGATCTTCTGCAGCAGTTCCTTGGCCAAGTGCAGCGATATGTGGGTGCGGGAAGTCTTCATCTTCGAGGCGGTGGCCTTTTTCTCCCGCTTCTCTTTCAGCCGCATCTGTTTTATAGTGTAAGAATGAAAAATGGTATAAAGAAATATTCTTAAAGGCATCTTCCTCAAAACAGCAATATTTGTAGACCTTAGATTAAGTTTTCAAATGTCAAAATGTATTTTATGTGTAATCAAGACATCCCTTTATTATTTTTTATATACAACCTTGTCTACCAGTATCGGAAATATCTTACTCCGAGTTAAGTAACAATACCCAATCACCTAATCAAGTTTGCTGACCAAGTTTCCTTCGGTCCCGCTTACCGCACCATTTTCATTAATTAGTGAGCCGATCCGGAAGCAGTAACCCAACCCGAAAACCAACCCAACCCGCAGCAGCGTGGTAAATCCATTTAACTCCATTTCCTGCACAATTTCGCCATGCATCGGTGGGTTGCGTGTGGTTGGCACCTTGCCCCAACGACCGCAGCCCCACTGCCCCACTTCCTCTCTGCCCCCCAATGGTCCGCTTGTCCTAGCTTTTCACCTCCGACTCACCTGCTTCAATATGCCGACGAGCAGCTCATCGACGTTGTGCTGTATGCCGCTAGACGTCTCAATAAATTTGGCATCGCGTGAGGCGGCCAGCGCTTTGCCCTCTTGGGGAAGCAAGAGTGAATTGGGGAATAATGAAATGAAATCAAGCCATCATAATTAAGACCCCCCGGACTTACCCTGTGATGTGATAAGCCGGGCGCGGGCCAGATCCGCCTTGTTGCCCACCAGTATGACAGCCTTGTCCTTGGTGTAGTTCTCCTGCCACAGGTAATTTATGATTTCCTCGGCCACGCGGAAGGAGCTGCGATCCACCACCGAGAAGACCACGACGCAGCCATGTGGCTCATATGTGGATAGGGAGTTCTCCACGCTCATCTCAACGCTTGGATGGTCGATGAAGACCATGTCCGACTCCTCATCGTCCAGCAGCACGCTCACCGTCTTCTCGCCGAACTCGTCGTCTAAAACTCAAATCAGAATTAAACTCTAAAGACGACAGTGGCAGCCGGGAAGCTAGGGGTCAGGTACACACATAGGTTCCAGCTAGGGGTCACTCGGCTACTCACTGCGCTCTGCGGATCGTCCCCGAGGTACCCGGACCATAACCCGGACCCACTTTGGCATACAACTTACCCAGGCTGGCGTCATAGGTGTGCATGTACTCCGACGTCATGAACTGATTGACCAGCGCCGTCTTGCCCACGCCGGCATCGCCCAGCATCACGACGCGGTAGCGGGCGGGCGGAGGTGGATCCAAATTCTCCGAGTCATCCGGTGTTGCCGGCAGCGAATCCACATTGGCATAGCCCGCTCCGCAACAGCTGCCCTCGAATGGGGAACGTTCGCTGGCCCGGCTGTTTGTCGAGTTGACGCTGGTGTTGCTTCGCGATCTCCGCGAGATTATCGAGTCGCCACAGTTAACCACGTTGCCCTTGCTGATGGAGAAGTGACGCAGGCGGTACAGGTCATCACTGGCACGCGGATTGTACGGTCGCTCTGGAAGGGAACAGACTCGCGGACGCACATGGTCGGGAACTGAGACGAGGAAAAAAAAGAAAATTAAGAATAATCATAGACAGACAATGAAAAACAAAATCATTCTCACCTGGCAACTCGAGAAAGTTCGATGTTCTACGCTGGCGACCGCGATTCGAACTCTGGAAGGCCAGTGGTCCAACATCGTCGTTGGAAACGATGGAGGCATTGGAGCAGGCGCTCTTCATCGACTCACGGGAACTTCGCCGGCTGGCCAAGTAGGCCAGTCCACCTTTGGAGCTGCCCCGGCGTCGCGGTTTATGCTCCACATGGGCCTTCGGCTTGTTGGGCTTGCAGCCACTTAGCTCGTGTTCAGCATCTTGGGTCAGGTCACTGGTGGATTTGCGGTAGCGAAGTGAGACCACGCTATCGGAACAGGTACGATCCAGCGTGGAGTGGGAGCTGTGGAGCACCTGGTAGCCGGGATTGGAGGTGATGTTGATGGCATGGCGACGTTGGCGCCGTAATTGCGGCTGTCCAGCCTCTTGCTCCATTTCCGGCTCCGTAAAGCTAAAGCTGGTGGTGGTGTGGGTCACCATGGTGCTATTGGTATGCTGGGTACCCGTCTCGCCGGATTCCATAGACAGCTGCGTGCAGTCTGTGACGCAGGAGTCGCGCTTCAAGCCATAATAACTTCCTCCAGCCGAGCTTGATCCTGCAGCCGCACTTAGGTTTCTCGCCTCGATCTTGCTGATCACCGGTAGTTCCCACTCATCTCTCTGCCGCTTGTTTGGTCCTCCTTGGGCGTAACCTCCACCTCCTGCTCCGCCCATGGCCATAGCCACCGCCATGCTCTCATCCACGCCTGTCGTAGTCAATTGGGGAACGGGATCCAGTGGGGTCTTTGTTCTCATTAACTTTTTGGAACCCTGTCGACGTGGCGAACTGGGTGGATCATAGTAGAGAGCTCCATCGTCTGGCGAGATCGGTTCGTAGTACTCGAACTTCCTTCCGTGACTGGGACTCACTGCATCAAAGACGAACTGGCACTGCGACTTGGGACTGCGGGCAGTGGTGCGTCCACTGAGCAGAGATGCCGAATCATCTATCGATCCCGATGGGGGCGTCTGATAATAGGAGCTGGGCGTGGAGCTACTGACATCATCACAACTGTCTTGGGCAAAGGTGGTGGTGATCTTGGGACTCCTCGGGGTATCATATCCTCCATAGTTATAGCTCGACGTCGGACCTCCATGGTATTGCCTGTTAGGGGTGTCGAATCCCAATATAACTTGTCCAGATCTAATTTGGAATCTTACCTGGGCAGCTTGGGAGTGGCTCCTTTGCAGGGCAGCGGATTGCTGGCAGCGCGAGCAGGTACTTTGTGGTGCGAGGAGTGGGGATGGCCATAGGATCCTCCACCGACAGCTCCCTCGTCCCAGCTGCGCTGTTGCTGGGCCATTTCACGACTACTGGATGGTTAAACATGAATTACTCAGTGCACTAAGAGTAAAATCTAAGCACAATCAAAAATACCTAACATAATGCAGAACCCCATGATTACCTATAATAACTCTTTTTTTCAACATATTACTAGCAATTTATTAAGATAGTGATTGCTCTATTCTTAAGAATTGGCGTAAAATATGTTCAAAGTAAATCAATTTATCCCTGTTCATGTGGCAGGATGAGATGAGATGGGTAGATGAGATGGTAACGACTCGCTGATGGCCAACTCATGTGTAAATATCATGGGCCATTACTCATCCTCATCATGCACACACACAAAAGTGCGTCCTGGCCGTCCGGGGCATTGCCCAAACGAGCACAAAGTAAACATAATTTATGGCTTTATCTGTATTTAATCAAAATAATGAAAAGCGGACCATAGCAGCCGGGCATTATAAAGACCGCGCCCACTAGCCCACAAGTCCGAATAGCCAGCAAAAACAGGGCGACGAGTGTTGTGGCCGCAAGTCATTTTCCGACTTTGGTCAGAGAGCAGGAAGACATAAAGACCCGGGGAAGTGCTCTATTTGGCCTGGCAATTATTGTTAAATGTGCGTTCTCCATCGGATGGTGGCGTAAGTGGCCGCCCCTATTATCGCTCCACATCCCCCATCCGCCCATCCTCCCATCCTCCCAGGCACCCAACCACACCCACTAGCTGTCAGCACATTCACACACCACTGGATGCTAACTTATGCAAAAGTTGGCAACAATCCGCTTGCGGGAAACTTCATGTTGTTGTTTGGGGCGGTAAGAAAGTTCCCTCTAATGGGATTTGCCAGCCTCGAGTTTGAGTTGCAGCCGCGAACTGTTGCCTACATTTTGGGGGCGCCCTCGGACTTGATTATGGCGGCAGATGGCAAGTGATGGCCATTTCTTTAGCTCCTATTGAGCCGGCAAGTGGTTTTCCATGCCCCGCATAGGGGTTATGTTGGCCAGCACTTTAGTTTTACGATAGCGGAACATCCCGTGGCGATTGCTGCACTTATATGAGGCAGCTCGCAGCTCCCGTGCCTCATTGCTGTTGCATGCATATGCTGCAGTTGCCGCTGCTCCCGGCCGTTCACTTGTCTGTGCCCCCGGGACACGTGGCTCGTTCGAATTTCCACTTTCTACTGCTGGCTCACGTCCGACCTGCGGGCCATTATTATCTATCGTGTGTACAAATAGCCCTGACACCCACACCCGAACAGAATACGACACACATATCCATATGCGTGAGTACGTGCCCATAAGGGAAAGCAAATAGTGCGGAATAACCATAGTCGAATACCTGGTAGTTTACCTGTTGGATGCGGACCTTTGCGGTTTTATGCCACTCAGTACTCCATTCCGTATAAAATTCGGCATATTTTTGATGATTAAATCTCAGTTCCGTTCATTGGAACTTTATATTTGTATGTGATTTATCAACGATTTAACACCTAAAACAAATGTATATTCCCATTTCATATTGCTATGTTCAATATAAGAGTACTCATCTTGTGAGAAGTTTTATTTATAATGCTTTTACTTCATGAGACGAAGTTTGCCGAACTCAAAACTCAAAGTGACTTAACTCTTGCGTAGACTGTCTGGACTAAATTTAAATGCATATTCATGAAGTGAAAAGTTGGTCGTTTAAAAGTTTTCACTTAAGTCCTTGAATCTTTGGGACAATCTTTTCGTAAATTCCACTTACAAGGCATCAATTATTCGAGTGATTGATTCAAGTGTTTGGCAACTTGTTGTTTCACTACCACTGCCAGCTCTTCGCTTTTCCGTATACCCATCGTTTTTTTTTTCGTTGTATTTTGCATTTCACGTAATATAATGGCGTGTTGCCACCGCAACGAATCGAACCCAGCCGACCAATGGGGATGGATCGAGGGGGGGATATGGTTCGAGGATGATAACAAAATGTTGACGGAAAAGTGGCCAAGAGTCCAGGGCTCACCTGACCCACTCCTTCTCGCTCTGGCCAACAGGTTTCGCCATTGCGAGAATCTGCAGACAACAAATCAATAGGAATATCTGTCGTTCTCACTCACGTTCTCTTTTGGGCGCATTCAAGTCCTCAGCAGTTCGGTCCGCATCGGCTTTTTTCAATGCGGAATTGTGTATGCATAAAGGCCAACGAGTTGGGGGGCCTTGAGGGGATTTTTTGGCCAGCTTATTGTATTACACCAGGGTCCTGATGCCCGGATGGGTTGCCGAGAAAAGGTAAGCTTGTGTAAGATAATAATTGCTACAGATTTCTGAATTCTAAAGGAAATGTGAGCCCTTGGTTCTGGCAGCAGATGGAATTATTGATGGATTCCATTGACTTTAAACCGAGTTGCGCTACCTGAGCCCATAACTTATGCATGGCAGGGAGCGATGTGTGGATAATTTGAATGGGGTTAAGCCCCATTTGCATATACAAATGCCAATGCGTGGGCTGGGCTTCAATCAGGTTTATGGCTTCGGGTCCGCCTGCACTGGCACCTCTTTGCTTTTCCGCTTTTCTACTCTTCGCTTTCCGTTTTCCGTCTGCGGCTCTTCCTTTAGCGCCCTTGGTGCTCCGGCTGGCCATCATCATTTCTCATTCGAGTACAAGGTGGCCGGAGTAATGACTCTTCCTGCACGGACCGTCATTAAATTGCAGGCCTCCATCGCGTCATAGAGAAGTTCTCGGGACAACCCTTTGGTAAACTTTGCTTGTAATTAAGCCCGCACCCGTTAAACGCATACTTAACACCACCCACCCAGCCTACTATTCAGACCCCAACTGTCCCCACCTTCCGGCCCAGCCACCCATGCCGACGGGGCACTTTCACCCCCTGTCTCTGCTGTAAAAATAAACTGAGTGTGTGCACAACACAAACAGGGAAAGTCCATAAAACACTTAAGATCTAGGAGTACGAGTATGTATACGGCTGATGGTGGAAGGGGGGTGTTGCTGGTTCTGGGCTGGTCAGTTCGCAAATTACAAATCCTGGCCAAAGTCACGTCGCAAGTTGGTCATTAGCCGCCACTTGAGTCCCGAAGCTCCGCCCACGCATCGATTTTATTGCAGCACATAATTCTTGAGGCCGGGGCCATTTGTGCAAATCTCATGTTGATGGCATATTAAGTGACCTCCGGGCCGCTTTTCAAACACCCCAGCCCCCTCACCACCTCGCCACCCAAGCGCGCAATCCACATTTGATGCCCCAGGCGCCTGCCAATTTGCACTTTAAACGGCCGGCGGGTGGGCACAAAGTGACGTCGTTAGATAGACAGAAATGGCGCAAACTTACGTGTAATTAGACGCGTCTGGGCGCGAGGATTAGCAATTAAGCGAATGTCCTGTGAGCGCAACAAGTGCCGCTGAAGGAGAGGTCTTTACAAAAAGGACGAAGTGCCGTTGAAAGAGACACAGGACACGAGTAATCCCAGCTGGGGGCTGGGTGCTTAGGGGACGGGGTTGGGTGGGCAATTGCCGTTCGGGGGCAAAGTGAGAGCAGCGCATAAATCAACATGTCAAATCGCAGCTTACAAAGTGCCGTACAAACACACACACACACACACAGATCCCGCGCTCATTTAAACACACCCACTAAGACAGAGGGAAACTCACTTTTACTCCGCGTGCCGCATTACAGTTTAATGTTTACCATTTTCATCAAATTTGTCGGATAATTCGGTCTGTTATAGCAACTTGGCTAATTGTTCAACACCAACAATGCCACCGCGACAAACATCAGCACACCGATACTGGTACACCATCACCATCACATTCACTAGCACAAACACCACCACAAATAGCACAACACACACCGACGAGCAACAGTTTGCACGGCCAGCCGCTCGGGGCTTTCTGCACTTCCGTTTCCGCTGGCGACTGCCGCTCTCACGAACTTCCGCCCGGTCGAAGCTGCGGCGGCGGCTGCTCGAGCTGAACTGTGGTGCCCACCGATTCTTGGCTGCCTTTTTCCTGGCTCCCGATTCCTGTGAATCCGAAGTGCTGGAAAAGCTCCGACTGTTGAGCTTTTCGCGGCCTTCCATTGGGCTGGAAAATGGAGCCGAGGAAAGCTAGCGAATGCAGTGGATAGCCGTTGCAGGAGATGATTGGGAAATCATCTAGCGGTTTCATCTTATATAAGGCAAGTGGGAAAAATTTAACTTAATTTATTTCTATAATCTTGGCAAATTAACACCATAAATTAGGATTTTGAAAAATATTAAAAGTCTTAGTTATGAAACAAGAGCAAGACTAGTTACAAGTGTCACATTTTATAATTATAACATTTGAAATTTATTTAGCAATCATTTAAAAATCCTAAAACGTATTAAAACTTGTTTATCTATTTAACTGATTGTTTGAAGCGTTAATAAATAAATCATGCAGCTATAAAGCATTTATTAGTATATTAACTATTGTATATATACTGTTTAGAATGTTCACAACATTCAAAAATCCAAGTTTGTGATAAATAAATACTCATATAGGATGTAGGTTATAAAATCGTGTTGTTTTATTTTTTTTTTAATTTTCTCTGTTTGTATGGCCTACTTGCTAATCTTATGGCTGCTTATATAATAAATAGTTTGGAAGTCTTCGGCTTAAGAACTAGAGAAACGACTAAATAAGGTATTGGGGACAGGTATTTAGGACAGGTTAACAAATTGGGTTGGTGATGGGGTCAGTACGGGATAGCACAGTGGGTGAGCAGGTGTGTGGGCAGGTAAAGATGCTGTAGATGGGACTCTCCTCATTGATCCTTCTTACAGGTTGTCTACGCGGGAAGATAGCTCGTCCAGCTGCTGGTAAATGCTGGCCGGAAGATCGGCGCCCACCTGTGACTCGAAGTAGGTGCGAATATCCTTGACCTCCTGCGACCAGAACTCCTTGGGCAGCGAGAAGATCTCCTTCACGTCCACCTTATCCTTCATGCCATCGAGGTTTAGGGCACCCTCGGCGGGAATGTGTCCAATGGCCGAGTCCACGTAGCAGGATTCGCCATTGACCCTGCGCAGGATCCATTCCAGCACACGGGAGTTCTCTCCGTATCCGGGCCACATGAACTTGCCCTCGGCACTCTTGCGGAACCAGTTGACGTGGAAGATCTTTGGCACCTGACCACGCTTCTCCATGCTCAGCCAGTGGGCCACGTAGTCGCCAAAGTTGTAGCCAAAGAAGGGCCTCATGGCGAACGGATCGTGCATGATCACCTTGCCCTTGTGCTCGGCCGCAGCAGTGGCCTCACTCCTCATGGCTGCTCCAATGAAGACTCCGTGGGTCCAGTCCCGAGCCTCATAGATTAGGGGCACTCCGGCGGGACGACGTCCTCCGAAGAGCATGGCGGAGATGGGCACTCCCGCCGGATCTTCCCAGGCTTCATCGATAATCGGGCACTGGGCGGCTGGAGTGCAGAAGCGGGAGTTGGGATGCGCAGCGGGCTTGCCGGAATCCTTGGTCCAGGGTTTGCCCAACCAGTCAGTGATTTGGACATTGGGAGCCAGACTGCTTTCCATGCCCTCCCAGAACACACCGCCATCAGAGGTGGAGGCCACGTTCGTGAAGATGGTGTTCTTGAAAACAGTGTTCATGGCAATGGGATTGGTCTCCATTGAGGTTCCTGGAGCCACACCAAAGAATCCATTCTCTGGGTTGATGGCACGCAGCACTCCCTGCGAGTCAAACTTCATCCACGCAATGTCGTCGCCCACGCATTCCACCTTGTAGTTGGCCAACGAGGGATTCAGCATGGCCAGATTGGTCTTGCCACAGGCCGAGGGAAAGGCGGCAGTGATGTACTTCTTCTCGCCCTTGGGATCGGTGATGCCCAGAATCAACATGTGCTCGGCCAGCCAGCCCTCCTGCTTGGCAATGGTGCTGCCAATCCTCAGGGCGAAGCACTTCTTGCCCAGCAGCGAGTTGCCGCCGTAGCCCGATCCGTAAGACACAATAAGGTTCTCGGCGGGCTTGTGCAGGATGATGGTGCGTTCGGGATCACAAGGCCAGGATGGCTGCTCCACCTGTCCGTTGGCAGGGGCGCCCACAGAGTGTAGGGCGCGGACGAATTCCTCCTTCTTGGCCAGCTGGCGCAAGACAGCGGCTCCCATGCGTGTCATGATCCTCATGGAGGCCACCACGTAAGCAGAGTCCGTCAGTTCGATTCCGATCTTAGAGAGCGGGGAGCCCACAGGACCCATGCTGAAGGGCACCACGTACATGGTGCGACCCTTCATGCAGCCGGGGAATCGCTGCTGCACTGCAGCATCCATGTCGCTGGGCGAGATCCAGTTGCCCAGGGTTCCCTTGACACCCTCCACTGGAGTGGGAATCGTCTCCTCCCGCCGCTCGGTGCAGATGAAAGTGCGCGACTCGACGCGGGCCACATCCGCCGGATTGGTGCGGGCCAGCCAGCAATTGTCGTACTTGGGCAGCGGCACAATGGTGCCAGCCTCCAAGAGGCTCTTGATGAGCACCTTGTTCTCCTGCTCGCTGCCATCGCAGATGTGCACCTGGTCGGGCTGGCAGAGGGCGATGCCCTCCTCCACGAAGGCACGGACACCGGTGGTCAGCAAATCCACATTTCCATAGGAGATGGGAATGCCACGGATGTGGCTGTACAGACCGCAATTGTCCTGGCGCAGCTTGTGCAACTGGGGCAGACCGCAGACATTGCCGGAGCTAAAGAGAAAGAGAGAGATAAAAGGGAAGTGGGTTATTAAAATTGCAATTTAATTAACTGACTTCGATAGTGGGACCCCAAATAATGGACTGCATTAAAAATTAATTGCCATTAAAATCCCCCATTGAATGCGTTTCGAGTGACCTCTTTAATGTATACTTACATAATTTTGCTTTGTTCAATGAGCTCAGGCATTTTGTTTGTGTTGTTTTTTATGAATTTTTCTCGAAAAAAAGTTTGGAATATTTTTATTAGATTTTTCTGCGCGTGAAAGGGTTTTTGGCACTTTGCTTAATTCGCTTATCACAATTTGAGTAATTATCACAATTAGTGTTCTACTGTCGAGGACTTTGCGTTCATATGTTCTTCCACAGTTTTTTGTCAAACATCAACTTGATTTTCAGACCACTGAAAGTAGGCTTTTCACTTGATCTTTCCATTTACTCTGGCCACGAGTAACTGATGCCAACTGCTCCGATCCGGGGCCTTTTATACCCAGCCGGCGACGCCTGGCCATCGAGGCGACTAGAACAAGTCGGCCGATCGCCACGCAAATCGGGTTTTACGATCGCCTCGCCGAGTGAGAGGGTCAAACTCCGGACGAGCTGATTGGCTGCCGGCGGAGGCTCGGCGATTGTTTTGGTTTTTCACAGGCGGCGCAGCTACGATGAGTTGGTTGTGGGTGGGGGGGGGGGGTCTACGGAATGGGGGGCATGGGCATACAGATACGTATATGGGGTATGTCCCCACATGGCAACAGCAGAGTGTTGTTTTCATGTGGCGCTGAGAGCGTTTTCTAGTGCGTTTGCATTGATAAGCGTTTGTTGTTATTTTGAACACCCTGATATTTGCCACTTTCGCGCTGTTAATTTAATTATTCTATTTATGATTTTATGCGATACAAATGTGGCCGCTGCGAATATAGAAACCAGTTCACGGACAGCTGAGGCAACAGCAGTTGTTGTCCCCTGCAGCTGGGTAAATTCTGGATGTGTCTATAGCTGCATTGGCCACAAATATAGCTACATTGGTGCAACATCGAATGGTGGGCCACATCACACGCGCCCGCCCACTTACGCCTGTTTGACCACATGTGTTGGCCTCTCGTTTTTGGACATTTGCCAAATCGAAAAAAACTTTCGCTTATTTGTAGAATCGGTGACGGAAAATTTGTATGCTAATCCGCCCCCCTCGCGGCATCCAGATGAGCCGGGGGCCTCCCCAATTGGCCATGGCCGCCTTGGAGGCCAGTATTCACATTCATGTGACTCTGGGGGCGCACCAAGAATAGCATGGCCCGGATGGTTGTCATGTGGCCACTCTTGTTTTTGTCTTTGGGGAAGGAGAAATGAAGGTGCTGCCGGTGGTGTGACTTTGTACCCCGAATCCAGTTTACCAGAAGACCCAGAATCCTCTGGGTACTCGAAGAAAAAGTTCAACAGAAGCAGTCGGGAAAGTTGCACGTAAATATGGCTCTGTTTTTCATTGGTTGCGTAAACATTTATTTGGTAGCAGTGTTATTTATAATGTTAAATTAAAACGCTTGCCAACTCTAATTTAAAACTTCAAGCTTAATTCAACTTCATAACAAATAGGCCAAATATAATTTTTATTAAAATTGTTTTAAATAATTATAATAAGCCGCTCACTTAGCCTAGACCCAGAAGAGACTGGCGTCCAACGTCCTTGGAGAAACCTGATCAGATGGTTGTCCTTGGTCCTTGGCTCCCCCCTCTTACAGTCCCCGTCCCCATTTTTGACTCCCTTTACGAAAAGTCCAGTTGCGAATTAAATCGAATTCGTCTACACGCGTTGCCGTGATTTTCGATTGGTTTATTTATAACTATGGACTTGTTTTTCTAGTTGGGCCTGATAATCTTCATCATCGGCATTAATTGCTGGACCCAGACTTGGACTTGGACTCAGACTCTAACTGCTTCGCTCCTGTTCTCACCTAACCGCCACTTGGCGCATTTCGATGATTCGGGCTTATTTGGAATTTACGTCAATAGACGATCGATTCGCTAAATATATGCATAATCAATAATGCGATTGGTTGAGAAGAAGGCAATGGGGAGGAGGGAGCCGGGCGGGTTATCAGTGGACGAGCCTCTGAGTTCGTCTAAATATAGATCAGACCCGGATTTGTGCTGTCGACCAGGAAAACTTTCCGAGGGAAAACATCACTATGAGGATCTTTACATTGCCCATGAACTATTTTAAGGGATTCGATTTCTTAGCTATTTTGCCTTTTGGTTTCTTGGCTTATTGGCTTTTTATCGCTGTTCACCCCATAGTGTACATCACACCACACGCTTTGAATTTAGTAATCAGTCCTTGGAAACCCACCGAAAATTGCAAAGGTTCACCCATAAACTTTACTTTCTTTTTGGCTTTTTCTGGCATTTATTTGCTTGTTTTTCATCGCGTGGATCTGTTGATAAGTTAGGTTAAACGGCATTATGGATTTATACGCTTGTTTACGCCAATTGCGGACGGGCCTCCGCCGAGGCGACCACTGATAAGCCCCGTCTAGGCCACGCCCCAAACCCAATTTCGATCCCAATTCCATTCTCGAATGGGCACAAGTCAAATTTCACTATAAAAATCTCGTTCGTTTCGTTTTATTTTAGGCAATAAGGGGTCTTAGATTAGGAAGTAACCTATGGAACACACACATCACATGTCAGCAACACGCGCCTTCAGCTCCCTCAGCTCCTCGGCCACGGCACCTGGCAGATGGTGGCCCACCTGCTCCTCGAAGTACCTCTCTATGGCAGCCACCTCCTGCTCCCAGAAATCTTTTGGCAGATCGAAAAGCTGGTCGAGATCAATGTTTTCCAAACTATCCAAGTTCAATGAATTCTTGCTGGGCAGGCGGCCAATGGGAGAGTCCTCGAAGCACTGCTCGCCCTCCACCCGCCGGAAGATCCAGTCCAGGACTCGTGAGTTCTCCCCGAATCCGGGCCAAAGGAACTTGCCCTCACTGCTCTTTCGGAACCAATTTACGTGAAAGATCTTGGGCACCTGGCCACGCTGCTCCATGCTTAGCCAGTGACCCAGATAGTCGCCGAAGTTGTAGCCGAAAAAGGGTCTCATGGCGAAGGGATCGTGCATGATGACCTTGCCCTTGAACTCAGCGGCTGCCGTGGCCTCGCTCCTCATAGCAGCTCCAATAAATACGCCGTGCTTCCAGTCTCGAGCCTCGTAAACCAAGGGAACTCCACTGGGACGACGACCTCCGAAAAGAATTGCGGAGATGGGCACTCCTTCGCTATCCTCCCAGGCGGGATCAATAATGGGACACTGAGAGGCGGGTGTACAGAACCTGGAGTTGGGATGGGCAGCTGGCTTTCCGGATTCCTGGGACCAGAGTTTACCCAACCAGTCCGTGACAGTCACCCCCTTCAGCTGATCCTTTTCCATTCCCTCCCAGTAGACACCTCCATCGGATGTAGAGGCCACGTTCGTAAAGACAGAGTTTCGGAAGATCGTATCCATGGCTATGGGATTGGTGGCCCTCGACGTTCCGGGCGCCACGCCAAAGAATCCATTCTCCGGATTAATCGCTCGCAGCACACCCTTGTTATCGAACTTCATCCAGGCGATGTCATCGCCCACGCACTCCACTTTGTAGCCAGGCAGGGTAGGAGTCATCATCGCCAGGTTGGTCTTACCGCAAGCTGATGGAAAGGCGGCAGCTATGTAGATCTTCTTACCTTGCGGATTGGTGATGCCCAGTATCAACATGTGCTCGGCCAGCCAGCCCTCTCGTTTGGCAATGGTGCTGCCAATCCTCAGAGCGAGGCACTTCTTGCCCAGCAGGGAGTTACCACCATACCCAGATCCATAAGATACAATCTCATTTTCTGCTGGCTTGTGCAGCACAATAGTGCGTTCGGGATCGCAGGGCCAGGATGGCATTGCCTGGACACCACTTTTGGGCGTACCCACGGAATGCAGGCACTTGACAAACTGACCATCCCCAGATTGCAGATAATTAAGCACTGGATTGCCCGCCCTAGTCATGATCTTCATGGACTCGACGACGTATGGTGAGTCTGTGATCTCGATTCCGATTTTGGAGAGAGGTGAGCCCACTGGACCCATGCTAAAAGGAATGACATACATGGTGCGACCTTTCATGCAGCCGGGGAATCTTTCCTTGATCGCCGCCTGCATGTCCTTTTCGGCTATCCAGTTACCCAGCATTCCCGGTGTGGCCTTCTCCGTAACCGGTACTGTCTGCTCCTTCGAATCCGTTGAGATGAACGTTTTTCCCTCCACTCTAGCCACATCCGCCGGATTGGTTCTTGCCAGCCAGCAATTCTCGTACTTCGGCAGAGGAATGATGGTTCCCTTCTTCAGCATGATGCCCTGGAGCAACTTGCTCTCGACCTCAGTACCATCACAGATGTGCACCCTTTCCGGTTGGCAGAGCTCCACGCACTTTTCCACGTACTGTTTGACGGCAGGGGTGAGGATCTTTGCATCTCCATACTGAATGGAGAGGAAGCGACAGGTCAGGCGGAAGTTCGAGTTCCGGTGTGGTGAGACCAATCTGAAAGAAGAGCCGTAAGGTTTTATTTATAGGGGTATGCGGAAAAGATATAAGAAATGGTATATTAATATACTTTTTGTATAGTGTATAAATATGTATTCTTTCGAAGAAATGTTCAAGATTAGCCTGGATAAAGATACGGTTGGGTAAAAGGGTAAATACAATTGTCTACCTATTTATTCAGCTAATGATAACGACCTTTTCAGATACTCTACCTACATCTACCGCCAGTCGTGTAGCCGACTAACCGAAACGAGCACAACTGTACCCCTTGGCGGACCTCGTAACGTGAATTTCAAATTCTAAGCGGTAAGGCACAGCCGGTGGAAAAGAGTCAGCGCCGCGAAAGAAACGAATACAAATAAAATCCAAATACAAACAGAAAAGATACAGCCAAACTGGCTGATCAGCTGTTCGCCGTCTGGTCGTTCAGGTTTTGTTTGGCTCCACCAATCCACCACTCCAAACTCGAGAAACTTGCTCGCCGCAATTCGCACAGAGCTCTGCGATCCAGGGAACGAAGTCGGATGGGGGTTACCATAAAGGGGTCCCCAAGTCGATGCAACCTTCGTGTAGCGGCCAGTCCACGTCACTTTCATTAGAAGCAGGTTCGGACGGAGCTCCCCCGACAGCATGATGCAATCTTTCATCATCTTTTTGCGGCATGAGCAACTGCTCTTTGGGCTCTCTGTTTCGGTTCTGCAGATAAGCGAAGAGCAGGTAGTCTGGTCGTGGTATCGTATCTACATGGTAACCCTTGTTTCCAGGGGAAATCGTTGAGATACATGTATACATATGGCTGTGGGTCAGAAACAGTTCGAACAGTTTTCGGTGTCACTATCATATGCCAGACGGCTGTCGGTTACATGGGGTCCAAAGTCCAATGATCCCCCGCCTCCGAGTCACCAGCGGAATAATCGCTTACACGCGCTCAGGGTTGCCCCACTTGTGACGTCAGTCGATTGTCTGGCGAACCGTAGAAATACCCCCCAAATTAATGCATGTTTTATATTTTGAAACTGCGCAGTTTTCTCCATCACACGCTCTACATTTGTATTATAGATGTCTACATATATATTGTAGATAGGTATATCAATGTGGCCTGGTCTATATTAGCATAAGTCGTCTGCATGGTCGGGGCGTGTGTGGTGAATGATAAACGCCAGTGATGTCTCTCCATGTCTACGGAATTGCCAATTCTGGGTCCCAAGTAGTAGAGAATGGGCAGTTAGGCAGCTTAATTGAATGAAAATCAAAATTTAATTCAATCATATTAACTGGCTTTTGTTTTGCGGCTTTATGGCCAGCGTCTGGCTTTTATTGTGGCTTATGCGTGTGAGAACTTCAGTTACCAGCCTCGGAGGCCGTGAAACCCTAGTTAAAGAGCTCAACGATATTTATGACGGCACTTATACTGATAAGTGGGCATATTGGCAAACCGCTTGAATCCAAATCGTACCGCTCCAGTATCGCTGTTGACACCAGCAGCTAATTATTTGGTCAGCACTCGAGTTGTCGCTTTGGATTTGATTAGGGACACGCGTCTTAGTTGGATGCTGAGAATCCGCTGCGTATTTGATTCTATTTTGGGAGATAACAGAGAGCGCTCCTCTTTCGAGGAATTTCTTCTGGCCTTTTGAAATGGCAACTACAGACCATCCTCCCACCTCCCTGTTCCCTAATGACGCCACCACTGATGACCCTCCTATTTTGGCCATACCAAATAGCCTGCCAAGTGGCTTCACAGAATGTTTCACTACTTTGGTACAACATGAATGAGTAAGCACTTCAAGTGTATTTCCCACTTCATGGACTTTCTCTTGTTATTTACGCATTCATTTGCGCTTTTTATTGCAAAAAATACGCATTAAATACATTCGTCGAATTTTCAGCCAGCGCGTGTTTCACTGATGTACATGTGTGTGTGGGTTTTTTTTTATACGGAAAAAGAACATATCAGTCTAAGAATAGTACGGTTAGTGCTATACGAAAATGTCCACCCAAAACACTTGGCAACAGTCATGGGGGTGTCAGCTGATTCAACAGATTTTCCACAACCAAAAACTGTACTTGCAGTCTGATGAAATAAACGAAACTGGTTTCATCTGAGGGTTCATTAGTCTTGCCCCTTTGCCTCATATTCAATGAAAGAACCAACCCAGCGCCCAGTATCTGAAATTGAAGGCGAAGGGCGGCCACAATCTGCGGCTTATCAGCTGGAGGACCCAGTAGACCATCGAGAGGTGGGGAATACCATTTTATGGATACTTAAACTAGAGATGGGATACTTTTCATAAAACCAAAACATGAGATAGATATTGTTAAATTATATGTGAGCTACTTAAAGAGGCTGTGACGCGAGATTTGTTTAGAGGAAAGTCTCCTATCAGTTTCGCAAATGCAAAGTTTTCCGCTGTGAAAGATTATTATCCGCGTCATAATAGCTAAACACACTTTGGTTGCACATTCCCAGCGAAACTTTGTTTATTATTAAACTGTTTGATTATAACAAAGAACAAAACTCAGTATGAGTAATTACACTGGTTTCCTTGTTCTTTAAAATACCTTTGTTCCCAGAAATGCCTTTTCCCAGTAAAATACGCAGAAAATGCGGTGGGAAATTCAGTCTGAACTGGATTATACGGCACACAGTCTGGAGGATGTTTTATAAGTACTAATAGAATGCTCATTACCGCATATCAAAGTCCACAGAGTGGAAGCAACTAATTTCGTATTTTGTTTACCGACTGATAAGCGATTCCAGACTGCCCACGCTTTCATATACGAGTATACATATGCACTTGTAGATTAAAGTGTTCCGCGAGTCAAATACTGTGTATAAGGTAATGGTTGAATGCGGGTCTGGGGTCTGGTCTGGTTTATTCCATCGGTTACATGGAGTAAAATCTGCTTGGGAAAGCATTGCGTGCAATTGGAATTGGTGGCAAGCGGCTTATTCGATGAATGAAATGATTCATATTTGTAGAGGAAATGCAAACAAATCGTCATTATATTGGGTAATCTTATCTAGAAGTTTCTGGGAATTCTGGGAAATTGTGGTAAACAAACCATTAACTGATAGGTAATCATTAGCAGACTATGAGCCTAGTTTCCTTCATATTTTCAGCAAAGCATTCGCTGATCGATGGGGCCTTCCAGAAAGGCGCGTGGGCCTTTCAACTGATAAGCGGTATTAACCTTTTACCTTAAGAAATTGTTTTTATTCCTCGCGTGCATAAATAATGCTATTTGCTATGGCAAATTCGCAAACGGAGGCTCGGCCTGAAAAATAGATTCAGTGGCTCGCGTCGTCAACAATAATATTATTCATTTGGTGTTGTCACTTCACCGACGCCGCTGTATCTAAAGGTTATCATCAATGGCAGTTCCATGGAACAAAGAAGTATCTCTCGGATACCTCCGGCCCATACGCAAATGTTATAGTTTAGTGTTACTTGCTGCACTTGGCCTGTAAGTGGGTGGGTTTATTGCCAAAAAGAGGCTACAAAAACACGCCACCCCATCAAAACAGAAGCCAAAAGTAAAAACAGTCAACAGGCGGCGATAACTTCGAGACATTGTTGCTAGGCGGCCTCAAAAACCCATACATGCAGCGCTTTGTTTTTATTTTGCCCGCCTAATGGCGTCACACATACACAAAAGAGAGGCAGAGCCAGTTGGACAACTTGCCAGCGATCGCACACACACAAACACAAGCCCTCTCACACTGAGAAAATGAGTCAAAACAAAACTGCAAAAATAATAAACCGCCTGTGGGTGGGAGGGTGGCGGTGGAGACGGGAAGCACTGATAAAGACCGAAACAAAGGAAACGGCGGCAATCGCCAAGCTTTTCATTGAAAAAATCTTTTAAGGAGAAAAGTGTTGCATAAACAAGAGCGCCCACAAAGAACTTATGTGGCTTTGGTCAATCACCTGTCGCCTGAAAGTAGGCAGTAAAAACGCTTCTGTGCCCCGAGGAACTGAAATATGTATTTAACGAACTATGCTTAAGCTCCAATGCACTTAAAGAAATTAGGCACTTTATATAAACTTATAAATACAAATGGTATTTAAAAGATTAATTCTAATTCCATCATCGTCAAAAATATTGCGACGACCAATGTATGTTAGCTTCAAAATGATAGTACTTTGCATAAGACATAAGCTTTTGCCGAGAGCGCATCTCTTACCCATGCAGACCACAGGCACTGAGAGATTAAGAATATATAGCGACGAGTGCAATGATCTTGGGAGCTTTATAGATGACATTAACATTGATGGCGGTGGTGTTGTTGGGGTTGATTTTGCCACTTGTTTACATGAATGAAAGTGTAACGGACGCTCTGCGACTGGCAGAGTGTGGAATTTTCCCGCCACGCGATAAGAACGATTCAATACTATTAGCATGACATTTTAGTTGAGGCAGGTAAGTTACTAGGCAATAGCATCTACTAAGTTGGGTTAACCTTAGGGCGTGTAATCCAAGTAGACGACTCAATGCTATTAGGCGATTTGGGATACCCCTCTATTTAGAAAAGGTGGGTATATTGGTTCGGTGTTTTGCGGTGTGAGCATTTCCCTTAGATAAGTGTTGTGTTTATGAAGTGCCTTAAAAATGATTAGATTAATTACTGTCAAATATTGTAAACAAAATATCTAAAGTTGATAAGCTGTTGAAAGAAACAGCTCATAATAGGAATATCTTCTTGTTTATTTTCTATAGGCTACACGGTATTAGCCTGTTTTAAGCACTCAAGTTAATGGATTTACCACTCGACTGCAAGCTGTTAAAGTATCCCCTTTGGGGTTTCGCCATCCTGGAATCCCGCCAATCCGACGGTATCCGAATCCGAATCGCATTAGACTTACCCGCATCGCAGCAGCTGTGCGCCTTTGAGCAGCATTCTGTCACCTGTTCGTGTTGGCTTTCACTTTCTAATTTCGCCCGCTAATACTCTTGGCAGCTAATGCAGTTGCAATTTTATCTCCGTCTTAATTAATTTATTGCGCTTTGTTGGGCCACAGGGTTCCGCTGTTAATTTGATGAAATTGCGGACCTAATTTAAATTTATCTCAGCCTCGTCTGCAATGCACTGGCTTCTGGATGTCACTGGCGCACTTGTTGCGCTTCGTATTCAGCTACAGCCGCGGCAACAGATTATGTTTCGGATTTGGATTCAAATTCAGATTGAGATATAGCGGAGCACTTGTTGCTGCTCTGGCACAACGAGCCAAACTGACTTTATGCGGCACTCGCTGCGCTCAAGTAACATGTGTGCGCAGACCACCGAGCATTTTGCTTGGGTCTCAGCTCCGTTCCCTCGCTCTCATATGAGAACGATCCCATCCCATCCGATCCGATTCGATTCGATTCTTGCCGCTGAAGCATATGGACTATATGTTTTGCTTTCGCTCTGATAAGATAAGAGCCCACACTCGGCGGCCGTTGCATTTCGGGCTCGTGCTACGTGCCGCCCACTGCATATGCAGCAGGTGATTGGGAAAAGCTCTGGGAAACTCGGAAAACACGCCCACCCTTTGGCAGCACACCGGTCTGGCGGGTCCTATTTTGCAATGTCTGCGCTGTTATCACACCAACTGCGATTATTCCATCGCTGATCAACCGCTATACACATTAAAAAGTAAAATGATATACAGATTATATAAGAATAATGAACAATTTTAGGAAACAAATATTCAACTGGAAATATTATTATGTTATATTTTGTAATTTTTGGTTCTCTTTGCAAATTATTTTCTCTTACCCTGCACTTTTCTTATCATTTTAGCCGTATCGTGCGGCTTCCAGTTGGGTACGAGTAATATCGTTTTACTAGGTCTATCAAGCTTATAGACCAGCACAATTTACGATGCTGCTTTCCAATAAAACCACTAACCGAAAAACCAAGTTTTGAAGGTCATACAATGCAATTCCTTCTTCGACGCCCTTCGAAGTCTGATTTTGGCAAGGGGCCGGACTTTTTGAATCAGATGGTTCCAAAGCAAAACAAAACAAATCGAAACTTTCCCCTGGGCGATAAGCCTAATCGGGAATTGTTAGCTCTCGGTCCAAGGTGCTTTGACCAGTGGCCAGCAAACCAAATACAAAATATTCGCCTCTCTCAGAAACCCATAAAAATCGGAAGATTCGTCTGCCGGGGATTAAACGTGCCAGCTGTGGTACAGTGGAACTCCCAAAACCAGAAATAAGAACAGTATAAGCTCCTTTTGCTCTTCTTCAACTTAACGCACTAATCATGAAATATCTTTATTAATAATAATTTCTTGCGTACGGTATAATAATGTTTCATATAAGTATTCTTCACCTTGCAGTGTCTGTTTTTTTTTTAATACATTCAAATTTACACGAGTCCGGGTCATTAGCACTACGACAATAATTGATATACAATATTTATAGTAGAGCTAGGTATATAGATTATTATGTACTGTATATATAGATTTAATGTTCGTATATATAGTGGCGTAAACAAGTAAACTATACAATTAGGCTTGGTACTATGTATTTGGTTTCGGTTGCGTTTGCATTGCGAGGATTCGACTTTGTTAATTGATAAGGTGGGGGAGGGGCAACTAACTGTATGGGGCCTCTTACTTTAAAATTGTGTAAACGTACATATAAATCTGATGGCTAATCGGATCCTTGATTGGAACTGTTTTTGATTGGCGGTGTACAAAATGGATACAAGTCTCCCAAAAACAAGATATAAATGGAAAAATTCCTGCTCTGCTATGGGGAAATCTACCACGTCGGTGACTACAAATCTCTCTAAACTCGACGGGCCATATCATAAGTATATTTCTATATTTGTCTTATTGTCTTCAACGTTCTGTCGTCCGTTCTTTGCATTGACTTTGAGTACTTCGAAATTCCATGTGTTTTGATTCAGTTGTCAGTTTTCAGATATCAGTGTTGCACTTGCCTTTGCCTTACCGAAATAGGAGAAAGTTGGAGGGGACGTTGGGGGATTTGTGTGATAACCATTTTGCCGGAAACCGAATCGGAAATGTGGAAAGGACTATCTTCATAGATATCCTGTTCAGTTAACTGAAGTGAACAATGGGGTGCCGCTTAACAACTAGTTAAATATTAGACGCTTTATGGTTTCCCTTCTTCGATAGAACTTTACAACCACTAAAACTATTCACAGCAGTTTATAATTCTTGATTTGTATTTTTGTTTAGCTCTGTCAGTGTGGGAGAATACTTTTTGAGTGTTTTTTTTTTTTTCTTTAACGGGGAATAAGATTGAGTGGACGACTTTGGGGCTGTGGATGAAGAGTCTTAACATCTAAACATTGAGGATATTATTTAGAATATCACACATTCCATGTATCATTCTCTAATCAGTATAGTAAGTATAGGTATTTGTTTAACTCAACTAGAACTCGAAGTGTTAATATTGTGTCTCAACGTTCTTAATCAGTTTAAAGTAATTGTAAATCGTGTAACTCCTCTTAGATTACATACATAGATTAATTGTAGGTCTGATGAGTTCTACTTGAGGTCAAAACAAAACGGCAGATCTCTACTAAAACTAAATGTTGAGTTTAACTCTTTGGAAATGCGCTGGCTAAGTCGACTATAAGCGTTTGCCGTCGAAGAGCTTTCTCCGGGGGAGGGGGGAATTGTGGGGGAATTGTTGGGGATATTGGGGATGGGAGAAAAGGAGTGCGGCTGTGGGAGTCGGAAATACTTTTAGTTTTGTGTGTTCGAGTGTCTAAGGGTAAAGCTTTAAGCATTCCAACTAAATGCTACATAATCGAATTTAAACCATTTGCAACCCGTTTTAGATAATACCTATCCTCCTGCGGCACATTGTACTCGTACACAGTTTGTTAAATTTAGTTTTAGTTTGGGCTTAGTTCAGTTTGTGTTAAAATACGATTTAACAATTTTAGTTACGCACTCGAATGCAATTCTTCGGCTGTTTATTCTGGTAATTACTTAGTTTAGATTTAAATTAAGTTAAAATACTTATAGTAAATATTTATAAATGTTTGCGCTCAGCTCGGCACGCACCCATCTTACCGCTCGTCTTAGTTAAATTGGTTTTTGTTTTTCACTTGCCATTTTGTATCGGTTCACACCTGGACCTGTATCTGGACTTGTACCTGGCCTTCTATCTCTACCTGTATCTGTATCTTTATCCATATCTTATGCTTTCGTTTCCATAGCTGCGCCTGGGAGTGGGGCTGTGGCTTTTCTAGACATCGTACGCCTCCTTCTTATAGTTGTTCTTTCTGCTTGTTGGCACATTTAGCACGTTCGATGTCTTGGTTGTTGTTGTCGGACGCATCATCATCATCCGCATGGTCATGGGCTTGTCCTCCTCGTCGTCGTCGGAGAAATCGCTCTGGGTCTTGACATGACCACCCAGCGCCGGACCGCTAAAATCGTTCTCGTCATCCTCGTCGTCCTGTTTGGAAAGAGGTTGGGATGAAGGATGAAGAGTGTCTTCAACATGTCAGACATAAAATGGGCGGACAGAGTCCTCTAGGAAATCAAGAACTTCTTACGAAATTATAGTACATAAATCAAATGAGCTGACACCACGCTGCGTATACTTGATATTCTACACAAGCTCAAGCGAAAGCTCTCTACACGGCCAGCGACTGGCCACAAAAGCTGAATTTGTAAATTAAAACTACTTGAAGTTCAGAGAAACTTAAGTACACTGTAACTATACTGTAGATGTAAAGTTTATTTACATTACATGTGTTCATGTATTCAGTGGCGGATTTTCATTCAAGCCAATCATATAATGTGTAAGAATTATTTATTCTTATAAAACATATAACCATTTGTAAAATCCGCCACTTACTTATGTGTTGCATTAAGGGTTTAACCATACTAAAAGTATTTAAACAATTAACAAACAAACGAACGAACCAACAAACAAAATGTAAATGGTCAGATTTTGATTGTCTCCCTGTTACTTTACCTGCATATTAGCCACGATCAGCCGCCAATTGGGTTTATATATGTCCATGAACTGCCTAAATCTATGTACACTCATTTCCCTACTCCTGTTGAGCCTTCAAGCGATTTTGCTAGTCTTTTCCCTAAACTTAGGTTTTGTAAATAATTGTTCTGGCCTTATCCGGTTTTCGTTTAAAAGAGCTGTTTGCTATTGTTTGCTAGCTACGATTAATTGCTGTGCGTTGATTAGTTCTTTGTGGTATTGAGTACGGGTAATTGCTTGGTAACCGAGGATGAGCAATTGGTTTCTACTTGAGTCGAGCCATGTCCTTAGTTTTTTTTTCGGTTTTTCTGGGTGTTCAGTGTTCGGTGTTTTGTGTTTCTGGGCCATGCGAAGGGCGTTAGTGAACTATTTTTTAGAGCTATCCTAGTTTTAACTGGTTGCTGATTTCTTTGGGGTTCTCTAAGACATGGCGCTGCACTTAGGTTCGTATCCATGGCTTCGGTTTTGAGTTCAGGTTCGGTTCGTTCTAATTCTAACATTGAATGAAAATGGACACGGGAGCACAGGGAAAGAAGAGCAGAGAATCGTGTGATTAGCTTTAGTGTTTTTCAGAGATGTGCAGGTGACGGGATCGGGGTTTTGGAGTGGGTATAGCCTTTCTATCCAGGACGAGGCACAACTTACTTCAAAGTCTCCAATTGTGAAGCGTGTCGCCGCTAGTGAATCTTGCGGTGGCATATCCGGACTCATATTCTTTACGACAATGAGCGTGAGTTTGGTAATGTATTCGGTTATTGGATGTAAGCATTGTCAGATAGGAAAAACAAGCGCAAGAGTGAGGAATTTTCGTTAGGTGAGAGAAAGACACAATTAGTCACACGTATAGATCAAAAGAGAGATGGGCGTAAACTTAGCCTAATAACACAACAAATGGTACAAAGAAAGCTCAAATCGAGATTGAATCGAAAGTGTTATCAATTGATCTGAGCGCGGATCTGCACTTACATCGTCATCATTGTCAATCATCTCCTTGGTGGAGGCGGTTGTTTCATTGCGACGAATCGATCCTTGGTGGATGTCCAGGTCCACCTTCAGGCACTGGAAGCTGCGCATGAGGAACACGATGGGCATGGGCAGGACGCCAGCCAGGATCATGGATAGTGCGATGCCCATCACCCAATTGGGGTAGCTCTTCTGCTCAATCATACCCTGTAGAAATATGCAAATACATTTAGTCAAGATCTAATAAGGGATCTAAATATTTGAATGCTAAGCTACATACCAAATCGGCATTCCAAGCACCGTAAGTTGGATTTCTAATGACCATGAAGACCACTGAAGACACCAAGATGCAGACCATAATGACGGGACCAATGTACCGCCAGGTCCACTGCCAGTAACGACCAGGTCGGTAGCCAGTCATCTGGAAAATGTCCTCGGTGAAGCTGCGGAAAAATATCGTTAGTATATGGCTCATATATTTAAGGAAAATGCCAGCACAAACTCACCGCTCGTGTCCGTAGATAAAGATCACGGCTATCATCTCCATCAGCGCCACCACCACGAGACCAATGGTGCCGGCAAAAGAGTCGAACATCTTGAGCCAGTACTCCCCGGCACCTGTGCAGAAGATGAAACCGACAATGAAGCAGAAGAGACACACCACGCCAGTGACATGCTGTTTCTTAACCCGCTTGATAATGTCAATGTCGAAGAGGGTGCACAGCATGCCCTCCAGGATGCCGATCTGTGATCCCAGTCCCAGCGACAGCAGCATGGTGAAGAAAAGGACGGCCCAGAATGGAGCACCGGGCAGCTCCACGATGGCCTGGGTGAATACGATGAAGGCCAAACCGGTGCCCTCGGCAGCCTGCATAGATAGGAGTACACAATGAGAACCTCCAGACCATAGAAATCCCCATCCAGACAGTACTCACATTGTCCAGTTCGTGGGCCAAGCTGCATTCGCTCAATTGCAGGCGGAGCAACTCAGTGCCATTCAGTAGACTCATGGCTTGCTCGTAGCCCTGTGTGTCATTCAGGCCCAGCAGTTTGTTTTTCACCAGGATTTCCGTGTTACTGAAGGAAGGGCAAAAAAGAAAGGAAGAATAAATAAACAAACTATGAATGAACCAGTTGAAATCGGTTAGAACCCGATGGCAAAGCCGTTCAAGAGCAATTGTGCATAACTCAACGTGGGTCCGTTAATTGATGCAAATTGACAGACACGACCGCGATTCCATATATCGATTCGAATATATCAATGGATGGACGCAGATACACCCACCGAGCCGGCGTTTCATTGATACGCAAATAGAAAGAAAAACAGTTGCCCTCCGCCGGTTACAACTGGTCAGCATATTGATGACCCACCTAATGGACGTGGACCCACTGATGCGTGCTACCCACTGCCGCTCCCCATTGACTCACCTGGCTACACAACGGTCCACATTGACGGTGGCCTTGAAGCCCAGAATGGCGAAGATGACCACGCTGGCGTAGATAGCCGTAACTGCATTGCACACGGACACCAGGAGCACATCCCGCACGCAGTTGTTCTTCGGCGTGTTGTAGCTCCCGAAGGCGATCAGGGATCCAAAGGCCAGGCCAAAGGAGTAAAAGACCTGTGTGGCTGCATCCAGCCAAACGGTGGGCTCCAGTAATTTTTCCACCTTTGGCGTATACATGTGCATCAGTCCAGCGCCCGCTCCTCTCAACGTGATGCCGCGAATGAAGAAGATGGTCAGCACAATGTAGGGAAAGAGCGAGGTGAAGTAGACAACCTTGCCGGAGCTCTGGATGCCCTTCATTACGATGAAGAAGACAATGGTCCAGGACAGCATCAGGCAGAGCACGATCCACCACTTGAGGCCACCAGGCTCATCCATGGACGGTGCCGCATCCAAGGTGGTGCGGTACCAGAAGTACGTCGTCTCCGAGGATTTGGCGCACTCCTCCAACTCAAATCCTGTGCCGTTCAATGGACAAGATGACCAGGGCAGCGGATACTAAAGAAGTCAACAATTAATTATAGATCCTGATTGCTTTCAATAAAAATCACTTACCCGAAAACTGTTGAAAAGGTAGAAGAAAACCCACGTGATGATCACGTTGTAATAGAGAGCCACAAATAGCGTCACTATGCACGACGAGATTCCGATGCCACCCAGCCAGGGATGGATGGTGTTCCACACACCCAAGGCACCCAATCGCATTCTCTGCCCGATTCCCAACTCGATTAGGAACAGCGGTATGCCCTCCAGTATCAGCATAACCATAAAGGGTATCAGGAATGCACCTGCAACGGAAAAATTGAAGGCTTAGATTCACTTAAAGAAATACTAAGAATATCTATAAATTCATTTTATATAAGGTTGTAAAATTAGCTCATGAACTTTCTTTATATAAAATCTTAATGAAATGCCTTAAATCGAATAAACATATTTGCACTTCATAGTGTAATTTTTTCGCAGTGCATGGTTAAATTACTGGGGATGTGACACAAAATCAATTCAAAGCCAGCCGGAAATTTGCATTTCTGGCCAGGTCGGGAAATATCTGGTTGGACAACTAGCTGAAAAGAGTATGCCAACTTCGATGCCTGGTCAAGCTGTCAATTGTAATTGAATTAAAAGCCGGGTGGGGTTAAATCGCCATTAGAAATGTGCGTACACTTGCTATAACGTCCCCTTTCCACCCACACAAGTCACCCCGCCCACTCAACGCCCACTGGCCCACCCAAGGCCATCAATTGGGCCCTTCCGCCGTCGAATGCCAGGCAATTAGTGCACATTAAATCCCATAATGTTATTGTCAAAGCTGTGCACCTGATTAACTGCAGTTCGTTGGCCAACTGATATTGGATATGACACATGTCGCCGGACGATGGGGGCGTGGAGGGGCGTGGCAGGGGTCTATCCAATTTAGCGTTATCACTCAGGTGACCCGTGCAGTCAAACAGACATTGATTTGAAAATACTGCTCCAGTTTGCGCTTTTTGCCGCAGTAATCCGAGGCTTAGCGTTGAATGCCAGGCAAAAGTGCATAGACCTAAACAATCATAACTCGTAATCGATGAGGTATTTTTTGCATACCAAACATATAAAGTAATAAGTTACATAGAACTGTAGTTATATCTTATATCTATTATTTATATCTTTAAACACAAGAAATGCTGTTTGAAATATTTATACACATTCAATTCATTCATTACATTCTTATTGATCGAACTAAAACCAACATCTTTCCTTTTTAAATAGTTTTAAATACTTACCGCCTCCATTCTGTTGGCAAAGGTAGGGAAACCGCCAGATATTGCCGAGGCCCACCGAGTATCCGATGATGCTGAGGAAGAACTGCATCTTGCCGCTCCAGGCGGCGCGTTCCGGCTCATTGCCCGGAATGTCCACCGATTGCACGGAGTTGCGCTGGGGGGCGGTAAGGACGATGGTCACCCCGTGGGTTCCATCGCCCCGTGCCCGTGTGTTCAGCGGCGCCATCTCGTGGCCGTTGCGCGGCGCATCTATGATTTTGGTGGCAGCCATCAACGTGCGGATATTCCTGGCGAAGTGTCCGTGGTTACCGTCTGCGGAAAAGTGGAGCAGCCGATTATGAGAAGTGCCAGGACTGGACCCAGACCCACTGTTTGATCGATACTCCCCGAGTAACAGAGTGTGTGCTATTTTGTGTGTGTGGACTTGTTTGCCCATTTGTGTAGCGGTTCGTCCTTGAGACCGCTTCTAGTGGCTGCTAACTCAATTTGTGTCCTAATTGTTTGCCATTAGGCGGATTCTCCCCTGGTTAATGGAAACTTTTCGCTGTTTTTTTCCGTCTTTCCGCCCCTGTTAGCTTTCGTAATTTTATTAATATGCAAATTTTGTATAGTGCCTTGGGACCACATATGTATATGTAAGCATGTTTATTAGTTCATTCGTAATTAAGTGTGGTATGCCGACTTCCTATCAAGCTTAAATACCAATATATATCATAAACTGAACCCACTTTTAATATGCCGAAATAAGTCTTAATAAACTCGAGAACACATAACTTTTTTTAAGTATACTCTTTTTTGTGTACGAGTTAAGGCACGTATGTGGGGGGTCAGAGGTTAATTAGATCCTTAGTTTTTGCAGTAAACAAACCCAGAAGCTCCAAGGACTGTTTACGAGTCACTAAACCACCCCCAACCCCTCTGGAATCGTGACTTCCTGAACCTTGTTGCTCTGTGTAGGGGAAGGCCAAAAATTTTAGCCAACACCGCAGAAGGTCGTTTTAAATTGAAAGAGCAACCAAAAACGGAAAAAAGACCAACAAGGGGGGCGAGTTTATTGAAAGGGGGGTTGACACAACCCACAGTTCTATGTGGGTGCCATTTACTTGGAGGCTCGTCCTCTGTTGCTGACGTAGTAAATTAGGGCTAGAGAGCACACGGAAAAGAGCGGAAGAGCCATGGGTGTGTTGTTTGGGGCAGCAGCTGTGTGGCAAGAAGCAGCAATTCACCACCGAGCGAGAGAGGCAGAGAGAGCGCCGAAAGCTGCTCGGAGCTTTTGGCGTCCTGCCGCTTCATTGATGGCCACTTCGGGGGGATAGATTTCCCGCAGGGGGGAGCACACCTCCACGCTATATATTCTCGGTCTATTCTGCTATATTTTGCGTATACGTAATGCGCTATGACGTCTTTTGATGGCTGCCTCATTTTCCCCAATTGCGTTTCCCAAAACGTTACACACCGACCATCTATTCGTGTAAATATTTATCCAGTTACACCCACAGAATGTATCTCATGGATGCAGAAAACAAAAACTACTTCTAGGGGTACCCAGCTGCAAAGTCTCCGATTAAATTGCAGGGAAACGAGCTGTAATCAAAGGACGCCAACGTGCACTTTTCCGCATTTCCACCCGCTGAGCTGTCTCGGGGAAAACTCTCGTCCTCCGATTGCACAATCCGATTGCTGTTACGTAAACCAGTGTGTGAAAATATTAAAGTCCTGTGAGATTGCTTTGCTGTTGCTTTCTGCGACGCAGTTAAATGGGTGGATGGTCGGATGGGTGGCTCTTTTTCGCTCAATCACCGGCGTTTCTAAATAAAGCTCTTGGCCAGGATGTGGCCGTGGCCCTGTCATTGGAATGGGTTAAATCACTTGGACCCATCGCAAAGTGGACTGAAACACAATGGTTTAACCATTGCCGTAGGAAATTACTCAATGAGGGGTCAAGATTACCACTGATTGGCTGTGACAGGATCTAATTGAAGAATTGCTTTTCGGGCTTGCATAACTCTGGGCTGGAGAACAGGATTCCCATCTGGATAAAATTTAAATGAATGGAAATTTACCAAGCCAAACGACGCTACCCCAATCTCTCACACAGGTAGAAAAGCTTGGGTCCTGGGAGCAAAAAAAAAAAAATGACAAACCCAATTGCGTCGTGGCAAAACTGTAATCCCATAAAACACAAAGGTTCATCCCCTTTCAACTCGCGGGTTAGAAGAATCGTATTTAAAGCTCATTGCCAGTTAAGGTGAACTACAAATAGCTCAAAAAAAAAGCAGAAGTACTGGGTAGTAGTTAGTAGTGAAAATAAAACAAGTAGGCGAATCTGCTGACATGGCGTGCTGCATGCTAAATCGATAAGAACGGCTTTGCGGGTAAGGTGGAATCCAGGGGGAGGGCCAGCTGTCTTTTCCTATTTCTGCATAAATCATGCAATTTGATTGCCAATGAAATATACTCTGTTTACGCAATCGATTTTGCACATTTTATTGGCCTTTTGTTTACGCTACGCCACAATAAATTCACTGCGAATCGTTCAAAAATGTTGCCTCTTGAAAATTCGAAATGCCAACTAATATAGCCATATTTGTGGCTATTTTCGGAATCACATTCACTCAAAATAAAAACAGAGAGGTGTTGCGCAACTTGTTCGCTGGCTGCTGCCAATATGCACTTTTTGCCCTTTGCTCTTGATAATTGATTTGGACATCGTTTGGCGCCAAGGCGCGAATTACGCCGAAACTCTGCGAGGACAATTGGCCCCCAAAATCCAACCGAAAACCACCCGAAAACACATTGAAAACACATCCACACTTCCGTTTCCGCTTGACCTTGATGCACGCCACTGTGGATTTTCTGAAACTTTGCGAGCACTTTTAACAGACAATGGATATCCCGCTGAAAGGTGTTGAATTACTTTCCCAAGCCCCAATTTCGATTGCTTACGATTGCTAAACCTTGGTCAGCTGCTATTCGAATAAAATAGGGCGTTTGTTTTGCTAAAACATTATGTAAATAAACGCAGCCGACGGTCTTATGCAGAACTGTGGAAAGTTTCCAGAGATTATTATTACATTTAAAGCACACTTCTAGATATAGGAAAACCTATAAGTCTTTAAACTTTTTCTATTCTTGAAACTAAAATATACACAATACATTTCTAGTTATAAATTAAGCAAACAAAGAACGTATACGTTGTATTTAAAAATAAAGTAAAAATATGTTTCATTTTAATTGGATAATACTTGATTTAAAAAAAAATTTATATTAAATAATAACGTGTAATCGCAATAAACTAATCAAATTATTTCAAAGCTCAATGAATTTGTTAAATATTTCCAGGGCGTGGTGAAGAAGAAGAACACAGCCCCCTTCGGCGTCTTAATAATCCTTTGTGCGTCTTAACCTTTTGCCCCGAGTAAACAATCGATAACAAACAAATGTTTCACTCCCAGCCCAAGCACAACATTAATTTTTCATCAAACAAAGTCAGTTTGGCCGCATCCGGCGGACTCGTGCACTTGTCTGGCCGAGAAGATTGCCAAAAGAGCGGTGTACCAGTGTATCTTATATAGACCATGTACATATAAGCCCATTGTACATATCTAACTTTCGCTCTCACCCTAGAGCGAGAGAGATGGCTACAGAGTGTGCGAGAGAGACACATAGAGAAGGGAAGAAGCGAAGTGCAATCAGACGGGGCACAAAGTTCAATTCCTTGTGCTTCCCACTATTTTTTTGGCACAGCATCAACTGTTGGCCTGTTGAGGTCGTTGGGGTGGGTTGGAGCTTTTTTGGCCCAAAACATCCCCTCGGCCAATGCCATTGCCAGCCCCAATGCATTTTATCAGAATCTCCAAGAGAAAGAGAATGTCAAAACGGAATTGATGATTTAAGATGATGTATCTTTGTATCTTCTTATGGCTATCTGAATTAAGGTGTGAATATTAAGTCAAATATTATTCAAGTGAAATTGTTTGAAGTACTTATTCCCATGTTTTAATTATTAAATTAATAAATAATTCATAAACTAATATTTTAAAGAGTTATTTGAAAATGCTGTATACTTTTCGATTGAATACCATTAGTGAAAGCAACCCAAACAAGCCAACTCAAATCGCTTAAAGAATCAAATTAAAATTTTTGTTTACGCTGGCTTTTCAGTCAAGTGATTAAACGGTGAATGTGTACCCATGCCAAAATCTGATTTTGTTTCCCATGTTCTTACAATGTACTATATATAGTAGTTTATGTCAACGTGCAAAGTTGAATGTATGGCAAAGTTTTGCACTTTGTTGATTTTTGGAATGCGAATTCGCTGTAAATGCACAAAAATGCTGATTTCGATTGGCGCTAAGGGCACGAAACAAATGAAATTAACATAAAGCTAAGTTCACTGTTTTCACGGAAGTCCACGTGCATCCCCAACCCCGAGTTTTACTGACACAGCTCCTAAGATAAAGAGAGCGCCAGAGAGTCTGTCCTGAGAGAGAGATAGAGAGAGCGAGAGAGAAGGACAGGAAGGGAGTCCTTTTGGTATGTGTGTGTGTGTGTTAGTGGGCAGGACACGTCAGGCAGAAAGTTTCGCCTCGCTTTCTTGTTCCGTACCGAAGTTTGTCTTGGCTGTGGGATTTAAAATTCCAGACTGCTTTAAAGCGGATTTTTCACACACACACTCTCGCGCTTTGGAAAATCACTGATTATCCCTGATTTCCGCTTTAATCCAGACAAACGCTCGATATCAATTGCGTTCGACGAATTTTTGCGTTTTTCTCACGGAGCTTTGCTCGATTTTCACGACCGTTGATTTGTGCTTTCCGTTGTAAACTGAATCCAAATCGCTTGGCGCCGCACTGCGAAGCTCGCGAATTGGCATGGTGTGTTTGAATCGGTGGTGAACTAACCACCACCAGCGCAGGAACATCCACTACACACACAAACACACACGAACACATGTCAAGCGTTGACGCAGGACTCTGCATGGAAATTTTTGGGCTGGCAGCGGGCTTAAATTGGGCAAAGCTTCACTTTCATTGATTGCCGCACGCGGAAAGGAGGCCAAAAGCTGCAGGAGCACGTGGCTTTCGGGGGTTGAAAGTTCAAATGCCGCCGCTATCTCCTGTTGTGGTGGTGGTTGTTTAGAAGGAGAGAAATACGTTGGGAGAGAAAACCAATTGATTATTAAAAAGGACTCGCTTGTATCTTAATCCGAAAATAAAATTAATTAATTCCTTATAAATTTATATAGTATAAGAATTATAGTTTCATTGAAAGTACATATCTGAATAATAACAAGAAATCTCCTTTTAAATAGCCCGCCAGATTAAATCAAATTCAATTGCAGCCTTTTAGGCGCATTCACCTACCGCCCGACAGATGGCGATTGTAACGCGTGTGACCATTTTTTTAATTTTATATCGATAGGCAGTCATCGATAACTGTATTTTACCGCGCGCAGTTTAAACAAACACAAATATAGATTTATGTTACATATATTGTACTACAAAATATTTTTCAGCAATCGTATGCGTCATTTTAATTTCTCCAGCCCATTGAAAATATAATATTACCACATTAAATTATATATTTTACAGATCTTCCAGAATTATACAACTATATTGTTTGTAGAAAATCATTGCAATATTGAAAACTTTCAACCAATACTAATTCCATTTTATTATGTTAAAAGTGAGGAAAGTGAGTCCCAATCAGCCCGACCAAACTGTTAAATACTTCAGGCTAGCCCCGAAAAGGTTAAACATTGTTGCCCATGTACACGAGGTTGTAATATTGTTTCTTGGACAGAAAAAAAAGGGAAAACAATGAATGCCTCGCGAGCAACAAAGCTCTTTTTTTGCCTCGGAAAAACCAAATCACAAATATTGTTTGACCCTCATTATGTTTGAAATTTGCTTTTCCAGGCCCAGCCAACGAACACGAGGACATTAAAGATAGGATGTGTACAAAGGGGTCTTTTATTTGCATTTGCACCGAATGTTTTAGTACACTTTTTAAATAGCTAAGAAAATATATATAAATGCATGTATAACATTTATTTATGCGTATATAAAGATTAAAAATATTTTAATCTAGTAATCCAGAAAAATAGCTATTAAATGAGCTTAACTAAACAGTTATTTCAAAAGTTATTCTTGAATTTGTACAAATTGGCTTTCATTGAAAACCTATACCGTATGCAGAGTATCCTTTTTTACCGAAAGGAGCAAAGCAGCTTTAAGCTAAAGAAGAGGGTCGAACAAGAGGCAAGTCAGAAAACAAGGGAGGCCTGTAACCGAGTAAGATGTGCACAAAGTTAGTTTTCCCTTCCTTGTTCGCTTTTCCTTTTCCCTATATATATATTTTTTTTTTGTTTTGTCCTGCTCGTAAACTCATTTGCCTGGCACGCTGACAATAACAGGCCAAAAACACCCGGCGGCAAGTTTACAGAATATATAGTAGAGTAAACATCTTTGGCGGCCCGTGGGCAGCCCGAAAATGAGGCTCCCGCCTTAAGAATAACAATACAATTTAATATAAACGTCGTTGTTGCTTTTACCAGCCCCATGCCACTTTCACTGAATTTTTGGAAAAATGTTGTTGTTTTGCATTGACACGCAGTGCGAATAATATGCCACGGCGTATGCAATGAAAAATTCAACTTTTGCATAATCTGGAATCACTTGCGCACGCACGAAGGTAAACAAATTTGCACGACGATGGCAGAAGGTAAATGAAAATGTACTAAAACTGAGGCACAACGCTTAGAAAATTATGCAAAAATAAACAGGGATAAAAAAAAAGTTGGATCAAAAGCCTACACACAGAGGCGGAAAAAGTAGCCAAAATAATCAAGAATGAGCAAAAAATAAAATTTCAGTATGAAGCCAAATTAAATATTAGAACGAATTAGAATTAGAAGTACGGCTTTTGAAAAGTAAATTTAATTGTTTTTTCTATAAATACATACGAAGGTACATGTTAGTAATAGATTATTCTCAGTGCACGCCCAAAGTAAAAAGTGCGATAAAAACAAATGCGTCTTCCTCGCGGCACACCGTCCACCTTCCTTTTGCTCTCCTCGCCAAGGTGATTATCCATAATCCCCCGAAAAAAAAGCGTCCGTGTGGCGGGCAGGATTGAATGACTAAAGACAAAGTTTTCCCTCGCCCAGAAGATAAATGCGGGCACTGCTCCTGCTGCTCCCCCCCCCCTCTCTCTCTACTGCCCCCCAGCCATGTCGCCCGGAACAGGGACACCATCTCCATTACACATCCGCATCCACCCACCTTTTTCGCCTGCCAGATATCCCTACCTGTCTGGGATGAGATTCAAGCGTTAATATTTTCAGCTGCGCTGGAATTTGTAGTCTGGCAGCGATAAAGCATCTTTTCGGTGACAATGAATCGGGGATAAAGCATTTTACGTGCCACCGGCTGCTAAATAAAGTGCTCCTCTCTTCCCCAGCTGGTGCGGGTTGTTTTTTCAGCCACGTCGCTGATTTCGCATAAATTATGCAAGTACATTTTACCCGAGAGTCTAACATGCAGGCAACCGACTTTGCGGAGCGACCAAAGGACCAACAGCCAGAGACCTCAAATTCTGGCTAACAAATTACAAATGTGCTTTTTATGCAGTGAAAACAAGGTATTTGCGGATGAGGATTGGTAGCTCCACATTTAGCTAGGTACATATACATATTACATACGTAAATATTCCATATTAAACCTTTAGTTTTTCAAATTTTTCTTTTTTTAGCTAAGAAAATCCAATTTTTAAGTGTTTTCTGCTGAGAGGGAGTAGAGAAATGAACCCAAGAAAGCCACATGAAAGGCATTTGTATTTGAACTTGAAAGAAAATTAGTTTCTTTTTTTTTTTTGCCAAACGAAGTGTGTTAATGAATTTCCATGATACCTTTGGTTAGCCAAACAACATTCGGTTCGAATCGCATGAAAACCATTTCAATGTGCATTTAACTGGAATACCGCAAACCCAATTTCTCATATTCCGCAGCAGGCGGAGCCGCATTCATTCCACTCCACCTCCCATCACACGCCGAAGCACCCAATGACCCACCCACCCACTGGACCGCCCATTGAGTTCCTTTTTGTGACAGGTGCACCTGCCTCTGACCCGTCCTTGCCAACAGGTTGCAGGTGAGGTGAGGTTGCCCACTGGCCGGACTCTGGTTGACTGGCCAACTGGCTATTGCCCCTGACACATTTCCGAGGACATTGTCTTCGGCCAGGGAGTGCTTCCCTGCATGTGGAGTGATATAAACCCATTGCTTAAGGGCCGGAATAAAAAAAAACGTATCTTCGCCAGCCGTAAACGTGTAATTTTATAGAGGTCTCGCTAAATTCCAAACTTCACTGTACTTTTTTCTATTTTATGATGGCAGTCAGTTTTTGGCTGGAGTTTCCAAAGATATTTCGATTTATAAATAAATGAAAATACTAAATATATTTCTTTCAACTATTTTAAAAGGAATTACATCACGTTTTGTTTGTGAACAGTTCAAACAATTTCCGCTGCATTTTTTCACGTTTTTACTGAATAAATTCAATTTGTTAGATGTGTTGACATATTACCAAGAAGAAAACATCTACAAAGGACATATATACAAATACCAACACGACTGTGCTTGGATACCAAAATTACACCCAAAGAGTTTCCATAACTAATCCAGTAATTTGTAAGCAACACCATGAATAGGTAAATGCTTATATAAATGCCCAGGAGTAGCAGTCAAACCGACGATTATCCGATTCCAATGGGCAAAAGGACCTTCAATGCACACGAACGCTCGTCACATTGGATTGACTTCTGTCTCTTTACACCGGCCATTGTGTGCTAATTTGGAACGGTTATGTAATTTTCTGGGCATTTTGTTAGTATTAAGTGTACCCTTATTGGGACTATCGATGGTTACGAAAGTGACTATTGGGGCGGGTGGGCATCCTAGGAAAACCTATTCAAATACGAACAGGATGCGGATTCGACTGGCATGTATAGTTATGCAAATTACACGCCCGCACACATGACTGCACGGGCGATATCCATGGATGGGGACAATGGGGCTCTGAAAACGGTGTGCCTGGATCCAAAGCAAACGTTTTGAATGGTTTTAATAACTTTACACACTCACGCACACACACCCAGCCATCTCCACGTAGGACAACAATAACAACGAGTGCGTACAACAATGGGCTTTAGTAATGCGAACTGAATGAATATTCACGAATGTGTGAGTGTGTGTGCTAGTGTGCTTGTGGGCCTTTGTATTTCACACACTCAACAAATACGACCATGGCCAAAAATTAAATCCCCCGCCACCTTCGGCACACCTGAGCTGGCCAAATAAATGCTAACGAGGATTAGACAAAGTTAAATGCGAGTTCGTTACCGAGCTTCCTTATTTGGCCAGCCCGTATACTCGTCCCATTTAAATACCTACACAGCAAACAATACTTTTCGTTTTTGCTACAAAAATACATCATTTTTAAAACATTATTTTCGACAAATTTGAAAAGATATTGCATAGTCTAGTATCACTAGTAGTCAACCATCACTGAAATTCAGGATATTGTATTAATCTTCATTTGTACCACTAATTTTTTCTTTGCAACCTTCAGTTTAAAATAAACTCCCCAATTTAGGCGGCTGGTTCGTGTAGTTTTCGAATATTCTAACGTCAGGGCATTAAGTGACTTGAGAATTTACTACACGCTCTCCGAAAATTCGCCTAAAAATCTTTTCAGAATAAAGTGAAAGTCGAAAGATAATTAATTCCCGTTTTATCCCCATTCTTTGGGGGCGTCAAAATGCTTTGTTGCCAAGTTATTAAGAAGCGCCGTCAGCTTTTGGTGCAAAAAGTTGGAGCATAGTTGCTGCTCGGGATGCCATCCAGGCAGGACTCATTCATTGAGCATAATGCTCATAATTAAACCAGGTGGTCCCGCATTTCACCTTCGCTCCTGGGACAGGTTGAATCCGTCTACGGGAAACTCAAAACCAGTTACCAGAGCTGCCCCAAAAATTTGCAAAAGAGAAAGAGATTTATAGGGAGATGGGGATGCAAATGGCGCCGAGGGGTCGAGTCACGTATGCAAAACACGTATACGTCATGTGGGCCATGAGTCAGGCAATTACAAAAGCTTTTGTGTGTCTGGCCGTGCGGCAAGAAGGGTTGCAAAAATTTTGGATGCAAACTGAATGCATCTGGAATCTGCCGGATGGCAGCTGGCTCCTGGTGTTGTACAAACGATAACACCAAGCCACCGGTAATGCACTGGCAAAAAATATCACAAAATTATGATTACTTTAAATACAATTTGAGTCTTTTAGTGAGGAAGTTTAATATATGCCACCTAGAGAACTTAATGTGGCTATATAATTAACGCAGTTTGCAATACTAATAAGAAAGAAAAGCAAACCTTACAAAATGTCCACAGCATCAAACATATTATACTAAAAAATATAATGTTTTATTTCCTTGTGTATGGCAGTCACCGTTGAAATCAAAGGACATGTGCGAAGCCATTTATGCTGGATTTTTTTCAAATTCCTAGCAACTGAATCGGGCGACACTGCCTTGCCATAGATAAACCAATGAGTCAAAGCCCGAATGAAGCTGGCAGGCACAATTTTGTGGTTGTGTTGTGGCGGCAAATGAAAGTTAATTGGTTTAAGGAGGCGGCAAGGCAGCGAGACAGCTAGGTGGCCAAGTGGCAGTGGCAATAGGCACACTCCACGGTGGCAATGGCAACCAAAGTGCCTGGCGGAGCGCAATGAGGCGGATGCATGAAAACGGCGTGAAAGCCAGAAGCTTGGCCTGCCGGGGGCCCTGTAATCATGCTCGGTCTTGGCTCGAGTCATATGGCTGAATGAATTCATTTGCAAGTCAGCCTAGAGTCCCCCAAAAGCGCCCATTCCCACGACCAATTTTCCCAGCCCAACTCCTGGGCAATAATTCGCTTGTTGTTGTCTCTAATTGGAAAAGTTTGTTGAGCACTTAGTGTCAACAAATTTATTGTCTATAATTGCTGCTATGCGAAAAACCATTTCTCCTTTTTTTTTGGGGGGCACTTAGGCTGCAAGCAAAGTTCAAACATCGCTGGCAGCCGTGAAATGGATAATGAATGAGGCACGAATGCCCTGAATCCGACACATCCTCGGCTGTCAGGGTCCATTATTCAAGCTAATTACACTTGCAACAGCTTGTCCAGAAAAAGTACACTTTTAACACATTTGCCGAATTAATTAGTCAACAATGAAGGAGGCAGGCCAATGCGTACAGTGACCAACAAAATAGTAAGGAGTAAGTGGGAAAATGAAATATAATAAGGATATTGCAATTATCTGCAAGTAATACAGATCCCTAGTTTTAATAAGCCATTTTAGAATAAATTATTATCTTAATTATAATCACTAGATTACATTGTTATTACTTTAAAAAGTGGGCTGTTTTCACGGCTATTGAATATTGATTCTAGAGCCTGCTTTTTGAGCCTCGCAGATATTTTCATTTTCCCCAGACACTTATACTGCCGGCAAGCACTTTACCTATCTATATATGCATTTCCCAGCCCTACGCTCCATACGATATTGATTAAATGAAAGCGCACTGACATGTCAACGGCAATGAGAAAGTTTGCTCTGCACTCGGACCGGAGTCTGGGATTGTGCAGTTACAGATCAACTTGCAGTTACAGGCTGCGTTCATACATATCCAATTATGCAAATGCAAATGTTGCTGCTGTCAGCAGGCGGCATTCGAATGGCGAGCTTAATCAACATGCATCGAAACGAGGCCCGGAGTCCTGGCGCTCGCAGGATGTTCTCGCAGCGACCTGGCCCCGTTTGAATGGCAGATCTCGGCACAAAAGCCCACAAGTTTGTGCGGCCGTTTATCAGGAGGCGGCCAGACAGCAGGCAGCAGGCTTTCCGAAGGACATCCAGGCGGACGGACAGGACAGTTGAGCAGGATAATCGCCTTTCATTGTACTGGCACACTCACAAATGCACTCGCTCGTTACGGGCTAGTTGGGTTAGTTTTTCAAAACAGATTTAGTTTCATTGCCCGGTGATTAGTTCGCATCATGACCACCCCATGCCCATTTAAGTGGGCATCTTCAGCATTATGTATGGCCAGCCTGTCCCTGTCAATTGTTGAGTGCGAGTGTCGGAATACACATCGAATCGGAACTGAAGGCCCGGATATCGAACATGGACACGAAACACGAAGAGTGCGCCCATCAACGCATCTTGTCCGGCTATCGAGTGTAGACACGTATGCCCCACGAGAGTCCTCCCGTCCCTTTGTCCATCCATCCAAAGAGCAGAACCATGTCGACGGCAAGTGGCCCACTGCAATCGACGTAGTGATGGCAAATACCTAGGATGTTATGCCAATTTGCATACAGTTCTGAGCGGCTTACCACTTAATTGACAAAACATTGCTCGATTTTAAGATCTTCCGATAACAGATTATTAAATAAGGATTTTCAATACAGTTGTCTGGTGCGCCCTTTTCATAAAACAACATGCACATATTGCGTTTCGATGGTACAACATATCATACCCATCACTGTCCCCGCATTCTGATTGCTGTTATTGGAAACCCATGTCCAAATTATGTCAGAATTATATTGTATTATATATCAAACTTCCAAATCGTTAACGTTGATTAGCATTGTTTGGCTTATTGGTAATCGGTCAGATTGTGATTTGCGCACAATAAATGCGTATTCCAATTAGTTTAATTAGCCCGCTTCATGGCCGAATGCCAAATTCCAAATGCCAGCGAAATATTGAATTTTGTTTGGCAATTGCTGGATGGACCTTGGCTCAGTGAGAAGTTAATTTCATTGTTAAACAAACCACAACCGCAGAGCAAACAATGAAGCGACCCCGGCTGAAGGCAGAAGGCAGCAAACAGATGGTCGGCAACGTTTCAACTTTAAACGAACCGGAAATGGGCGAAGGTCCTGCCGTCCTGGCGTCCTGGCCACCGAAAAAGGCATCATTAATCATGGGTAGCTACAGTTTTTGGTCCCGGTTTACTTAACGCTCCTGGCACGCGCTTAGGTTGCCTTTTTTCCTTTTGCGGCATTAAATTTTAATCCCAAAAACACACTCGTCGCCCCGACAAAAGGGAAAAAAGTAAAAGCCCCGTCGTATCCCATCGTCCCACGCCGCACAGTTAATGGCATTTGAAAACTGTGAAAAACCATGATGAAAATGTGGCCGAAATCCAGTTGCACGGACCGCTGCTCCTCGGCGGCGAAACTTTTGTCCCGCAGTGTTGCACTTCAATCGGAACGGAGTGCCTCCCTGCGGCTGATGCCTGATGCCCCTTGGCTGATGGCTGTTGGTTACTGGGCTCTGGATACTGGAATACTGGCTACTATATACTGGATACTGGATACCGGATACCACTGGATGCACACAATTCGCCTCGTGTCGCCACTTCTGATCGACAATGACTGGCGGCCATAAGTGCAAAGTGAAGTGTCACATCACGTTTGCGAAAAGTCGTCAGCCATATCCGAGTGCATCAAGGCAGAATGTGTGGAAAAAGTCAGCTCCATTTTGCAGCTCCGTCTCCCTGGGCTGCATTTACTTTTCGAACATGTTGGCCGAAAGGTTTTTTAAATATTTATTGGTAAACTGGGAATATATTAACTGTGAAGGAGCAAATGTTGCCATAAGATGGGGAAGATTAGGCATAGAATAGGGAAGGATTATGAAAGTAGCCTATTCATAATGGATTAGCCTCAATTGTGACATATAATCTCAATATGTCAAGCTTGTAGCACAACCTTTTCTAGCTACCATTTGTGTAATCTTCGAGTACACAGAATAAATGACTTTCCATTCAAAGTTGGAGAACAAGTTTAAATAGACTTAAACTGAAAGAAAATCCATGTCACACTTCCGAGTTATTTCCGTTCAAGTGGCCCAAGTCAATGCCAATGGCAATAGCAAACCAAAAGCCAAAAGCAAAGTCAAGAGGCTGCCGCAACAAGCCAAAGCCAAAAGAAGCTTTAACAACTATAAATGCGATCACTTACAGCTTGTAATCAATAACAAGAACCGCCGCCAAACACCGACAAGTCAAACAAACAACAACAACAATGGCCAGGAACCGAACGGACTCAGGAAAAACTTTCTGGCTTAAATTTCTCACACACACAGTCCATGGGCGAGTTCAGGTTACTCCGGTTGCCTTCGCCATCGCGGCTTTTCCCATTTTCCCCATAAAAAAGTTTTGCCATTACTTTTCGACCAGCTGCACATAACTGTCGCTCTGGCAGTCGCTGTCCTTGTCTCCGGTTCTATTCCTGTCTCACCTTCCAATAAAGACCCCCCACCCACCAACGGTATCACATCTCCTATTATTGTTTGCTGTTCCGGCCTTGATTCATCGTCCTGGCTGCTGTCTAATGAAACTCATGTTTTTATTACTCGCAGTATTGATTGATTGTTTGAGATGGATTTATGGCATCAAAAGTTCTTAAATCGCAAATGCTTGTTTTATGTGCTAAATTAAAGCTTACGATTTTTAAACCAGAACTCAAGCGAAATAAATAAAGTCCATTATGATTTCGAATAAAAACCGTTTATATTACTTCTGCTGTCGCTCAGCCAAAAGTCCCTTAACCAGTCCCACCAACATATCCAGACCTTCCTGATTGTTTTTCTGGTAGTATGGAAGGGCCTGAATGCGCTTGACCCACTGTACCAGGCGTGGAAACTGATCCGGCTCGATTGGCGCAAAAGCCTCGGCCGTGGACACCGATGCGATGCAGCTGAGATCGGCGATGGTCAGCTTGTCGCCCACCAAGTAATCACCTTCAGCCAGACAGTGCTCCAAGCCATCATAGGCCTTCTGAAGGTAGGCCACTCGATCGCTGGGCACCTCGCCAGCTCCGAAATAGATCACCGGCTCGACAATGAAACGGATTCGCGGGAATAGATGACCGCAATCGTAGTACAAACGGGCATCCACCAGGCGCCGCTTCTCCGGATCCTTTGGATACAGGGAATCATCGCCCTCCGGTGCGTACTTATCTGCCAGATAGCTGCAGATAATGTGCGAATCGCTCACGATGGTGCCGTTATCATCGAGCACGGGGATCGTGTGCTGCGCATTCAACTTGAGAAACTCGGCGGATTTGTGCTCTCCGGCCTTTACGTTGACCAGTCTGGAAAGAGATGACAAAAGAGAAAGTGAGCAAGATAAAAGAGGAACGAGAGTGTACAGGTGCCGAAAGAGCAGAGAGTCGTTCAGCAATTAGTTTGTCAAAACAACAGCTAATGCCTTGCCCATTTCATGATCAGCTTTCAAATTTACTAAGCTATTCGTTCTATTTATTAAATCATATCTAATGAAAATGTTACTTAACATTAGTTGACAGTATAATCTTACCATCTGCTATCCTAGCTAAGTAGCTTAATGTTGCATTATTAACTAATAAATGGCCAGCATATTAAACGCGGGGCTATCAAGACCCCACTGCTCAGTGGAGGGTTAATGAAGAGAGTGGTCGCGGGGGAGACCGGTTTATCAGCTAGTGCTATGGATGGGGGGAACAACTTACCGCAAGTCCAACTCCAAACCGAGGGCGGCGGCCGTCAGCAGAACAGCACGACAGGGGGGACTACGGGGAGCGTAATAGAGGATGGGTTTGGCCGACATAGTACAAGCAGCTAAAATAAATTGGTTAATTACTTATTTGTGTGACCAACAAACTAATACAAAACGCAAATATTTTGCCACTTCATTTACTTTCTCGTTGAACTAAAATGCAACCGGCTTAGCTGAGGGTAAAAAAGCAACTGAAATATTAAAGAGAGACAAACAAGTTGATTGTTGACGTTGTCGAAGCTCTCATAAAGCTCATCGAGTTGTTCAACGCTCTCAAAAGAGTGGTGCTCATTGAATGATCTTGTCATCGAAGCTTTTCACAAGCAAAAGCTCAGATACTTTAAAAGAGAGTGTATTTTACATTAAAGTATCCTAAATATTGCTGTTAATTTACTATTACTAACGTAGAGATCATAGGAACCATAAAGGAACTATTAGGTATGTAGATTCCAAAAACAGATTCCATTTCCCAATTTCGATCGATATGCTAGAAAAATGTTAAAATTTCTTATTCGTACTTCCACTATTTGGGTATCTTGATCAGAACAAGAATACATCAAAACAGATACCAAACATATTAAAAATTGATTATACATTTTATTTGCAAGAAAGCCGATCGAACTGCGATCGAATGAGCATCTTCTTTGGCCCAATTGAAAAGGTGACTAACTAAGCGGATTTGGCGCACCCACTGACAGCCCTTTCCCAAGGTGAACAAAATTAAATTTTTAAGCGGATTTCGGAATTAGTTAATGGTTCAGGCCAGAGGGTTCCCCATTCAGAGATTCACTTTGCTCGGCTGCAGGAGCTTTTTGTACATAAAGTGAATATAATTGGATTTCTGATGCTCGGCATCAGGTAGATAGAGACATTAATGTGGAATGCAGGGGGACAAAAACGTCGATAATGGTTCGTTTTGGCCTTTGGCCCATCGAACTCGAACTCCGAACTGAAAGTGCCGCTCACGTTGAATGCCTTTAAATATTTGGTCACGGGCGAGGGATGCCACAGCGAAATGAGAAAAATGTTTGCCCAGGTATGCGGGCAGGTGGCGTCCCCCATTTTCCGCCCGTCTATGCCCCAGCGCCAGAACACGCCCCCTCGTTTTCCAGCTTTTCCCGTTCGAAGACAAATTTGTGAAAGCAATTTGCAGTTATTAAAGCTTTTAGTGGGATCAAAAGCAAGCTGGCTGCTTCCTTCGACCTCCTTCGAGTACAAGGCATTAAATTTAATTTGGTAATTGAATAATTTCTGTGACAAACACGAACTCAGGCGCAGAGCCTCAGAAGTTTTTCGGCTGCCTCGAGGCGATGGGGCAAACTATGTACAACGATATGTACGCATGTACATGTGTATGTCCCGTGGGCCCTGAAAGCATTAACTAATTGATTGCCACTTGACGAGTGACATTTATCTTCATAACTTGGTTTTTTTTTTCGCCCCGTTCTGGGTGCTTAATTGAAATCACAACCAGGACTATCTAGCAGATGCTCTTTCACTGCTCTGTGCATGAGATTAATGGTAATAGGATAGCCAGGATTCGGATGTGGAGACGGACTCGAGAGCAACGCCCACGTGGTGGTGCCACTGAGTCAGCTGTTCGAGTGCAAAATCCAGTGTAATTAATGATCCTTTGACGCGTGGGATGAGTTTCCTGGTATCCCGATATCCTTTCACTGCCTCCCATAAATATTACTTAATTCACAGTCAGCCTTGGCATTTATAACAATTAAATTGTGGGGACTGCTCGGCTAATTGTCCCTCTAAAACCAACAATGAACGACTGGGAGTATCCATGGCATCTTTAGTGGAAAGTTAAATACACAAGAATGTGTGTGTGTGTGTGTTTCTGCCCCGAATCAGATAAGCACAATGAAGATGTCAAAATGCCTTGAATCCTGCAGCTTTTGTCTCTTTTTCCATTCTGCTTTTTATTGGAACTGCGAACAGAGGATTTTCTGCGACTGAGGGTATTCCACTGACTAGGCATATTAATCGGCGCTCAAATTAAAAGTGACATCCCATTATTTAGATATAGATATGAATCCGGAACGGCAGACAAGTCAAATGAAGGGCAGTCCTTTGTAAAAAAAAAATCCAAATCGATGGCTGTCGATGACAATGGCTATCAATTTGAATAAAGAGGAGGATGAGAAGATGTCCTTCTGCTTTCCCTGCAAATTAAGTGACGCATTTCTTGGAATTCAAATTGTCTCTGTGACTTAAAAGGTATTTGCCACATCAACTTAATGCGCAACAATTATTGATTATAAATTCGTATATACATATTTATTAATTTTTCGGATAACTTGTTTAAAGTATTTTAAAGCCCAACAGCCAGTACTTCAAAATCGACAAATATGGCGCCTAAGTTAGGTTTTCATTTTTCAACTACAGGAAAGCGATTACATGTGTGGCTTCGATGACCTTGGGATATGTTTTCGCTCCCGATCCCCTCGTCCATCAATGCCAGTCGATATGCTCCTTTGACCTTCTGCCCGCTGACACTGTCGGATTCAGGACTTAAAACTCAGGACTCAGAACCCGTAAGCCAGTCGAAAGCATCTGTTTTTGCATCTCTCGGATGCGACAGGATGCCTGGCAGGCTAAGGACTTTAATTTGTTTGATCCGTCTGTGTTTATCAGCGAAATCCACTTGCTAGTCGCTGAATTTATTGAACTTTATTGAACTGTAAGAATACGAGCATAAATAAAATGTAGAACATGGGAAAAGTACGGCATGGAAGTAGAATAAAAGAAAAACCAAATTCGATTGCAGGATATTACAGAGTGCGGCAAATCTACATCCCCAATCGATGAATGATGGAGGGCCATTTTCCTTGGCCATATGTGTGTGTGTGTGTATGTGTGGTTGGGTGGTGTGTATAGTGGGTGAGTGGGTGGTGGTTGGGGAATTGCGGCCATTCGCGCTTTTACGACCCACCTGAATGAATGGATTTTTAGGGCTTTTCGAATATGTATTTTAATGGAGCCGGTGGCTCGTTGTTCTTGCTTTTCTAAACAAAAGCATTGGCAATTTTATTGGGTTTATTTTTTTGCGCCAGTGTTTACTTTGGGCCAAAGCACTCGAAACTGCTGTTGGCACTTTCTGCCTTGTTGCCATTGATGGATTAGCGCTGTAAGCCAAACAGGTGGTAGGCGGCCAGAGCGCATATTTTTTTTCTCTTTTTTTTTGGGCCATGTATTCAGCGCCCATTTCATCACTTTTTCTAAGCCTTTTGGCCATTCAATGCATCAACAGAGTGACAGGCAGAGATGCTGTATCACTGTTTTATGGTCATACACACGGATGTGCGTACAGGAAAAACGTTATATCAACAGATGCGGTCGAAATATGTATTTTTTTTTTTCTCAATCTTACCATTCGGGACACAATTTGCAATCGAAATAAATGTCATACCAGCACTCTGAGTTAAGCTGAACGGGAAATTTTCACTTTAAATTTAAAAACGGCACATTTTTAATATGAAACCCCAGCCTTAAGCCCAATGTGCCCCATTTAATGCCATTAAATAAACCAGCTTAAATAATTCCTAGTTATTTTCATTTAAGCTCAACATCCCCTTGCTCCCACTGAATTCAACATCAGAGCTCATCATCATCCTCTTAGCCATTCAGGATCTGCTTAATCCCATTAGCACTTTCAAAACAATTCAATGCGAAAAGCATTTCAATTGGCAGCCGCAAAACTGGAATTTCGTTGGTAGTTTGACAGTCAGCTAACCAGTTTGCACTTTGGCCAAAAATTTGCTCTGGCTTAGCTAAAATAAATGTTTGCAAGCCCTCACAATGTGGGTAACTGGTACAGGTTTAGCATAGACTAAAAACTAAAAATTGATTTTTTTTTCTCATTTATGCGAATGCATTATCTGGACATTTTATTTTATTGCGTTGAATTGGGGTTATTTATGTGCCGTGGCGGGAGTGTTTAGATTTATGGGTCGTTAAGCAGATGAAGGTGTTTGGTGCCTTGGCCAGCAGCTCTGGCCCAGACCCTTTTGCCATAAATCCTTAAAAGGCTGCCGGGCCATGTGTGGCCTGTTATCTAATGCGTACATGGCCAGTAATTAACAAGGCAAATATGTACTAATTGCGTATACGCGTCGTGGGCCAACCACAAACAGAAAATGCTAATTAAGACGTAGTCGGCGTGCACTTGATAAATCAATTAATTTATGCAACATCATCGGGGGGTGCCAGTGCATTAGCCCAAGGATCGCACGAGTCCGTGGAGCAGCAGCCAGCAACACAATGCGCCGCAGGACCTCTAAACACATCCATTTAATTACATCCCACCGTGGCACGAACACATCCGCCCGCCTCCTGGCGTCGCTTGTGAAAAGAGCACGCAGCTTGATCCACAGCAGGGTGCAGGCTTATTAACTACAGAAATTGATTTTGTCCAGGGACCAGAGAGCAGCCATTTCAGCGGACCCGGACCCCGGGGACCATCCTGCCCATGCTAATGCCCCGGGGCATCCGTGACAACCCGTTGGCTGACTAATCGCACTTAATTTGCAGCAGACGGTACACCCGACACCTGAGCTTCCCAATGCTTTAAGGTCCTGCGAAAACAAAAGTTCATTGCCCTTCCACGGCGCAGCTTCTCCGCAATAATAAAGACCTTTATGTAAATGTCTATATAAAGTCGTGAAAAAGGCAATTCGTTAACAGAACTATTTGATTACAGTTGGCGCTCGTCGCCATAAATCAACGACATCTTAGTCGATGATGCTAAAGAACACATTTAAGCTTTTAAGCTGCTACATTTGAATCACCTAACATACTTAATACTTGGAATTTAGTTTTATTAAAAACATAATAAACGTAATGTCATCTATTTTAAGTTGATATCAATCCATTCTGTAAACAAGATTCGTTCCATATGAAATAGTATCAGATAAGTATAAACTAATTCCACAACACTAAACAGTCTAAGGCAGTAACGAAGAGATAACTATTCCATTGTTAGCCGGAATGGTTGGCTAGAATGGTCATGGGCAATAACAAAGCTATGCCCGCAATTCTTAAATGGAATTGTCACCTCGTCGGGCGCCAAAGAGGCTCAAGACACTGTCGGGGGGTGGTGGGCAGTGGGTTCTTGGGCACATCGTGAAACGGAGTGGAAGTGGAACCAGAGCCGCAGGCTCCAAAAGCTCACCGCATTCAACGGCTCCTCCGGTTTCAGCCTGGGAATCGAGAATCCGAAAAAGCGAACAGTCGTCGAGCAGATTGGGCACTAGCATCCGAATGTGGATCTGAATCCGAATGCGAACCGCACTAAACAAAAATCCCATCGAGCAGTGTGGCAATGTCAACACGGGGTAGCAACATGCCTCGTGGGTGTTTTATTGTTTATCTTATCTGGCCGCCAGTTTTTGGCCAGAAGCAGATGGCCTAAGGCCAAAAAGTGTTTAAACTTTATATCGGTCGATATAAATTGCCTCGAAAAGTGCCGGCATTTCGAGGCGTACGAGTGTATGCAAAAGTGCACTCATCTCTCGCGACGTGGCAACACGATTAATGGCTGGGGCAACATTCAGACGTGTTGCCAAACAGCCGGCAACATGGAAGCCTTCTTTGAGCCACAAGTGTTTCGGCCCACTCCCCCCACGATTTCGGCCTGATTTCGAGGAAAACAAAGCAGCAACAGCTCCTCCATGAGCTTGTGCTCTTTGCCTCGCTCACTCTCTGTGTGCCATTTCCATAGTGTTTCTGGGCCGAAAGCTTTCGGCTTTTCCGAGCTGCTCCGCCGCTCAGTTCCTCGTCGAAGTTGAAAGCGTTTGGTGCTCGCAGCGGAAAAGCGAATCTGGCGGCACCCAAACAAATATTAAGAAAAAAAAATGAATAAATAAGGAAAAGCTGGGGAAAACTTTGAAAACGGGCGCGCGAACAAGTGAGCAGCGGCGGCAGAATCAAAATCAGCAGCCGAAGTGAAGTGTAAATAAGTGAAATACCCAGCACACACAGATACACACACGCATACCGACACCGGAGTTTGGGCCCTGGTATTAGAACGGCATGGGGTAGTTGTTTATATTTATATCCAGCGATTCCAGTTTACCCCAGTTCAGCAGGTGCGACATTCCTTTGATTATAGACGTTGCCTAAACGGCATTGCATTTCCCGACCTGCGTAACTATGTTCGCTTACTATCTTTAAATGGAGTTGTATCTAATGATACATATTTAGAAAACGATTATTATGGTTTTGTGATTAAAAGATCTTCGTTTTCGTGTATCCCTTTTTGGCCATTAAAGATGCAGCATTTCCCCAATTAAATATATGGTCTAAATGGGCAATACGATTTCCGACCCATTTCTCGGTTCGGCACCCCTTTGCATTTATCAATGTCTTCGTCCGGGTTCCCTTAGCTTGACTTAGATTGATATGGGAACAATGCAGCCCGATAAAAGGGGTTACAGAAAATAAAAACCAATTAAATCAACCACTCGGAAAGTTAGACCGGCCAGCAAAGAACCCTTAAAATTGCAGCGCGCAAATTTTAATTGGAAAAACTTGCCTAATTGAAGTTTAACAAACAAAGCGACTGGGCACAGGCTGGGGCAATGCAAATCCTGTCTGGGACAGCACAAACTTCGTTCTAATTTTCAATTAAATGAAGACAAAACGAGGCAAAAAAAAAAAATATAACGAAAAGGAATTGTGCCAAGTGCAATGACCACAGCTGGATCCCAAGCCGCAGGACCTGTTCATTGTTCACTATTGGCTTCCGCCTGTGCGGATTCCGAGGGCGCTTTAGCGTTTTGCACGTCTTTCCGTATCTGAAAACAATTAAAATATGCATAAAATGTAAATGAGAGATGCCCAACTAAAATGCCAGGACCAAAGTCAAACGCCAAGTGTTCTTTCTAGTCCACAACAATTCCGTTTCTGTTTATCGAATTTATAGCACGTCAAGCGAGAAAGCAAAGTGCAAATGAAAAAGTGAAAATAATTTGTGAATAAATCAGTTGGGAGAAACAATGATGGACTAACGGATTTTGACGGACCTTGCGTGAAATTCGGCAGAAGGTAAGAGAACCGCGAGTCGGCCGCAATTTCACTCACATTTAAGCCGCAATTCGATATCGATAAACGCACTCAGGCCGAAATTCTCGAGAGTCTTGTTTATTTGGCCGACGGTAATTAGTTTCTTCTCTTTTCGGGCTACCAATCCAGCCTTCACCACATCGACCACCCGCCACCCAAATTGTTTGGTCTGGCAGTCCATGCGGCGTATGCGTAATATTAAGATAATTGAATGGGCCATGACAAACAACAAACGAAAATGGAAATGAAAATGTTTCCTTTTTGTTTTTATTTTGTTTTTTTTTCTTCTTCTTCTTCTGCTCCTCCGTCTCTGCTTCTGTCATTCGGCCATCATAAAGCATTTTCCGACCTGGCTTGGCATATCCTTTCATTGCCTCTCATGTCGAAAATGGCCAATAAAAATGTTTACGACGCACGCACACACACACAGGTAAATTCTTGGAAAATTGTGCCCCAAGAAGCGTTGAATACTTATTAAAAAAATTACCCAAACTCGGGCGTACATAAGCATTCATGTGTATGGGCATGTACAACTCTTAACGATTCGCCAAGTTCATTATTTAGCATTTTCATAAAGAGTTTAATGCCTGATAATTCAGCGAAACCATCGTGGATTACCCGAACGCCATATGTGCTTATTAAATGATATTTCTATTTAAGATAGGTCTTTTGGCATCCTGCAGAACATTCGTTTAATTCTAATTAAAGGTCTGGGCAGAAAGTTGATGAGGGTAAATTGGCAAGTAATTAATCGCCATTTCATTTAGGAGTAAAACTGGGCAGAATAGCGTACCTAATATAAATTAAGCAACAGACATAACTTTGTAGTATGAATTTATAAAAGCGAGCATTTAATTAAGAGCAAGTTTAAGAGACCATTAAAGTACTTTGACTTTTGACAACCGTTAAAAAAAGTCTCTTTCATTTTTGTGTTAGTTCTTAACTAGATGCAATCGAGCTAAATAAATATGCGCCAAATGCTGCAGCAAAAAGTCAAACTTTTGGTTGCCCAAAAGAGTTTTCTACCAAAAACGCATAATCATTATAACACTTTAATAATCGATTTAGCAAGGAGCTCAGTTCGTCGTTTAAATTATCCAAGCTTAAGAAAGTGAATTAACACCATACCCGAAATGATATATTTTATTCATGGCGTATGCGTAATTCGCTTTTCGCTGACGCTGTCTCTCTGAGCTCTATATAAACATTAAAACTTTGTTTATATTCGCTGCAGAAAATCGTATGTACACATATCCCAAAATCCTGCACGCTCACATTATTCGAAACACATACATAAAACTCGAAAGCGAACAAAAACAGTGGATTGCAAAAGAACGGCAACAAACAAATGCAGAATGCCTTTGCATGTTTCGGACCGATTTTAATGGCTCTCAAATTTTATATTTATTGAAACTATAAAAAGTTTATGGGCGAGTACCGTGTAATAAACCAATATATGCCACCAATTGAGAACACGTGTTTTCCTTGCAGTTGGGTGCAGCCGTCAGGCCACCTTTTTATTTCTTCTTATCTCTTCGAGTAGCAGAAACGGTTCTGCCCGCTTAACCTCTACAGAGTGTCTAATCTTACCTAAATACTGCGACTGCGCCGCCGTCGACAGCGGCAGAAGAGCAGCGTATATATATATATGTATAAGAGAGAGAGAGAGAGAGCTTATGCGCATATATGGCCAGCGGCCAGCGTGGGGATGCTGACTTAGCTTAAAGCATAAATGGGTGATCTTATATCACGCTCACTTGAGACATTTATTTATGCAATGCAACTAAGTGTTGCTGTGTACTTATAGGTACAGTGTACCCTCGATATATGCACATACTACACCTCCCCTCTTTTTTAAAATAACGTAAAGAAATGAAGTTATTTTCTATCAACTATATTACCATTATAAAATAAAAATTACTTAAATATTATTTTTAATGAATTAACATTATTTATGATATAGAATTTTTAAATGAATAAAGAAAAAATATGTATGTATTTTGAATTAATAAAAATTCGATTATATCTATGTCTTTGTTATATTGTTTTGGCTGATCAGGCCGTTATTTAAGTTTTATTATGAAAGGTTTGGCATTGATTGCCCTTTTTTTTTTCATTCTATTTGTGCTTTTTTAGCCTATCTTTATGTACTATTTGTTGTTTCTTACTTCCTGTTTTAATGGTTATATTGTCATTTATTCCTATATCTACTACGTCATAAGGACCTTCATATCTTTTATCTAACTTATGACCTGTTTCTTTTCTAAGTAATACTTTATCTCCTATTTTTAATTCGAAATTATTTGTATTCCTATCATATCTTAATTTTCTATCCGCTTTTGCTTTTTCTAACATTCTTCTTGCTCTGTTGTACGACAATTCTAGTCTGCATTTAAGCTCTTTAGAGTAGTCGTCTAAGTTGTATATTGGGTCTATTTTGTTTATCTTACTGAAATCTTTGAATTGTCTGGGTAGTCTGCCAAATACTAGTTCGTATGGGCAATAGTCATGGACTATTGAGGGTGTTGTATTGAAGCAATAAGTGAAATATGGTAACCAAATGTCCCAATCACTTTTGTTAACCGATATGTATGAACGTATATATTCATTAAAAGTTCGGTGGCTTCTTTCTATTGTTCCTAAAGTTTGATGATGGTGAGCGCTAGATGTTAGATTTTCTATATGCATATATTTGCATAATTCATTCATAAGTGAATTTTTGTATTCCGTACCTTGATCTGTAATGAACGTCTTCATTGGACCGTACTTCAGTACAAATAATTCAAATATAGCCTTTGCAACTGTTTTAGCACTTTTATTTGGTGTTGGAATAGTTACTAAAAACTTGGTTAGATCGCATATGATTGTAACTGCATACTCATTTCCGTCTTCCGATTTCGGTAGTGGACCAATGGTATCAATTAAAACAGTATCAAATGCTGTTGCTGGCGTTGGCATCAATGTTAATGGAGTTTTCGTATGTGTTGTAATTTTGGCTTGTTGACATTTCAAACAAGTCTTTACATACTTTGAGATTGTCTTGGTCATCTGGGGCCAATAATAAAATCTTTTGATTTTTGACTGGGTTCGCGAAATACCAGTGTGGCCTCCTTCTATAGGATCATCATGGAATTTTGTCAAAATTTCTTTAATCTGAGCTTCGTCATTTTTGTCTATAATTATCACCTTTTGTAGAATAGCTAGTTCTACTTTTTCGAGTACTCGGTTGCCCTTTATTTTAAATTCATTTAGTGATACAAATTGGAACATCTGTTCGCTTGGTGATATTCGCATTTTTGTTATTTTATGCATTCCGGCTTTTGAAATAAGCCTTTGAAAGAATTGATTTAGATCAAATGTTTCATTAGAATACAAGTCATCAACATCAAAGCGTGAAACAATTGTTTTTCCTCGTTTTAATAAACACTTGTGTTTATCTATTTTGATTAAAACATATTTCTTTGTGTCATTATTATTGACAACTTCATAGACTTTGGGCTTTTCTATTGTTTGCTCTTTTTCCTCTTGTATTTTGACTATTGCTTCGTCCTTACAGGAATTTTCCTGTTTAGCTTTTGATCTGGTGGTAACTTTTAATATTTCTCTGTTGATTGTTTTCAGATCTTTTATTGTTATGCGAGACAAGGCGTCCGCAATATGGTTATCTTTCCCCTTAAGATATTCTACAGTAAAGTCATACTCTTCTAAATCCAGCCTCATACGAGTGAGTTTTGAACTTGGATTTTTCATAGAGAATAGGTATGACAATGGTCTATGATCGCTTTTTACCATGAAATGCTTGCCATATATGTATGGTCGAAAATGATTTATGGCCCAATGAATGGCCGTTAATTCTTGTTCTGTAGTGGACTTATTACTTTCACCTTGAGTGAACATTCTTGAAGCGTATGCCACTGGAAGTTGTTGACCATTGTGATCTTGTGTAAGTACCGCTCCGCATGCCTGTTTACTAGCATCGGTTGTTATGCAAAATTCTTTACCGAAATCTGGGTACTGTAGTAATGTTGGTTTCATTAATTCTGTTTTAAGGTATTCGAATGCATCATTGCATTCTGCTGTCCATTCGAATTGAACATTCTTTTTACAAAGCCTCGTTAAGTGGCGTGAATGATCAGAAAAATTTTTAATGAAACGTCTGTAATAATTACAGAAGGCTACGAAACGCCTAGCACTGTCGGCATCTGTTGGTATAGGATATTTTTCTATAACTTCATATTTGGTGTCATCTGGGAGTATACCTTTATCGGTACATTTGTGACCCAAATATGTTACTTCTTTCATAAAGAAAGAACATTTCCCTGGATGTAGTTTCAAATTATGTCGTCTACATAGCTCGAATACGTTAGTCAAATTTTTGAGCATATGTTTTTCTGAACAACCTATTACTACTAAGTCATCCATATATAGAAATGCTTGCGATGGTTCAAGACCAGAAAATGCAAGTGTCATCATACGTTGGAAGGAGTTTGGTGCTACTTTCAGTCCGTATGGTAATCGCGTGAAGCGATATGAGCCATTGGCTGTTGAAAATGACGTTATATCTCTATACCTTTTTTCTAGTTCTATCTGGTGGAATCCAGACATTAGGTCGAGACATGAAAAATACTTTGCTCTTCCTAATTGATCAAGAATATCTTCTATTCTTGGAAGTGGAAATTTGTCTGATAATAGTTTCTTATTTATTTGACGATAGTCAACTGCTAATCGCCATCTTTTTTCCGTGGAATTCGGAAGTGGTTTCTTTGGAACCAAAAGTAATGGACTATTATATTCAGACATTGATGGTTCAACTATTCCATCATCTATTAATTTTTTTACCTGTCTGGCGATTTCTGGTTTTTGGCTATCTGCCATGCGATAGTTTTTTATATAGACCGGTGTTTTTTCCCCTAATCTGAGTTTTTGTTTGTAGAAATTGTTAGCCGATATTGGTTCTGTTTCTAGACCAAAAATATCGCTAAACTCGGTGCATAACTTAGTTAGTTCATTATTGAATTGTTTAGGGAATCTTAATTGTTTTAAAATTTCTTCAGTTCTATTTTCCTTTTCTACTGGTGTTGTAAAAATGTCATAGTCTTTCATTGATTCGCATTTGATCTTCGCGCTATCTATTATGGCGTCTTTATTATTTGTATTTATAATGCGAATCAATGCGTTTTTGCTATCGGCAATGGTGCTTGCTACTATTATACCTGGTTGCAGCTCCTGATTTGGTACTACCACCGTTTTTTCGTTAGTGAGTAATTTGACTTGTCTGATTACTTCGCATCTAGCTGGCAATAAGAGTGTGTTGGAGTCTAAGTTATGTGTAATTGGTACACTAATCTGTCTACTGAAGTTATTGGGTCTTATTGTGAACCAGTCTTTGTTATTTTGAAACTCTAATACGCAATTGTATTTCTTGATAAAATCTATTCCGATTATGCCATCGCATGGTATCGGAAAATTCTCAGGTACTACATGAAATTCATGTGGCACTAGAACATCCTGAATGCGTATGTCAAGATCTACTGTACCTATAGACTGTATGGTTCCTTGCCCAATACCTGTAATATTTGATATATTACTGAAATTTATATTATTATATTCCTTTGCTTTGGCTTTTAGCAATGAAATTTCTGCACCTGTGTCTATTAGTAATGTAAGAACTGTGTTTGTTTCATGGTTTTTTGTCTTAATGAAAATACTCAGATTTAGGTTTACTTTAAACACTTTTACTGTTGATCGCTTAAGGGGGTCTGGCTGTTTTCCGATTGTACGTTACGCACATTTCGGTTGTTATTATTATTCTGACTTTGGTTACCCCTTCGGTTACCTCCGTCTCTGTTATTACCGTGGCCGCGGTAGCCTCCGCGACCTCTGTTGTTATTATTATAACCTTGGTTATAATTCTGGTTATAATTATGGTTATAATTATTTCTGCCTCTACCACGATAGTAGGCATTATAATTACCACGTCTATTATTCCCATTATAGAATAAGACTGTATTTGAATTGCCGGTTATTTCTGTACTGCAATGTAGGTATTTTTCCATTGCGTCGTTGAATGTACTAAATGTACCTGCAGTTAAGATCATTTTAAGTGCCTCGTTGGCACAGTTTTTGGTCATTGCTGATATCGACTCTTTAGTCGCGAATTTGTCAGCATTATCGGCGTCTAATCCGCCGTCTATGTAAGCTGCCTCGAGCTGCTTACGCATACTGTCTATTTCTGTAACATACTGAGACGCGGTCTTGCCTCTTTGTTGGGCATTTATTAATTTGGCCTTTATAACGTCAGGCGATTCGCCTTTTACGTTTGCCTGCAATATGGTAATTATTGCCTGTATCGTTGTCGCATGTTCTACTTTATAGTTTAATGGGCCAATAATTTTGGTCTTTATGACCTCTACTGCTAAAGTTTCTTGATCTCCTTTAGTTAGATCCGTCAACTTAAGTGCTGTCACAAACCTGTTTAAATGGAGTTTCTTACCATCGAATTCAGGTACTGTGGCAGATACCTGTTTAACGTATGCTCTCTGAGCTTCTAATGCGTTGGCCATGTTTCTTGTATTTGGTTGTACGGTATTAAATTTTAATTCTTCTATTGATTCGATATCGCTTTCGATATCTAAATCTTCTAACGGCTGCGACTCGTCCAAGTCTCTTAACTGGCTTTCGTCGAATTCTGCTATTTTGGTTAGTTCTGTTGGGACTTCTATTATAATACTGTGTCTAACGCTGGTATTATGTAGTCTTTTACCAAATGAACTGAGAACTTTGAAGCATTGGACTTTATGTTCTTCAGTGAGTTTGCTTTTGTTTGTTACTATTAGGTTTTGTAATGTGTTGTATTGTGTTATCAATACCTTTATGTGAAAAATAAGCGTCTGAGTTTTGATCAGCGCGGTTTTATTAATACATTTATAGGATTTATCAAAAGCATCTCTAATATTGTTTATGGATATGGTTAAGTTTAGCCATTCCATGTATGTACCTTTTAGCGATGTAATCGCACTTGTACCTTTTTGGTGTAGTTTCTATTAGATTTTGTCTAAATCATTGGCTCGACTCATGTAAGTCTTTTCAACGATCTTTTGTGAAACTGATAAAGTTTTAAGGCCAGGTTAAAAGGCTGATAGGATAACTAAAATCAAAAATAGTAAGTACATTGAATTTAACTGTGGGGTTGTATCCACGACTTATGTCCCATTTTGATATGGGGAAAATTAGTCTTTATTTGTATATCAAAAGTACAAATAGAATTTTAACTTTGAGAATTGGTCAATTATTGTTATCTCGATCAGATATAAATATAGCTCGAAATTTTAATAGGTCTAAACTGTTGTTAAACATATTTTTACTTGATAGATGAATTCATTATACTCAGTTTACATCGGTTGCAATTTGCAATTTTACAATATTATTACTTATTTTAAGTTTAGGACTGAGTATAATGTGTTAGTTATGAAATGGGTCCCTGATAAGTTAGTAATTTTGTTGCAGCGGAAACCGCATCGACAACATTAATATAATATTTGGGCGGTTGAGGCTATGGCGTATAACGCAGCCCGCCGCTTTACTTCGCACCACGAAGTTGTTGATTGATGGCTGCAAGGCGCTCTTTGTAGCGCTGCCGGTCTTCCTCATTAGTTGCCGTCTTCAGTAGTTCGATGTTGAGCCTCCGGGCGCTGAGCAACTTAATCCGGCGGCCACCCCTCTTCTTTTTAGGTGGCTGCTCCCTCGCTGCAGTCCGTGCCTTGTACTCTTGTATGGTCAAGGGCTTTGGTCCCGCGGACGGATCTACCTCTATTACCTCTTTGATACTTGGCAGATCCCTTTGCTCGACAGGAGCAGGGTGTTCGAACGTCTGCTTGGTAGACATTCGCTGTTGTCATGTGCGGCGCGCCGGTGGAATCCTTTATCCTTTATCCTAATCCTACCCTCGCAGGATGCCGTGCTAATTGCTGTTGCGGCTTACAATGGTCGAGGGCAGTCTTTCATGCCGACGTCGGGTCTTTTCGGCTTGGGTGATGTTGAATTTTCAGTTATTTCTTCATTGATTATTTCTATTTTTGCTGAGTGAGTTGTGGTATTCGGCTTTCTTTGCTGGAGGTTTTCTTTCAGAAAGTCTAATTCGGCAGTTAATTTCTGTGCCGTTGCCCATGGGGGCGGTGTTTTATTTGTATATCATAGCCACTTAATATGTGCTATACCTTTATTTTTGATTTCCTGACATCCGCGTTTGCCCATTACCACACTCTACTCACTCAGTATTTTTGTTTCTTTTTTTTTCATCAGTGTCCCGTCTCTAGGTCTCCCGCACTGGTGTAAGGGGCGGCCTGCCTCTCACACCTGTTGTCGCTGTTTAGAATTCCCAAATCAAATCGGCAATATTAGCAGCATTTCCTCAGTAGTCCTCAGATCGCAGGCTCCTGCCTCACGGTCGCCATGTAATAAACCAATATATGCCACCAATTGAGAACACGTGTTTTCCTTGCAGTTGGGTGCAGCCGTCAGGCCACCTTTTTATTTCTTCTTATCTCTTCGAGTAGCAGAAACGGTTCTGCCCGCTTAACCTCTACAGAGTGTCTAATCTTACCTAAATACTGCGACTGCGCCGCCGTCGACAGCGGCAGAAGAGCAGCGTATATATATATATGTATAAGAGAGAGAGAGAGAGAGCTTATGCGCATATATGGCCAGCGGCCAGCGTGGGGATGCTGACTTAGCTTAAAGCATAAATGGGTGATCTTATATCACGCTCACTTGAGACATTTATTTATGCAATGCAACTAAGTGTTGCTGTGTACTTATAGGTACAGTGTACCCTCGATATATGCACATACTACAACCGTTGCTTTTGCCTTTGCACTTGACCACGGGTCGGGAAAATCTTATTTGGGTCGAGCAAAATCCGATAGCGATCGCCAGACTTGAGTAATGCCCGTAAGTCAATTTTACAGCCAGTTTAATACGTCTGCCCAAGCAATCCATATGTCCGTAAATATATTAATTTGTTCCAGACTTGCCACCTTTTTTATTGCATCCGTTTCGTTCTTTGTTGTGCGAATGGGCCGCGAAAGATATTCTGAGTGGTAGTGTAAACATTCGGTGGAAAATAGAAATCGAGAAAATGTAGTTCAAGTCAATTTCGCTACTTGCCAAAAATGAAAACGATCTAGACAGAAAGACATAGAGTTATAAACTGACAAGAACGAATTTGAATGGAATCGTGAGAATTATGAGCAATATTTTTAGAACAATATGTACTTCAGATTATGTCAGATTATTTCAGCTGGAAAATACATTCTCTGTTCCAAGGCACGTGTACCAAATTGCAAATTAGTTATTTATGTGTATGGTTTTACGAATGATCATTAGAATTCGTATGCTGGATCTTCCATCTTTTATATTTTTATTGATCCAGATCTATACGACTTCTGCCTGTTACATACTTTTCATCGAATCTAGTATACCCTTTTTACTCTAAGAGTAATGGGTATAATAAATTCTCTCACTGGTGATTCCTTTACAACGGATCACGTTTTGTCTAATTAAATTGTGCCAAAAGTGGTAACTTTATCGTCAAGTTGAAACGTTAAATGACATTCCCAGCTAAATTAATCAGCGGCCTTGTTATTTTTTTGTGGCTGGTTCAATTAGGTAAAGTGCGGTTTGTTTTTGCAGCCGCTTTACCTTTGCCAACCCGGCGTATGAGTAACGCGCGTGTAGAACATTTATCTGCCGAACACACTTTAGATGCAAAGTGAGCGCTTAAAACTTTAACCGAATGTGCTGGGTGCGCCGTCCGCAGGAATAAAGTACAAAGGACGAGTGTACTGTCCTTCAGTTGAAGCTGACAGGATAACCGTCATGATGGCTGGAGGGTAAAGTGCTATAAATCAGCACTCGAACCACTTAATAAGCACGACCAACGCACCCACACACACACACACACACATATCTTCTCCCCTGAAAATGCACACACTTGATCCTGGCTTTTACAAAATGTTTTTCGCATTCAACGCATTTTTCTAGGGTTTTCTCCGCACTTTTCGCGGCCTCCAGAAGAGCGGGAAATGAATTATGGCAACGAAAACAAAGAGAAATATGCGGAGGGCAGCGAAAAGCAGCTGCCGGTATAGAAAAAAATAACGAATTAGTTGATTGAAATAGAATTATTAACAAATGCCGACAGCGAGCGTTGCAAAAGCAGCCAGAAAAAATTAATTAAAAATATTTTCTAATTGCAATTGAAATTTAAGTTTTAATTGAGTGGAAACGCAGCTCATTTTAAATATTATTTAGGTCAGTGGTGGCCACATCTTTGAGTTTTCTGCTTTTTAAAACTAAGCCAGTTTATTTCCAAATAAACGAATGAAGTGAAGAATTTCTTCCCATTCGTTACTATGCTGAAATATGGATTTTAAGCTTAAATAGAAGTCATGCGCCTTTAAGTCGAATAAATTATTGTAAAAAATGGCAAAGAACAATAGTATTTTTCTCTCTGCATAGAATGGAGGATCCTCAGCTGTCGGTTGAAATTTTCATGGGCGTGGCAGCGAAATGTTTTCGTCACGCGCTTTAATTGCCTCGCCCGCCTGGCCAGCAGCTGTGGGCGGAATGCGGTAGGCGTGGCTGGGCCGCCTTTTCTCTGTTTTGATTTTGCGCTTGCAGAATACATATTCCACTTTTTTTTTTGCCTCCCCATCTGTTTAGCATAAAGCAATCGTGAATTAGCCATAATTTGTTTCCAACTTCGTGTGTGTTTGTGTGCTGTGCTTATCGCCGTCAAAATAAAAGCTCATTAATGCGGCATTCGGAAGATTTTAAATATTTGCCCAACGTTTTGTTATTACCATTTTCCAGACGACGTCGCTGACGCCCCCGCCCCCCGTCCACGCCTCACCTTTTTAAATGGTCGTTGTATTATGGCCAAGTGCTCGTGGATGAGCGACCGTGTGTTTGCATGTGTGTCTGTTTGTTTTACGGGTGTCTGTGGGTGCCTCGATTTTAATTAAATATGAAATGCGCTCGGCTTCGCCGGTCTCCGCTGGGTACAGCTGGAAATGGATACACAAAAATCAAATAAACAAACTAGCTAATACTTTACATAGAATTGCCGATGCTCTGCAGACTAGTTTTCAATTATCAAGTAACTAAGGCGCTGCAGATAAACTGATCTTAATATGCAATCATTAATTCAGTAAATGTTATAATGATGAAACAAAAGTCAATAATTTAAGTCAGGAAATATAATACATGTGCAACAATATGATTCCAACTATTTCACAACTTTGAGAAGATATAGAGAAAAATTTAAAAGCCAAACCACATTGCAGTTTTGTATTTGTGTTATGCCTAAATAAATATAAAGGGACTTTCAAATAGCTTATTTCATAGAATGGATGCATAAATTTAGGGAGATATATACACATAAAGAATAATTTTCGAATGCATTTCGTTGAAATGCTTTCTATAAAAGGCTTTAAAGTGTCACACCCGTTATGTATGTAGGTATGTCACTTCCATTTCCGTCTGGCTTCCTTTGCCCCAATTTCCGATGCATCCGTAAACTTAGAACGTAGTGAAACGAGGAAGCCGACAAAGCTAGATGAGTATGAGAAGTTGTCATCGGGGCATTAGTCATTTCCCCATCTGTCCCGCATACCCCATTGATTCCATTTCAAGGAAAACTTGGCTAGAATAGCTGGTTTAAACAGTTTGGCAGTTCCAATCAGGCTTAGTCACGCTGTCTGAAACTATTTTCTGTCAATCGAGTAGAGAGCAATTGTCAGAGAGCTTTTCCATAAGTTATGTGTGGAAATCGTCTTGGGGGAAGGCATATGATGGGAAAACTTATGGAAAACAAATCAAAACATGCAAATGAAATCCGTCAAACATTTGTACGAGCTATGTTTACAATTTCTTTAAACAACAAATTGTGAGCTGATTTTATATCATACACATACATATTCCTATAATTATTTCATTATTATTTTGTTTACATATACTTGCATCCCTCTCAATATTGTGCTACTACCTTTAGCAAAAGAATTTTGGAATCCATTTGCGTATTCCTTAAGCAACTATTAAATTACAAAGGCGTACGACCGTACAACAGCTTTTCCTTGTCAAAAAAAATATTATTTATATACTTGTGTTAAAACTTTGCGTGCTCGACTGCACTGAGTGTGTGAAAATGGGAAATGCAACTCATAAACAAGAGCTGTTGCATGCGTTTTTGACGTGGCATCCATTTGCAGCACCGCTGTCGCCTTTTGGCCGCTGGTGGTTGCTGTTGGCCAACGCAATCTGCACCACTTGTTTATGGCCGTTTAATGAATGTTGGCACTTGGCGTGCACCAGCCATATCCCAAGCAGCGGGGAGCTGTGAACTGGATCCAGAACCACGACTCTATATGGCTGCAACAATGCCGTCCAAAGGGTCCGACCAACGAAATGAAACGCAACGAAGCCAAACGAGCCGGGAAAGCCTTGGGAAAAGCCTCCGGAAAAACCAATTTGCTGCTGAGCGGCCTTAGACCGCAGAATGGGCGTGTTTTTTCTCGTCTTTTAGGCCAACAACTCCTGCACTATGCATGCAAATCTGCTGGCAACGTAACCTGTCGGCAACAAAACATCACAATCACTCTTGGAATTACATTTTAAAAGTGCATGACCTATTTAACATTCAGATTGTTCATCAAAATATATTTGTTTTTTATTTTTTAAGGTGCATTTCCATGTTTGTGTCTGGGTAGTTTAGTATCATAAGAAGTTGTTATAAGAACTTTATAAGTCATGAAAATATTTTTACCAAATATTACAAAGTTTGCTTTTTGTAAAAGTCCAGAAACTTTTTACCCAACTTACCCTTTCTTTGAGTGTAGAATTGAGGGCACAAGAATTGACTTTTTCTTGGCATACAACATTTTTTTTTGTACATTTTATGGGCAGTAAGACAAGTATGGCGTCGAGTGTGCTTCCTTTTCAACCTAACTCCCTTCAGCTAACAAAATAAACAACGAGTTTAAATGGAAATTAAAATTTTCCCGGCGCCAACGAAGTTTCGTTGCCTTAATTTGGCTAATGAAAAGCGCAAAATGTTGTCTCAATACCGCGATATTCACTATACCGCAAAAGTGGATAATTGAGTGGCGGGTAAAGTTTTTCAACTCAAAACGCCACAATCGATGTACCTACCAACACGATTTCGTGTTCGAATTTGTCAGTGCCAGTAATTTGAAATGAAAACGTGGCAAATCAATAATTTTGAATTATCCATTCGGGCTGGCCCGCTTTTTCCGGTTTTCTGTCTGCATGTGGCCTAATTGGAGCACACGCACACATTCCCATGAAAATGATTTCTGATTTCTGGAGATAAGTGGGTGAGTGCTCGCTGGGGAATTGAAATGGATGGGGGCATTGGAGCCGTACACATCACGGCATAAACGTAGCCCGCATCATTAACTTGAAAGCTGCTTATCATATTTGCTTAATGTAAAATTACGCGTTGTATTTCAGTGGCAGACTACATCCGAAAATTTTCAGAAAATAAAGGCAACCGCAAAAATACGAGGAATTTCCCACTACAAATGCTAGATATTTTGGTTCCATTTAAAGAACTTTATCCTTGAATTCGTAGTAACCGCATTAGTTATCTGGTTGACTTTGTAGAGAAAAGCTTTGTGTGCAGCTTTACATTTAGAAATTACTGATTTCTCTATAATAAGAGTTTTGTTTAAAAGGGCTTTTAGAATTCCACAGAGTTTTGTTCCTTTGAAAACAGATTATTATACTCTAAAAATACCAGTTCTTTGCTATCATGTAAATTTAGTTCGATTTTCTATTGAATTCTGCGCATAACTCATGTTTCATTGAAGCAAACTGCTTTGCTATTTCTAATGCATTACACCATGTATTACAAACATTTCTTGCACATTTAGACTAAAATCAGTTTGATCGAGTTATCTTCATTTTTTAAGCACCAAAATGTCTTTAACTTCCTAAAAAAAATAATATTTAGCTTGGCTGTATAAGCTTGTTTAACCATTCACTCAAGGAACAACATCAAATTGTACTAGTATACTCTTCAAAGTACTTGAGACACCTGACACCTGCCACTCTTCCGAGTTTCCCATCAGTCGCATTGTGAATTCCCTGGGCCTTACATAAAGACTTGAATGGCCTCAAAGTAAATCCTTAAATAATTAAATACGAAATGCCAGGCAAGGATTTTCATCTCCTTGCCCGTCCGATCACAGGCGAAACTCTTGCCATAATAATAATGTGTAAATAGAATCAAAATTGTTGACTCGGGCAGGACAAAGTTTGCTGAAATCGAAAGGGGAGAACGAGAGCCATTTGTGCAAAATGTTAAGACTACAATAAGTTAACGCACACACGCAGGCCAATACACCAGCCGAACAGAAAGACAGACATAAAAAAGGAAATTCATTGACATGAAATTCGGGGAGCATTTTACGTGACAATGCCATGAAATCGAATTTGCCAAGCGACCGGAAATGCGCACAGCCTTATGTATGTGTGTGTGTGTGTGTGTGAATGTGGGTGTTATGAGTGTGAGTGAGTGTGTTTAAGCGCGAGTCCCGCAGACAGACAAAGAGGCGGAGACCCAAGAGGGGCGGGGCTGCCACTGCCGTCGACATGTCTTCTGATTTATGCCGCACTTTCCATAAGTTTTTCATGTTTTAGGCCGACTCGCTACCCTAGATTTGCCTGCGCCCGCTCAATGTATTCAGCCATGAATTGCGTGAGCTGCCTGTGCAAGCTTATTTACTTTTGACAGTCATGCTGGCGGTGCTGGTGCCTCTGCCAGTCTCTCGATAAATCTGGCTACTTTTTTCGTGGAAACCCCGAAACTATTGCATATTTCATGAGGCTGTATTCCCGCTATATTTCTTGATTGCCTAACAAAGGTATCACCAAACCAATTACCTAATATTACCTGGTAAGGTATGACGTCTTAAGTTCAGGCGATATTAAATTCTGTTTAATTCGGTTATGAAAACCCACTGCATATGAAAACCCACTTCCTATGATTGTAGAAAAATACTTTGTCTTTAAGTAAATATTTCGAATTCAATCGTAAGATATCCTATCGTCTTAAAGTCACAAATTTCTTCCATAGATAGCTATATGTTTGGTCCTCTGGCTGCCAGCCCTGTTGCCACCAGCGAAAGTAAAAGGGCTGAGGGCGGTGGCAGCCGAAGACAAAGGCGCAAAAGAGACGACAAGTGGGCTCCGAATGAAAGACACACTTGGAATTGTTTTTGCATTTCTTTTCCGCGCTCCCCTTTCCCCCGTCGCTATGCTACCTGCTCGGCATAAATAAAATGCGGGCCCGGCAGCAGCTGCCTTTGAATTTTCGATGGTGGGCACTGTGGCGATGACCTTCAGGTAAGCAGAGCACAAAATTGTCAAAGAATATGGCTGAAAATTAAAGGCCTCGGGCGAATGGAGCACAATTGGTTCTGGCTCGTCAAGTCCCGGATTTGAAAAGGGTTTCGAGTCAAGGGCCATCGAAGCCCCCCGCCACACACAATTGACTTCATCGAGTGCCGGGATGAGACCACAGTGAGCATAGTGAGGTCCTGGCCATCCAACTACAGGATGTGCACTCGTATTCCCTTCATAAATCAAAGCTCGATTCATGCAAATTGCTTGCTCACTGCCAAATGCGTTCGATCACGTAGTTGATTACAGGAAACTGGCCAGAATCGAGCGTTGGCAATTTGGTGCCGACTGGGAACTGGGACAACATTTAAGACCCAAAATTGGTCAATTTTCTTGCTGGACCAAGCACAAAAAAAAAAAAAACAGGAAAACCAGAAGCGAACCAAATCAATTGTGCCGCGACCAGGCTGAGATGCCGAAGCATTCGGCAAATGGCAGCTCATTTTGTATTTATCAAAGGCATCGATGAGGGGGCAAAAGCCCACGTCTGGCCTGATGGCGGCATAAACTTTTATTTCAATGAGAAATTCTTTTGCACAGTGGTGCAAAGTCCACACAGTGTGGACTGTGTCCTAGCCTAATTCTAAGATTGTAATAGAAGAGCGTTTGGTTTTATTAGAAAACACTTCAAAACTGGACAAAAAGCTGACTTACAACTACTTGATTTATTAATTAAAACAAGTATTTTGGGAAAGTTACATTGTTTACAACTTCTTGATTTATTAATAAAAACAAGTATTTTGGGAAAGTTACATTGTCTTAGAATTCTCAAACATAGAACTTGTACAAATAATACTCATACGCACTATGAACTCGTGGTGAAATAACGCTCTGTTTCCACTGTGCAGTATGCCAGTCGCAGCTGTTTACAAAAAAAATGAAACACACTCTATTTCCACAGACACACACACACACAAACGCACGCATACTTGACTGCTTTCTCCCACTTTCTCGCCACTTCCGCTGCACGAGACAAGCGAAAAGGAGAAGCAAATTCTGTGGCATACTTTTCGGCTGAGCTTCTCCTTGGCATACAAATGCAGGTAATAACGGCTGGGAAAACATTCGGCTCGCTGGCATTTGCAAATGAATGGCGACTGTTCTAATTTTGGCATGCCCAGAATATTTGCCTGTTGTTATTTTCTCTCCTCTTAAATATTTATACAAAAAATGAGCAGCTAAGCGAGCTAACACACACACTGCATCGGATTTATTATTAATGCCTCCCTCAAACATACGTTTCTGTTGAGCCCATTCCGTGTTTGGTTACTTTTTCTGAGTTTGCTGAATTTTGCTAACTTTGCCCAACTGTTTGCCCAACATAGCCCATTCAGGATTTCCCATTCCTGTTTTTTCCACTCCTTTTGCCGCTGCTTCCGCTTTTGCTCCTGCCTGTTGCGGCCTCTTGCTTATTATCATTTATTTACTTATTCATGTCTAGCGCGTCAGTGCCAATATTTTATTTTTATTTTAGTTTACGGATGCTGGGCCAGCTACTCATTCCATTGTGCAAATGGCCAGGGGTCAGAGGTCGGGGCTATTTGACCGCCAAGCCTGGATCCATTAATAAAGTTGCCAAGCAAATATGGTCATATCCAGTCGAGATTGGCTCGATAACGCCTTTATTGAATTGTGACTGGCATCTGTTTTCACTGACTTGATTAGAGCTTAAATGTTTTCAATAAATATCTCAGTATTATAAATATAAATATTTATACAACTGGAAATTAGTTAATAGGGCTTAAAAAGTTTTAAACATGTAAAGCGTCTATCTTCATAAATTTCTTAAGAATTTATAAAATTTGTTTTTGCCTACATTTGCAACATGCTTTTACTTCCTTACCTACAATTTTTTTTAATAAATCTAAATAACAACACGTCAGCGGTTCTTTCTTAAATGTGATAATGACTTAATAGGATTAAAGTTTACATTCCTTTTACATACGAACAAAAAGCACAATATTAAATGGTGTTTTTCTTTAAACAATAAAGGAATGACTTGCATAATTTATGAGCAAAGCCGTAATACCCAACATTCTCCCCTTGAACGCATTTCAATTGAATAGTAATAAGCCAGCTCACCGGTTTTATTAACAATTCAGTAACTCTATCTGAACATTTTTATCGATTGTGAATGGTGAATGCAAGAGGAATGCATATTGCAATGCCAGCAATACCAAGTTTTCTTCACACTCTAAATGGCAGATAGCAGGCGCTGAAAGGTTTTTCTTGCTTCTTAATATTAAACAGAATATCGATGGCATTGACAGCACGCTCTGGACACATTCCCCATTCAATGGAACCACGTTGGCCCACCCATACATTTGGCACATCCAGTAATGGGGGCCATTTGACACCCACAGTGGCCACGTTGTCCAAGATACAACAGCCCAGTGGAGGAGTAGTAGCACAGGCAGCACAAGGATAAATTGTGTTTGCCTGTAGTCATTAATATCCTCCTCTCCCAAGCCAGCGATAAACGTTGAGTTCCACGCCCCCTAGAAATTTTGTTGTTTGACAGTTTTGACGAAACGCCAGCCTAAATCGTCGGAAATTGACTAATAATGGGGTTAATCGCCAATAACGATCATTTCTAGTCAAGGTAAATTGTCTGTTAACCATGAATTCGGGGAAACTAGCTATTACGAGTATGCATGTGTTGAAATAAGGTGTAGGCCAAATAGTCGATGCAAGCCATGGGGTTCAGCCAATGTATTTCCTGACCAGTTTATGATATTCCAAAGTACAACAAAAAACCTAAGCTAGGCTATCAAATTATTTGTACCATAAATTATGTAAAATAATCCATGTGCAAAGCATATTGCTTTTAATGTTTTAATGCGATAGTGCGTACTTAGTTAGAGACCATGCTTTAAGCTTGAAATTAATGGTTTTGTGGTAAATTGCTAACTTAAGCATTAACTTTGTTGTTATCAACGTTCTTAAACGCATTCCGCTCACAGGCAAATGAGTAATTTGGTCAGCATACCCTATCAAATATCCAATTATAAGTCTTAAAAACTTTGCCTTGGCTTTATGAACCGCTGTATCCACCGAAAATGCGTGACAATAATTGATGTTTTTGTCAAGCATATTGCTTTCAATGGATTCTCTACCTAACTGTGAAGACATAAAAATCGTAATAGTAACGCTTTTAATGGCTAGCTTAGTTGGCATTTTCTAAATTGTCCTGATAAAAAGTAAGCATGCTGTAGAAGACTTTGTTGGGCAAACATCTGATTGCCATTACACTGGCTTGACCATGGTCAGCTGAAATGGGTATTGCACTTGGCCTGGTCGTATAATTTTCACATCATTGGGAACGTTTTGACTTGTCTGGTGGGCGGGCAAGGTGCTCATTAAGCTTAATTCGCTGGGAATCAAATATTTAACAGATAAGCCAGATTGAGACGGCGAAACACGTGTGAGTGTGTACTGCGAAGGCTGATTGAAACTGACACCCAAGGCACTTGCACCTCGAAATGGAGGAATATAAAACGGCAGGGTAGGGGGCGAGGGGGCCTCGTAGGAAACGCAGGACCACGCCATGTCCTGTCCTCCGCCGCTGTCCTAACGAGCAATTTAGCCAACTCATTGAAGCGGAATTAATGGCAATCGATTTTGTTTGGCGGTTGGCAGACAGCACCTTCTAGGACGAAGGGAATGGGTCTTCATTAGTGGCAGGACGGCAGCAGGATTCCAACAGGACTTGCCCCACCCACCAGGCTCCCCTTTTCAAGTCCGTTTTCATCTTAAAGCCAGCATTGGGCGTGCTCAATTATTTTTAATCGTTTAAGGCACAGCTAAAGCATTTTGCGGTTGCACGGATTTAATAGCTTAAACATTCCTTTTCCTTTCAAACATACATCAGTAAAAATATAAATTACTTATCAATAACTTAAGTGTATTAAGTCTAATACTTACGTATCTCACTTGCTTTAAACTTACAATTTAGGGCAACATTTTCACTCCCTCTTTTGATTGCCAAAATGTTTCAATCAACCAACAACTGAGTCAAATGCTAACACTTGCTGACTTGTCCAACTTTTGCTTTCCCCTTTTTTGGCCACGAGTGTATATAGTATGTATGGACTTATCCCTCGCTTGATCATGGGATGAAACTTTTTTTGTCTCGCATGGCTTCGTTTTTTATTGCGTTTCGGGTTATGCAAAAACTTTGCCATAAATACAATTTTTGCTCTTTTCAATTTGTATTTTCCAGCTGAATCGAGAAGGATAAACTTTTTGGCCAGCTATGCCCAGGAATTGTGCGGTGGCGAGGAGCGCGGCTGTTGATATAGATTCAGATTCTGATTCAGATACAGATAAAGAACCAATTTTATTTGCCGCTCGCATTGAAAATGTGCCAAAGCTGCGGGCTGCTCGAAGTTGACTCTGGTAAAACCTCGACGAGGACGACGATGCCACTTGATTTCGGCCAACTTAAATAAGCAGGCAAGGCGAGGCGAGGCGCCACCACACCACCCACTCAATCACCGACACAGCCGCGCGCAAAAAAGAAACAAACAATCAAATAAACTAGGCAAAAAGCAGCTAGCAATCGAAAATGGCCGCGCCCATCGACGAGAGTGTGCTGAATGCACTGAGAGGCGTAACCAGCGCCCACACCCGCCTGCCCAAACCGCTGCTCATCAAGATCTACGTGGCCAGTCTGAAGCAGGAGTTTAACCAGGAGCGACGCATGCTCCTCGAACTGGTCGGTCCCGAGCTGCAGTCCCTCTACGATGACCGACAAATTGAGGTGGGTGCAAATTATATTATTACTGGTTTGATGTATTATTTAATTTGATTCGATTCGTAAACAGCTGGAATTCGTGGACATGCACTTCGGCACTGGCGACCTGGAGGTGCATCAGCTGGAGCGGGATCCCTACTTGATCCATGACTATCTGCACGAGATCGACACTTGCCACGCGCACACGAAGAGCGTCTTCTTCATGGTGCTCGTGGGCGATGGCATCGGTCGTCAGCTGCTGCCCACGAAAATAGATGAGGACATCTTTTCCGCAGTCCTCGCCGATCAGCAGACCTCTGCCGATCATGAGGCTATGTTGGTTAAGTGGTACGAAAGGGATGCAAGTCAAACGCAACGGCAGCTCAAACAGGATTATCGGTAAGTTAACGAGTCGAATACTTAATCACGTTTAATTAGACGACCTAAACAATTTATGAACCGTTTTGCATTGAAGAGAAGTAAACCAGATGTTGTTTATTGATCGGTTACACATGTCGACCAGTTAAGGTTGTTTTGTTCTTGCCTGCAAGCAGCGTAATCCGCAACTCAAACTGCAACCGAAATAGTTATTGGACAAAGTTGGCCAATATTTGTCAAAGTTCCGTTTCCGTTCCATTGTGCCATGTTTGGCTGAAATTATCCATGTGCCACATTCGCTTTGTTTGGCCACTCAATTGGAGCTGAACTTTGGCAAATATTTGAATGGGCGGAATGGGGAATGGGTGTGGTAGGGAAAATATGGAAATGCCAACACTTGCCTCGACATCTGGAACGTGTCCGCCAGTTATTGAAACCCCTTCATTTTTTTTTTTTGTTGCAGCCTTATGAACGTGGATGCCTGGCTGGCTGAATCACAGCGAATGCAAAGCTTTTTGGAACAAGCCTTTCAATCGTTGCTTCAAGGATCCGGTGCATCAGGACGATCGCCTGACTTTATGGAACGGGTTCAGCTACTTCGACGCACGCAGATCGAAAGGGAAGTCTCGCAGGCTATGGGTAAGTTGGTTTTTTATTTGTATCGAAAGAATATTTCATATTCTAAATTCACGTTTTCAGCCCTCACCAGCGAGAAAATCCTGGCAGTTTTCCGAGAACGAGCCGCTCAGTGCAGCAAGGGGGACGTGGAGGCGGCAGAGCGGCTGCGAAAAATCAAGGACGAACTCACCATGAACCTTTCCACAGATAATCATACTACACTTGTGTAAGTTTTCCGGCTGCATATATGTGTCAGTTATTTCATTTATAGTCCAACAAAGAAGAGTAACTTTTTGATAACAAAAAAATGCAGTATATCGTTAGTCTGATGTGTGCTCACTTACGAAATCCACTACTATCACAACTTTAAAAACTTTAATTAATCACTTTTGATAATGCGAAAAAGTTTCATTATGATAACTTTTACCAACCACGAATAATAAAAAAAAAGTGAAAAGGCATTATGCAAAGTGCCAATTAAAGCATTAAAGGCTCAGCTAAAACATTTTTTTTTACTGAAATATTGACAAGAATTTAGTGAAAAGCATTTTATATTCAATTATAAAAAGCTAAATAGATTCTTATGACGTGCTATAACTGAAATCTAACGATGTCACATTTAATCATTTTTTATATTATTTAATATTTTGTGAAAGCACTAGTCAGAACAATTGACTATTTGAGTCTACACCCATGGCCTTAATGGCCTCCGGAAATTTTTGGTTAGGAGTGCTGGCTAATTAGGGCTATTACCAATTTCAGGGTGCCCGGCAGTGCCGCCAGCGAGGCCATCGACCCGGACAACGAGGACCATGAGTCGTACTTGAGCAAGTTCAAGAACAAAGTGACCGACAAGCTGCGCCTGCTAATCGAGGCGCATATAACCAATGATCCCGACGTAATCAAGGGGAGGAAAAAGACTGTGCAGGTGAGTTGGATAGCCACTTTGTGGCATTAATATAGCAGACAGTTAACAAAACGCCTGGGGCCGAGAATTAAATTAAATGTATTTTGCTCAGCACTTGCCCCACTTCTCTAAACCACTGAACGCTTATTTAATCAACAGCAATTCTGATTGTTATTTTTCGGTTCGCCAGTTGGCCAGCGGCCGAAACGAAGAATCATAAATTAATTCCAAGAATTTCCCACAGACAAAGTTCGGTGGTACGGGCCATTATGATTTGGCGTTACCTTTTTTTTTTTATGCTTTTTTTGTTGAGCTTTTCTTGGGGCTCTCCATTGTTTATTGGCAGCGCCACAAAGTCTCGAGCTGTTGGCTAATAGCTGCGCGTTAATTAAATGTTCGGCATGTGGCAGGTATATTAGGCTTCAAAGCAGATGTTTTGGCGCAAAAAGTTGGAAAATAAACAAAGAGCACGATAGATGGTGAACAAATGGGAAATTTAAAATGTTTGAATGAATACCACTTCAATTTGTACAGCCACAAAGTGGTCATTTGCAGAATAAATCCTTATTGAAAAGAATAAAAGGAAATAAAATACAAGCCACTCTGGTGAAAGCTAAAGGAATATTTGCAAACAAAAACTGGTTAAGGATTCTCTTTATATCAACTTTTACCTGAAATATGTTGAGATTTTCGTTGGGCAATTGCAATTTCCAGGAAAATTCAACTGAATCCGTTCATGTGCAAGTCCCTCTTATACAGTACAGTTGTGGGCAAAATAATGAGGTTGCAGTACAAAAATCTCAAGATGCATTCTACCAATAATTATGGACAAATAAAATAATATATTCAAGGTGGTAGTTTTATAAAGAGTTTACTTTCATTTACTATGTTTGATCCAACATTTCAATTTGAATTATGTTTTTGTTTTCTTATTATCTAAAATTGAAAGTATGTATCGCAAATAGTATTTTCAACTACTATTTGTCCCACAACTGCATGTGTGTGTGTATAAGCGCAAGAGGATGCCCGAAAATGTATGCTTTGCATATGACAGTTGTCGAAATTGAGTTTAAAAGAGATTTCCTGCAATAAAAACCAATTGAAATCGAGTTGGCCCAAAAACGTCAAATGGCTGAGGAAATCGTTTAGCTCAAGGTTGCCGCTACCGCCCGCTTAGCAGCGCCACTCAGATCGCCTTCCGTTCCAGTTGCGGTTTTCAGCATGGCCCTGCATTGCATAAGTTCATTCGGCGCCATCGCACCGACCCCCATTTTGGAACGCGCCCCGCTCCGCCCCTTCCATAAACGCCACCTCTTGTTGGCTTTTGTTGAAAGCATTTAACATTTCAGCTCGGTCGCAGCCGAAGGACGAGGCGTAATGCGAACTGGTCGCTGCCATTAGCGGGCGAACACAAGTGGTGCACTCGAAAAAATGGCTAAACCAGGCAAAAAATATAAATTATTTTATAACTAGAAATCTGGCATTTATACGAAAATTTCATAACTCCGATTTTATTTATTGGCAAACGCTGTTAGTTTCTGTGTTAGCATAGTCAGTTAGTTAATGGTTTCTTAATTTAAAATTAATATGTTGTAGTGCAGTAGACCCGGTTGCAAGTTACATGTTGCCGGCTCACTGCCTCAAGCTCCAGCCTCGCCCTAGTCATTTTCCTTTCACGGCTCTCCTATACGCCCCCTTCCTTCCTTCCCCTTCCTTTTACCAACGCCTCTGACATATTAACACACTTACACTTGGGCACAATGTAGCCACGCCCAGCCAGGTCGTCCCTTGTTTGCACTTAACGATGCAGCAACGTAAACTGCATTCAGGCCCGGTCAACATCCCATACCATCTCATCCTTCCAACCCTCCCACCTTCCAACCTTTAGCCCCACGACCGATGCGGATAAAAGTGTTGCAAAGGCAAAACCCATCTGATCCACCTCCACCGCGCACTTTGACAAAATGTTGTGGCATTCGTTGCCGCAACCAAGAAATATGCAAAGTGCGCAGCCACCCTCTGCGCCACCATCTAAGCACACCATAATCCTCACCTGGTGCAACACGTCGTATGCGCAACCTTTGCAAACCTTGTGCATGTGACTCTGGCACTCTGCGAAAATGAAATTAAAGCAAGTCAAATGCCAACTAATTAAGCGGCAACTCAGGTGGCTTTAAGAGTGGAAGCGTGAAAGGACACGCAGCTCCTGGCCTTATTGATTCGATGGGTTGTGTCGACGAGAAGTGCATTACACAGATGCTGTCAAACGAGATTTGCAAAGCAAAAGCCGCTTACTGGCGAAAAATGGTATAAGAGACTCCGCCACAGACTCAGACGCAGTCTGAGCCCGAGATCCTGACAAGGCCAGGATGACTACTTGTTAGTGGCAAATGTGTCACAGACAGACACTCGCCGAAAAATTATGACTGCTATTGAAATTCAAAAATAATTGTTATAGATTTTGGAAATAGAATTTTAAGAATATTTTTGAAGAATTTTAACTAAGGGTTGATAAATGGTGCAATGCCTTTCAATTCCTTGACTAAGTGGTAATATTTGGAAATATTAATATTAATACAACTGCAGTCCTTAGTTATTAAGAAAAAAATTCAAATTGATTTTTAAAAAGTAAAAGAGGAATTCCTATAAGGGCGATATATCTCCAGCACTTAGCAAGTCTGTTTTTCCAAGTACAACCCGCTCAGACACCTGCCCAGCAGGTGGACAGATGTGTGGGGGCAGGGGCACAGGTAAACAAAGTTACGTGGCAAACACGCTGAATGCCACTCACGGGCGTTCCGAGTGATAGGGATACTGATGCCGATGACGTGCTCTGGTCTCGGTAACTACGAACGGAGGCGGGCGACACTTGGCCATACATGTGCGACTCTATTTTATTTATTCACAGCTGCGAGAAGGTGGGAGTGGCAGGGGGGGAGGAAAGGATATGGAGAAGGACCTCTTAGAGGTCACCTCACAAACGGAAGCTGGTCCGAGATGAATGCCTGAAGGATGCGGATGGAAATGACACTGGTCTGGGATTATGGCTGTCGGTGACATGTGGCAGGTGGCAAATCCAATTACGGGCAAACCAAAACAGCTACCGGTTTTGAAAACATTCAAAGTGTATTTCTATGCAAATGATTTCCATATGCCCGCAATCAAAAATAATTACATTCTGCTCAAAAAAAAAAAAGTAAATTGCACACTGTTGACCTTGTTCGCGGCACTCAAATGATAACTTTGAAACATATTTAAAGCACATAATAATTATTTAAACAGAAGTCGCTTTAACTTCAGAAATCATTTTTTATGTGAGCATTGAAAAAATGTACTGATTTAATTTAATACCTGTCGCACATAATTGATAATTGCAGATGGCATCATATGGTAATTAAACAGGACATTAAATTCGCATTTCGTTGTGCCATTTGTCAAACAAAGCGACACAACTGAATTTTTTGATAATAGCAGCTTGAAAAACTGAAATTAATATATAAATCGAGTTATTAATATTCAAAAAGCGCCCTATAAGGACGCAAGATAGCAATGAATATTGCTTGACAACTTTTTCCGCACTATTTGTAATTTTAGTTAATTTGAAAGATGATATATTTACTATGAATTTCAGGAAATCTTTCACGAGCACGCCACGCACCTGCGAATCCTGCGGGAGCACACGGACAGCGACGCTCTGGTGGAATCGCGGGTGCCGCAACAGCTCCGCCAGAATCTGATGGCCAACTTCCGGAACGGCAGTCGGCATGCGCCGTACTTTCTCTGCGGTGCGGATGGGAGTGGCAAGAGCGCCATACTGTGCCACCTGTACGGCCAGGTGGGCAGTTGGTTTGGATCCACTCGCGTCCACCGGGTGATTCGCTTTGCCAAGGCCACGCCCCGTTCCGCCTACAATCTGGAGCTGCTTCGCGTGATTTGCCAGCAGATCTCAATCATTTTTAACATACCAGAAGGCTATCTGCCGAAGGACGCCTCCTTTGATCCGCTGTATATCAACACTTGGTTCCAGAACCTGCTGCGTAGAGTTGAGGATATGGGCAATGATGTCCTCTTCCTGTTTATCGATGACTTGCACTTGCTGAATCCACTGGATTGCGATATTGTTACGGCTCTTTCATGGCTGCCCACATCGCTGCCCTGGAATGTGCAGATCATTTGCAGCTCTACTACGCCCGTGGAGCAGCTCAAGTTCACACCAATGCAGCGGGATCGCTTCAAGTCCATCGAATATCAGTTCGATCTGAATATGGGTGACTATGCCACAAAGCTAAAGATACCGCCACAATGCATTCCGGGCGACGTGAGCTTTGCTCTCTACGTGGAGCAGCAGTTCGACCAGTTGGAACGCCATTACGGAAGGCAGGCGGTGGGCGATCTAGCCTCCTACATCACCTGCTCGGAGTACGGATTGAGTGAGACGGAGCTGCTGGAGCTGCTCATGCCCACCGACGATCCGGAGTCGCTAATCGAGACCAAGAACGGACACTTTAGCTTCGCCACCTTCAAGAAGATCCATCGCGAAATGGGTAAGTCAAATATTTTACGTGGGATCAATTTATTTTAAAAATGATTTAACTCTTTCAATCTTTTCAAACATTTAATTAATTAATTGATGGCTTATATCCTGCAGACCTACTACTGCTCCTGCACGACAAAATAATGTCCGGCAAGGTGCTAATCCAGTGGCGGCACAACTACTGCGCCTCGGTGGCCAAGCGGAGGTATATGGACGTCCAGAGGACGCGTAGCCTGCACTGCGAGCTGGCCAATTTGTTCTTTCCGCAGGACGAGGACGAAAGCACGCTGGAGAACGAGTCGAATCGCAGCGAGAGCAAGTCGGTGATCAGCCTAAAGGACAGGGACCGCGAGAAGGACTCCCTGTCGGCGGTGTCAGCCGTTTCCGCCGGCCGGAAGTCATCGTCCACGCATCACAACGACGACACATCCACCTTCTACAATCCCATTGCAGCGGATGTAAGCTACAGCATGCGCCACGTGGAGGAGAGCTGGCACCACCTGATGCGATCCGATGACACCACCCGGTTCAAGCAGATCGCTGTCTGCAACTTCGACTTCCTGCTGGCGGCGGTAAGCTTCCCAATTAGTTTCCTAGTTCGCTGGCAGGGGCGTGGGGAAGGCAATCAGTGGAGCTCAGCGTTTGGCTGCTCTTAATTGCCTGGTAATTTGGCAATCAAACAGACAGTCTTCCGTTTACATGTCAAAATTTAGCACCATCCAATGGGCACAAAGTTAATTTGTACATTCAAAGCGAAAGCTGATGAAGTAAAAGCTCCGAGGGAAACTAAATTATGGGCAAAAATGATTTACATGCTATTGATTGTGCTGTTGGTCAGAGAGAGCAATAAAATTGTTGAGTGGAAAATAAAGTTGGATTTTTTGGCATTTATAGTGGTAGTTAAAAGTGTAGGAAATCTTTAAACAAACTTAGCTAACGTGTAATTAATGCAATTTATAGACACGTTTAGGTAGCCACTCCTACTTTAAGTGAAATTAAACCAAGAAGCTTTGGCAAACTTGCTCAGTGCAGAAAACAACATGCAACTGCAACAATTCCCCAAAGCTGCCAAACTGTTTGATAATTTTAATTGAGATAGACAGGCGAATGGACAGCTGAAGTCTAGCTCAATAAAAGCCTCACAAAAGTATAATGTGATAATCAAATTAGGATGGATATTCGGAGCATGCCCCTGGCATCTCCCTTCCGAAAATGCAAAATTCAAGCAAAGCTCGTACAGATGTTGGCTCTTTTAATTCGGTCGCCTAATTGTTTCGCTGCAGTTGGCCATTTGCTGCCATTCCCTGATCCCTCCGATTCCCGCATTTGAGCCATGAAGCTACTTTAATTTCATTCCATTTGGTTTCATTCAGTGCGGAAAACTCATTATTCGGCTCTGGAAAGTATGCAATTAAACTTTTGTTTCCCTCGCGCGTGTGTGTGAGTGTGTGCTTGCGCTGGTGTTTGTGTGCGGAAGTTTTTGCGGATGCGAGCCAATCAAATTAACGATTTTGTTTGTTAAATTTTTGCTCTGTGAGAATATTCAATTCGCTGATATATTTTGAACTGCCAATATTTGCATTCCCAGCGGCGAGCATGGAATCCATTCATTGACTAAGCGACACAGAACATGAATAAAATATGAATAATTTTGCATATGATTAACGCACAGCTAAATAAAATTAGAAATGGTCCATTCCAATCGATTTAACACTTCTTCAATACATGCTAGAAGAAATAAAAGTTTAGGGTATTTAGATAATCCTAATTAAATTTGAACCGAAAAGTATAGAAGTTTTCTTTAGCAATTAATTAAATCCTTAATGTCGCTTGAGTTCAAGAATAATGAATAATGATTAATAGCAAGCTAGTTGACACTAAACGATAATAGATATATAGATAGGTAATGCAAACAACCATTTATAGTTGACACTTTATCAGATACTTAACGGAATGAAAACTTTATTGAGTATGAAAATGGTTTCCTTATTAGGAATAATTGATATGTGGATTATTTAGTTAAACGAAACCATTAACTTTTCGAATCCCAGGTGCAAACCGTGTCGATCAGCTACCTACGCTGCCTGATCGAGCACGTACGCTGCTACATCCTGGACAGGGACATCGAGCTGATCTACTACACGATCCGGAAATCGAGCGACGTCCTCACCCGCGATCCCATGCAGCTGGGTTCCCAGCTGATATCCTGGCTGCGTCCGATCAGCGAGCACGACGACGACGACAACTCGCTGCTGAGCATGACGGTCCGCTCGGCGACAGCCTGGTGCGACGGCTATGCGGTACCGCTACTCGTACCGCTCACCGGCTGGCTGCCCGCGCCGCTGCCCTCGCAGATTCGCACGATGACGGTGTCGGGAACGGGATGCATTCGAGCCGTGTGGCTGGCTCCGTCGAAGCAGCACCTTATCCTGGCCACCAGCTCGGGCGACGTACAGCAGTGGCACATCATGAGCAACTCACTAGATCACATATTTAAGGGTAAGTGGAGAGCATTCGTATTCCTTCCATTAGACGAGCTAATTGCCCAACGCGGCTTGCTTTCTAGGACACACTGCGGCAGTCACGTGCCTCCTGGTGGCTCCCCAGTCGGATTCGGAGCTGCTGCTGACCGGCTCTGAGGATGCCACTGTTCTTGTGTGGCACGTAGGGCTGCGCGAGCGACGGGCGCACATAAAGTGAGTACACTGAGAGAAGAGAAGAGTGTGACTTCTGTTAGAAAAAAACGGTTTCACTTCTTTAAATTTTCGGCTTACAAATAACTTACAGTTACAGAATGCTGCCATTATGTTTTCAATATCCGCAGTAATTCCTTGATTTATAGACCCAATATATTTCTGTGTGACGGTCTCCTTCGTCTCTCTATCGTTACCATTTTCACCATTCGCCGCCTCGGGCGTAATTTGTAAATCTCTGCAGGCGCAATTTATCTAAACATCCTTCGCTTCTCCATTTATCCCAGGAACGCCCACACGGCTCCGATTACGGGCGTGGCAGCCGGCGCCAATAACACGCTCATCATAAGCAGCAGCGAGGATGCAAGCATCGCCATCACGGACCTGGCCAGCGGCAAACTGGTGAGCGAGCACGAGCACAATGGGGTGGCAGCCACATGTGGCAATGGGGGTACTGGCATTCGCTGGGGATGCTAATGGCTGCCATAATGGTCACTTTCAGCGAATTAAAAGCGGGACAATGCAGACTATATAACTTTTGGAGGGATTTCATGCATGTCCATAAGCTAATTTGAAAACATTTTGTGCGGTGGCCAAACAGATTTTTGTTGAGACTATAAGTCTGAAGTTTGGTCCACCAAAAGCCAGTGGTTATGTATATATATATACATAATAAGAGAGTTTAGAAATAGCTACGCTTGAGTTTTTATCATTTTTGCAATTTTCTTATATTACTGCACCTTTTTGTTCTATAAATGAAAGGCTTTATCTATATGTCAGAATTACCAGACACCTGACCATTTAAATAAGAACAACAGCATTTAAATTGTTGTTTAAATGCAGACAGGCAAATATCTCATTGTCTTAACCCAGTTAAATTGCCTTTTGTTTATTACCCTTAGCAAATTATTTGAGAACTTAAGTGCGCACACTCGATGAACTGGCAGCAGCTAGTTTATGGCCTTAAATAACACCTTTCAATTTCAGACATTTATTTACATTTATACAAATCGAAATCGATTTGTTTATCGTCATGTAAATGAAAATCAAATAGCACTCTGTTTGATTTTATAAATTATTATTTGAGTCCCATTCGAAATGCATCGAACGCATTTCATTTCGATGCAATGAAAAACGCATTTTCTGAGGCTAATTGCGAAATCTCGCCGCAAACCAGATCAAACATACCGAATGCATTTGCATAATTTCTCTGGGCCAAATAAATTCCGCCTAACCAGCCAACAGTGCCTTTCATCAAACACAGCAGGCAAGGTCACTGCGGGGGGGGGATGGGTGTGGGAATGGGTTGGATTTGGGTGTATGGTTCTTATGCGGGGCTGAATTGTTGCCATCTGGCTGACACGAGTGTGCTGCTCGTTGAACATGGGTTTACACGTTCCGCGGCCTGGCAAATGAACCGTGGCAGGAGATGGTGCCACTGGTGTCCTGCCCCATGTTCCTATGCCACATTTCCCACTTCCGCCCCGCCATAAGTCATACTAAGTTGATATTTCAGAGACGCACACACACATTAAACTGTGATTACCCACAATGCGCCATGTTTGCATATCAGGCGTTTGTGTGTGCGTGTGTGTATGTGCCCGTGTCCTTGTTCTCGTCCTTGTCGTCGTCCTGTTGACACACATATAGAAATTAGATTTATTGCCACTCGGTTGGCCCCGGGCATATTTTAAAGTCAATTTCGCTGAGTCGCCTGCTACACAAGCTCTTTACGATTTTAAACGCGTCTGTAGACAAGGCTGCAGTGCCCTGCTACGGCGACCGGAAGTGCCACACATACTAGCACACACCTGCAATTACGCGCACTTATTGAATTAATTACAATATTACGTATACGCCGTGTCATGCCGGCACTTCCATTCATGTCGCCATCGTTGCTGCCTTCTCTTCCATTTTTAAAGTCCAGGTAATTTATCAAACTTTTGGCATTTTCCGCAGTCGCTTCCTGGAAAGGGGAAACTCGCATGCTAGGTGGTAATTAACTTAATGCATACGAAATGTGACAAACAAAGGCAAACACGAGTGAGCGGAAGTTACGGCAAACTTGAGGGTAGCACATGGGACACGCAAGCCAAGTCAAGTTAAGTTCGTCTGTTGGCCATAAAGCTACCCTTACACTACCTAGGATTAATATTTAAAATCCGATCGTTTAGTTGGTATTAAAAACAAATGGCTTTCGATGGGCAGGAATGATAAAGTTGCTGTCCTTTTCCAAATCAAATTTTGTGCAACTGAAGCCATTCAAACATTAAATTTAATCTCTATTTTAAGTGGGCATATAAACTTTTCTCTAAATAATTTGTATATGGATTTTTTTTCCCTCCAGAGACACCGCATCACTCATCATCGCGGTCCAGTGAGTGGAATCGTGGTGGCTGGAGCTTGCGATGTCCTCATCTCGGGTGGTCTCGATAGGACGATTTGCGTGTGGGATCTGGACAACTTTACCCTGCTGAACACTATGCAGATGACGAGTGCTGTACTGCGCATTGATATTTCATGGAATTCGGTAAGTTAAGGCTACCAGAATTAATTGTAAGAGACATTTTATTTTAAGGATATTCCCATGCGCGGCAAGTGCATCGTGTGCGAATTCCCCATGCACTCACACTTGCACTTTATGTGGCTTCTCAAATTTAACGAAACAAACTTCTGGCAAAGACAAAAGTTGATTCCTTAAGGGGATTTCCCTGCTCACCATGCACAGCTGAAAAGCTTTAAAAGCAATTCCTTCGTTCGAGACAGAAAAAAAAATGTAATAAAAAGATGGAGAAGAATGCCAAGCTTTAAGCCATATTCCACTTGAGTGAAGCGCTCCAAGTAACCCAATAACGAAAAGCGCAATTTAAGGACACATAAACGCCAGAGACAACGTGAAAAATAAAACTGAAATCCAGCAAGTTTAAAGCGAAACACAATAGATGGACGACCGCATAGATTCACCCGAGATGTGTCACAAAAAACTGGGTGACTTGGCATCTCGGAGATTTTTCTGCTGAAATTCTAATAAGTGATTCCGGCTTGGGTACGCATTACGCGCCAAATCCTTTGTTGTCAATCAGCTTGACAAAAAAACCCAATGTGTGCGTATATGCGTATGTATTTGTATATCTGTGTATGCGTGTGTTCGTGCCTTCCTCTATCAATAAGTATTGCATACTTAGCAGCAATTTGGCACGCAAAATAATATCAAGATACCGGCGGGGATCTTCCGGCTCCCTGGAAGACACTGTTGTCCTTTGTCAATGGCAACTGTGCTCGCTCCCCATCTCATCTTATTCCTCCTCATATCCCATCCCATCGTCTGGCAATTGATGCGTGCTTCCACTTGCCACTCGCTCCTCAAGTTCCCCCTATCCATCAGCGCCCAGCCGGCAAATCCACAATAGACAGACAACAGGATAGAGCCACTGTAATTCAAGGTGCGCCAAGTCTGCAGCTCCTGGCTCAAGGGGATCTCCTCGGATGGCACATACCAGTCACCAGCTTGTGCACTTAGAAAAATTTAATTTAAGAGAGTAAAGTAACAGTAATACATTTCGAGATTTTATATTTAAATTTTACCGTGTACCTTTTCGGTGGTTCATACTTTGAAATACTTTAATACTTTTAATACTTTTAATACTTTTACTTTAATACTTTTAATATCTGCAACATAAAATGTTAAGTAAATGGCTTCAAAAACTACGTTTCATATTAAAAATATCAATTTTTCCATGTGCCTCCAGCTTCCTCGCATTTCAGGCAACGTAAAAAACGTACTGAAAAGTCAGAGACAAACCAAAAAGATAGTCAGAGGGAGCGATTCAATTACCATTGGACTTTGGTGGGGCTCCTTCAGATCCAACACTCATGATGTCCTTTGCCGCAACCGAAAATACAATTTCGCACATTAAACAAAAGTGCTGGTGAAAATTGAGGGAAAATTGCCTATAAGCAGGCGGAAAAATTGTTTCGCGATAACAAGGACATATCCGAATGGGCGGGACTTTCCGCCTTCGCCAAATTGAAATGTAATTTTACACAGACACGCGAATACATGCATACATATTCGTATTCCATGGACACCCATACACAGACACTAACACATACACGAACATTTCACTTTATGGGGGGAGTAGCCCCTTGGGCCGTATTCTTAGCCAAGGAAAATGGTAAAAGGAAATCAACTTTCTTGCTCTTTGGCCTGCATCCTGATGGCTTCGTGGCACGTCAGTGACCCTGCCATCCCCAAGCCACCCTCACTCGCGGAGAAAAGCTTCCTGTGGGCTGTCCTTAAATTGAAATGTTTCAGCCTGTGAGTCTGACCTGGCAAAATGCAATTTATTAATTTTCGATTACCTCGTCAACGGCCCTTAACGACACAGAATTCGATACACAATTAAATGAAAAATGCACAATGAATAATACTGAATGGTGCAATAAAATTGCAATCATCACTTCCAAATTAAAAATTCAACCAAAATTTATTTTGAATTCCGCATTTTTAACTGAAAAACTGAAATCCCCATTTCATTAATTTTCAGGTCTTTTTGCTGGCTTTGTGTGAGGACAATGCGCTATATGTCCGCACACTGGCCACCGGCAAGGAGTTGCATACTCTCAAAGGACACAAGTCGAAGGTGAGTGAAACGCTTGATCCCCATACTGCATGCTAATTCTTAATTTAAAATCGGCAGATCCGAAGCATTTCCATTGGCAAGGACAGCCAGCGTTGTGTGGTGGGCTGTGATGATACACGAGCGCTGATCTATGATATGCACGCCGGAAAACTGGTAAGATCGCTGCCTCCGAATCCGGGTCCAGTCACCGCCGTTCATGCAATGGATAATGACGATTTCCTGGTCACCGTGGGCGGCAACAAGATCACCTTCTATTCGTTCCGCAACGAGGAGCTCTATGTGAATCCCTACTCCCGGCATCCACGTCGCAAACGCAGCCTGAAGCGTCATGCGCAGGCGCAGCGATCGCCATCGACCACATTGCCACCCATCACCTGCTTCGATTTGTCCCGCGACTCCCAGCAAATGGCCATCGCCTCCGGGCGTCATGTCCACCTCATGAGAATCAATACTCCGGAATACCAGTGCACATTGGAGGGGCACACAGCTGGTGTATCTTGTCTCAAGTTTGCGCCGAATGGTGAGTTTCTGGCCACCGGCTCCGAGGATCGTTTGGTGCACATTTGGAACCTGGCTCTGGGTGAGATCTGCAACTCCTTTAAGGGCCACACTGCACCGGTGGTCAAGGTGGTGGTGCTAATGGATTCGTTGCGAGTAATTTCCACGGATCGCGATTCCATGCTGCTCGTTTGGATGGCCCATTCGGGCAATTTGTTGCAGACCATCCAGGGTCCATACAAAAGTCTATCCGTAACCAACAACATGCGCTTTGCCGTCTCCACGAATGGCGATAACACACTCAAGATCTGGTCACTGACTCAGGAGGACGAGAAGTATTCCGTTTCGCACTCGGATGAAATCACATGCTTTGAGATCAGCGCCGATAGTGTGCACATCATCAGCGGATCTCGGGACATGTCCTTGAAGGTGTGGCAAGCGACGGGCGGTAAGCTAAGCCAGGTGCTGGTGGGGCACAGTGATGCGGTCACTTGCGTAGCCGTTTCGGTAACTAACAAGACTCAGGTCCTGTCCGGCTCGAAGGACATGAATCTCATCCTTTGGGACTTGCTCACCGGCGAGGAGGTGCACACGCTGGCAGGACATCTGGGTCCTGTGATTGGAGTCAAAGTTTCGGCAGATGGTGAGTATTGCATAGAAATACATATTTCTATGCCATGCCGATTGATCCTGATCTTACAGGTTCCACTGCCGTTTCTGGAAGCGATGACAAGACCCTGATCGTATGGGAAACAAAGCGCGGACTAGCTCTAACCTCGCTCCAAATGCACGTGCCCTTCACGCACTTCGACATTAGTCTGGAGGTGTCTCGAGTCCTGGTCCAGCTGGTGGACAGCTATAATCTTCCCGTGATTTGCTTGCATAACACGCCAGCGCAGTATGTGAAACTGCCTACGTATTCGGGTCCCAGCAAGGATGTTGAAGGTAAGAATTATTTCCTTTTCACTTACAAATCGGAACTATGCAGTTATTATTATGATATCTCCGCAGATCTAAGACCTCAGGGTCCCAAGCGTCAAATGAAGCGGTTGCTGAAGAAGGAGGTTTCGCTGGACACGTACACCTGGCAGAAGAAGTACGGCCACCTGACGTCCTCAGTGATGATGGCCCAGGTGGATGAACGTCTGAAGCGGCGCTTCAGTGTTTCGGCCAGCATGGAGGAGATCTCGAAGATTGCCGAGACAAAGACAGGAGCTTCCCAGGCCAATCTGGGACCGGAGCAGGCGGCTCTGGCCCAATCCCAGCACTTTGATCAACTGGAGGCGCTGTGGAATAAGCGCTCGCCGCCAAGAAGGCGTCACAATGCGGTAAGTGAAGGGCCTCCACTGAGCACCTTACTCTCTCTTTTTGAAGGAGGACCTGGAAGGATCTTAGCTGCAGTTGGCTTTAGTGTGTGTACTCCTTTGGTACTCGTAGTAGATGCGCTCACCATTTTGGTTTCGTTTCGTCTCTTCTTTTCGTTTCATTTCCGCTTCGTAACTGTTTGCTTATACACCAATGTGCAACATGCAATATGCAACGTGCAACATGCTATGTGCAACCTGCAACACCTGCAATCTGAACCCATTTAACAGGGTCTCTCGAGGCAAACCTCGCTGGTGGAGGACCGACTCGAATCGTCGGACGACGACGAGTACCAGGACGAGCGCGCAGGTATGTTGTCCGCCTCCTACGATAACATCCACCACCTTGCACGTTTGCCCGGGCTCCGATCCCTGCACGATGCATGGAAGACCAACAGTCTGCGGGTGCCCAGTCGCTCCGCCCGCACCAAGTTCTATGTGAGCACACCACCACCACAGAACTCGCAGAACAGCAGCAGCCTACGGCTGGACTCGCACGTACCCGGACAGTTTACGGATGGTGTGGTGGCTCCTGATCTGGTCAGGGATCTCCTGTCCGTGCCACCGACCGTCGAGTCACCTCAAAGGATCTCCCTGCGGCAGTTGCTCCACTGGCCAAGTCTGAAATCTCGAATATGGCGCCGCCAGCGTAACTGTCAGTCCCTGCAGCCGAACATCCGGCTCAATCCACCGGAAAGACTCCGGCCGACACCCATCATTGTGGTGGAGAACTACGATGTCCGCCGTGTGCAGCAACTCCGCACGGATCTCATTCTGCATCCGCAGACGAGTAGGGCCTCAGTGGGTCACATCGAGGTGGCCGGCAGCGAACATCTTCTAGCCAAAAAGGCCAACTACTGGCAGCGCCGCTGGCATCTTCTGCGCCACAAGGCCGCCAGCACCACCACCACCACCACCAGCCGTTCAGAGTCTAGTCACCCACATCGGGATTCCATGAATTCCCATTCGAATAACAGCACCCCCGATCCCACGGCCAATTGCAACGATTGTGTGGCCCAATGACTGGCAAAGACCCAAACATCGACCACATCGAACAGCCACACCACCACCAACACTGTGCACCACTTCCGATTTCCAGCACCCCTTTTTGCCACTCTTTTTACGTAGTTTTGGCCATGCCTAGTTGTTTCCCAGTAGTCAACTTAAACGTATTTATTTTAATAAATTTCCACAAGGTTCATTTCGTTTTATTTTTATTACTCGTTCAATTATACCCAATTATCTATGGTCAAATTGCCCGGAAACTGTGTTTCAGGTAAGTACACTCTGGAAAACAATCACCTTCTGGATTCGTGGAAAAATTTCACGAATATTCATAGATCAAAAACTTAATTTAATAGTATACTTGTATGATATGTGGTATCAATCGGCAAGATGTTAAAAAATAATTGGTCCTAAACATTTTAGTAAAAACATGCTATCAGTTAAAAGTATAGGTAAAAGTCCTTCGGCATTCTTCATTTGTTTAATTAAACTGCTTGATAACCCTTGAGGCAAATATGGAATTCAATCGAAGGCGACTCAAGGCAAGAAAACAAGAAATCCGAGGATTAAAAATGCAAATGGCTATGGGAAAAAGATACGAAATCGCTGCAATAATGAGACTGCGAATGCCATTTCCCATTGTTAATAGTAATTAGTTTTAGCCCAGGTAATGACAAGCCAACTCTGCGTGTTTTCGACTGTAATGGCTTTCGAGTAAATGGCTGCATCATGAATATTAAGTGCTCATCCGACCGTTGGTCGTGCTCATTTCGCATTGGTCAATGCAGAAAATGGCAATCAATAAATTCGCAACGCGATTAACTCGATAAGCAAACAAGAGACCAGTGCATCGCTGGCCGGGTAATGAATTGAGCGAATTAAAACCAATCAATTCCACTCGAGCGGAATCGAATCCAAATTGAATGATATGGAACGGGGTCAGGGATTAGTGTCCTCAGAGGTAAGCAGCTCGTTCTTCCAGCTTTACGTTCAGTTCAAACATTTTGATCGGCGAATCAATCGTGGAAATGTGGAAATATGGCCCGCAACTTGAGCCTGTGTACCATATCCTTAAATGTTCCTTCTACCGTTCGATCTCACTAAGTATTTGTTATCACTTTCGACTTCTCTGGATTTTATAACGATTTTACGCTCTCTCGATGTGTACATATATATATATATAAATATTTATATAGCTTCCTGCATATTTTTGAGTACTCGTTCCGTTTTAAAAGTTGTTGTCCAGTTTGGCCACGTTTCTGCTGCTAATCCAATAAAAACAAAAAAAAAACCAAATAACAGATGAAAATGAAGTTCCCATTTTCCATTCCAACTATCCGAACCACAACTCCGACCGAACGACCATCACCACCACCAACCACCACCACCACAACCAACAGCCACCGCCCACAGTTCGAAAACCAGTTCCCGCAGCTCACTGCTCCCATAGACAAGTGCATCCGGAGCAGTAGGAACGGCCAGCACTCTGAATAAATACTAAATATAATAAACAAGAAAAGAAATGATGAAATGAAAACCATTTAGATAAGTTTACCCATTCGATTGGCATGCTATATCCAACTCCAGTGTTTTTCCGCAATTCGAAGCTAGTCCACCGTACAGAGCACTTTGCAAGAAACCAAACACCGAACGGCACCATCCAAAAAATTGACTAACCCAAATTGGCTAATTTATTGGTTAAATTTCGTCTTCTAGATGACTTCGACGATTTCTTTCAGTGGGGCTAGGACGTTAGGATAAGATATTACAATGTTATTGCATTAGTTATTAGTCATAGGGATTAGAACACACTTAGCTTTCGAGTAGAGTAATACGGGCATACCTATACCTCAAATGCAAATGCTGAACAAGAAATACTTTTGAGAATTCTACACAGTTTATAACGTATTCGTATAATAGCATACATATGTATAATCGACAAAACAACCCATGCACATTCGGCTGGATATCCGCAAGTAAGTATGCAATATACCAGGTATAGATACAAATTCCTTAGCCATGCCACTAGAGCTTAACCATCTTAATTTGGCCAAAAGGCCGCAGCGAAAGCCCTTTGCTTTGATGTCTCGTGCAAGTAACGTTTATTTGGCAGCAATTGTAGATGCCGGCAATTAATTCGATGTTTGGGGCATGCCACACTATACTACAGTATAGAGTATATAGAGTATAGCGCCTAGAGTCTAGAATGCAATTGCCCATATAATCTCAGACATTCTAAAGTACATTCCGAATTTGTTGTCAATTTATGCAGATCATTTCGCTTCAGGAGGAGGAGGATACCACAAGGGATAAGACCTGATTCAGCAATTAAATGGAATACTTATCCAAAATGCCAAGCAATAATGGGGCAGACGATCATAACAAATAACCCATCTCCCATTTCTCTCTGTGTACGAGTAGATGTAAACGAATGAAATGAATGTAGTTAAATCTGATAAACCACCGTCTCAGACTTTGTAGGAATTCTAGAGTTAAGTAAGCCCTTTAACATTTACAAATTTTATTGTTGTAGAGTGTTTTATGTACCTACCAAGCCAGAGCTAAATGTTAATTGTATTGACCCAATAACGCAATAACTTAGAATCTGATCAAATGCGATATGCAGATACGAGCTCTCTAAAGGGGTAAAAAGCGTAACTATGCTTAAAAACACAAGTGAAACAACATTACTTAATGAAATCCACACACCCACACATGCACACAGATACACTGAGAACATTGATGGTTAACTAGGAAACTAAGCAATTGAATGTATATATACTAAGCTAATATGTTCGCTGTAGAATTAGTTTGAATTGCACTTTTTCGGGTCACGGGCTTGCACTTCCCTCGAATATAACTTCAATAACTTTCTGACAATCAGAGGTTCTAGCCTGGAACGAAAAACCAAATAAAAATAAAAAAAAAATAATAATATGCAACCGCAAATCAACTTTAAACTGAGAACGACATAATGATATTTCTACACTGGATATTTCCATGCATGCCGCAAGTGAAACTTCGTTAAACTAAGAAATCTATTTCTATGTAGCGTAGTGTAGTGTCCACATCTCTGTAGCTGAGCCACGCGCATCTCCCGAGGAACTTTGCACCTGGATACGAACACGGACGATCAAAGGATATGGCCACGGAATCGGATAGCGATATCTAAACATAGAAAAACACAAAAACACTCAGCAATGTACACCCCCTGTCAATGTCTATTAAATCGAAATTAAACTCAACTTTACTGGAGAACGAAAGAGAGGCACTTTTTATTTAAAATCCTCAATCCTTAATATCATATATACTATATATTTGTTTAAATACTCTGAAACAGATTTCCTTCCATTATGTTCTATTGAAAATCCAAAAGAATGGCTTGCGGTTCAAGGTTCATGCGAAGTCACATGCATCGAGTTGCCAACAATTAATTCAGTTTCGCCTGTTTCATTATGCATGACTTACAGCTACAGCACTCTTCATTATTCGGCCCATCTGTCCCAATGTCGCCAGCTATTGTTTGTTTGCAGTTCTCCGGCCATTATGACACCATTTGCCAAGCCCACGTCAAACAACAGCCAAAAGCGTCCGCATCAGCAGGCATCCGCATCGTGGCCGGGTTGGGTGATATGGGTGGTTAGATGGTTAGTTGGTTAGAGTTGGTTGGGGTGGATAAAACCGCAGACGCAGCCATTTTGTTTGCACTGTCTAATGAGAAAAGTTTGCGGAAAGCATTGACAATGAATGCTCCTGATAAGTGTGTTGGTATGCGTGTGTGTTTCACGTACACAATAAAGCAAAGCCCATATGTATGTATATGTATGTTCCTTGATCGATTGGCACACATTCGTTTAATGAGCTACAAGGAAATGGGAAATGGGGGAAAAAAATAGTGGCGAGCCTTGGTCAACCCTTTGCTGCTTTTAGTCTCTCTAATTGCTTTTGTTTTTTGGCTAAGACCGAAAGTGACAGGAAAACCTGAAAAGGGCGGCGCACTGATGAATTGAACCCACTGAACCGCAGACAAATCGAGTGGGATGCTCCACTTGGAACTTGGAAGTCGAGTACCGAGCCTTTGGCTTGCGGAGAGCTTAATGACTTCTGCGGCACAAGCTTTTGAAAAACAAAAGAAAAATTAAAAATGCCAATGCTTCGAAAGACTACGCAAAATGACTCCCCATCATACTACCTCATCATTTGAATGGATTTTTCAGCACTAATTGCAGCTGAACATTGAGTACTAAACGCTTTTAGTGCACATTTCTCTGTCATTTCCTATTACACTGACAAAAAAGTTGAAGAACTTTTTTCCTTTTGAATACAATAAGCACCATTCAAACGATTAAAGTGTAAAGGTAACAAAAGGAATGCTTATATTTTTATTCACATATTGTCAGCATAAGTTTTGTTTCAGTGTACTTTCTGAGTTTTCACTTAGGCATGGCATAGCACATACGAATTCTGGCCTTGCTAGCTATCATCGTCAAATCACGCATACGCAGCGTATTCAGAGCAGCCGGAAAACTTTATGGCGAAGACTTAGTCATGTATTACGAACTTTCCGGCATTGCCAAAGAAAAGTTACCAAGCTGAAAGGAAGACGCGAAAACCCGAATTCAGACTGAATAAAAACTAGCAAAGCGCAGACAAAGTATCAGGATTAAGTGAGCCACTTGCCGCGGGGCTTTAAATCCATTTGGCCACCACGATTTTCCCGCAAGCAAACAATAAAAAAAAGCATCGACAAAAAAACTAGAGTCACATTATCTCTCATCCGCTTTGAATATTTGTTCGCTTTTAGCGATTTAGAAAAATATAAAAATTAAAAGATTACAAAAGCAGTAGAGTACATGGCTAGCTTGAAAGATTAAAAAAACAATGAAAAAACAAATGATTAAATTTATTTAATAAGTGTTGCATACGAAAGGGTTAAACTTTGTAGTAGGAGAAGGTAGTTTGGTCCTAGAAAATGCATTTCAATTTTAGAAATCCTCATAAGCACACTACACACAGCACAAGCAACCGCTTGCTGCAGAAAATTATCCAATTAGGAATCCAAGGGAAATCCCCGATAGATTCGCTGCTGCTGCTCGCCTTGCCAATCAGCTGAAAGCAAACAACCAAGTCTGAATAATGCATTACCCGCCACTTTGCTCCACACCAGGGTGGAAGTGGAAGTGGCCCCACTGCCCTGCAGGATGAGCCATTTGTCCAGCACCCGCTGCCAGCCACTGATATCGAAAAGCAATTTCCGTTATGATTGCCAGAGCTCCCTAATCCCCGCAACGGATGCACGCAAATGAGGGAGTGCAGCAGGAGCAAGACGTTGCCCGGGACAACGGCGACAACAAGTAGTCCTGGCAACTGCCATCAATCAAGAGTGAAAAGTCAGTTTGGGCGATAGCATAACCAAATAAGTTTCAACGGATCCAGACTTCATCGAAAAACCAAAGCCACTCAAGGTCAAAATGCTGTGGGGAATCAGTTCCGCGCTTGATTTATACGAGGAGTACCTAAGGGCCTTCAAGATCAAGGACGACCCGCTGCCGGAGGATGAGCATGCACGCGAGGAAGCAGAAGAAGCGGCCGGAGATAATACTTTGAACACCCTAAACATACTCATCTGCGGTGGAGCTGATCCACGGCATGTTATCAAGACGCTGGCCAAAAGATACACACATCGCATCCGACCCAAACTAAATATCTATTTACTCGATGGTTGCGCCGAAATTGAAGCCAGGAACATGCTGCTCCTGGGCGTAGCCCTGGAGGATCCCGAGTCCTTTAACCTGGTGTCCAAGGTGCACTTGTTCATGGACCTCTACGGAAATGCGGTGATCCGTCCCAGCTCGCACCATTACATGGCAGCCAAGGGACGCACACTGCTCAAAATGGTCACCAATGAGGAGGAACTTCAGCGCCTGGCTCCCATGCTGAATATAGAAGGACTAAAGTACAAGGAACGAGATGGCTTTGAGATGGCTTTCACTTTTTGGCAGCCGCAACCGTGGAATGTCTTTGAGGTGACCGCCTACTGGGAGCAAAGGTCGAGGGCCCTGCTCGGCACCAGGTATGACCATCGCAACGGGGCCTTTGATTGGGACCTGAGCATGACCCTAAAGGAACGTGGAGGGCAGCAGATCTGTTCGCAGGAGTACCGCTATTGGCGCGAGACCGGCGTGGCTTTCGTTTTTCCGGAATATGAGCATTGCAAGCCGAACAAGACACTGGCCGTTGGATTGGTGCGCAATGGACGCAACTTCATCCACCGTGGCTATGTGGGTGATATCCAGACTGGACCGTTTTGTGGCTTCGGGCTGCGCACCGTGGAGGAGCGAATGCATCATTCTGTGCACGGTGATAATGATTATCGTGCTACCGATATAACAGAACGCAATCTCATGGAATTCTTCCATGAATTGCTGACCCAGACAGCCTACGAGCATGATACCACTCGTTCCCGACGGTATGGCTCTGTTCAGCTGCTGATGACGCCCTTGTTGAACCACCAGGAAGAGGACGCTGCTGGGCAAGCGGCTTACGATAAGCCATGGATCCACGTGCCCGGAGTAACAGTGCACTTTGTGTCGCCCATGGAGATGGAGCAGCTGAAAAAGGGTGCAGCTCATTGGAACAATATGTTTGATATCGTCTTTATGGCCTATAACTATTACTCTTTCTTGAGCAAGGACTTCTTCCAGGCGATGCGTGCGCAATCACTTTTTATTCTGGAAACCAAGCTGATGACGGTGGAGCGCAAAGATCGTGTGCAGGAGTACGAATCCAAAGCTAAAGAACTGATGAAGGATGCTGGCCTTAAGGCGGCCATCAACTACCAGGCCATCAACGGCAAGAACATGTGGCTAAAATACAAAAAGACCGATAAAGATGAACAAGAAGATGAAGCCGTGACAGAAGCCATGCCAGAAAGTACTTTCAAATATGACACAGACACAGATTATGGTGAACCTGCTGAAGAGTATACTGGTCTAGTAATTGAAGAGATTCCCTCATCGAATCAGACTGTGGCAGCCATTAAGAAGGAAGTGGAGGCAGAAGGTCCCCTACAACCAAAAACTAACTTCCCATGAATAAGAAATCCGAATCCGAATAAAATGAAATATGCATCTTAATGAATACAACGAGTAACTTTAATTTTGTCTCTGCTTTTTCTTTTGCTTCCCCGTTGCCCAAGTGTCCAGTTGGAACTCCAAGCCCTCCCGTCGCTGCCTTACATTCTGCGGAGTTGCATAGGAGGTAGCCTGCCGGCGATTCTCGTCAAAATCAAACAGATGATCGATTCGCATATTAAGCTTCCTGGCCCGCGTGCCTGTGCTCCAATGATCTTTCTCCCTGCGCGGCTGGAATTCGTTTTGCACGACCTTCCGACGGGGCACATGCTTCAAGGCCGTATCCCAGTCGCCGGTTTTCTTGAGGTCCAGCATAATGTTGATCATCTGGTTTAGAGTTAGCGACTTTCCCGAACCGGAACCCCACTGTAGGTAGCGATCCAGGGGCAGTCTCGCCATCCGAAGGCCCAATCGTTTGGCTTTGGCCAGCGAAAGGGGTTCGTTGTTCATAGTGTCTACCATGGCGCCCACGATGTAGATGTCATCTGGGTTGTAAGTGACCAGATCCTCCCGGCAGTGGGGCGTTAGGTAGACCAGGTTCTGCTTGGGAAAGAGTTCCGTAAAGCACTTGCTATGCAAATTTATCGGGAACTCTGGATTGTGCATGGTGGGGATGTAGCGTTGGAGGCTCTGCATGCATCTGCTGTCCATCTGGGTGTTGCAATAGTGCAGATCGAAGGGCTCATCATTCATCCGGTTCTCCGCAAAGCACATCATCAATTGCTTTGCTGCATAGGTAGCCTCCCGATTGTTCATGTGCTCATCGTAGGAGCAATCCAAAACCATTTTGGGGGCAAACTGCATGGCCCGTGTGAGTCGGTTGTTCTGCCAGTGATTAATAGTGGTATCATAGATACGCAGAAACAACGATGTGTGTCCCAGGCCATAGATAATGTGCGTATTCTCCTCGCGCTCCTTTCGCATCTCCGCAACCCGCCGCTCGGCTTCCTTCGCTCGCTCTGCCTTCTTGCGTTGATCCGCCTCCTTCTTCATCTCGATTTGCCAGAGATAGCCAAAGTACTTGATCCTAGCTGATTTTGTGGGTAGCGTCAGCACGTGCTCCCAATGATGATCCTTAAAGAATTCCAGTGACGGCACCCGCCGACCCTCCTGGTGGGCAATGTCCGCCTCCAGCTGCAGCACCTTGAGTCGCTTATCCCGTTCCTCCTTGTTCTCTGATATCGTATCATTACTTAACGCAGGAGCGGGCTGGGAAAACGGATTGACGAACTTTTTTTGGGGTTCCTCTGTGCCGGCTATCAGGTTCTCTGCGCTGGAGGTTTTGGAGGCTTGCCTCACTGGTGCGGCACATCCCTTTAGCAACTGGCTGCCCAGACGCCATCGTGCAAAATGCTTCAGCATTTTAAAAATATACCTTAATGGCAGTAAACTATGTTATAAAACTAGATCGTGAATTGAATAACAGAAACAACGTGCTAGGGTTGCCAGCAATTATGGATTGTGCGTGCGGAACTGTGATTGGCAAAACGGTGAGATAGCTGATTGATTTAAGATATGTTACTCACTTCTCTATCAGTAAATGTCATTTATCTATAAAAACTATTGTTATGGATTAAATACTTATTGAATGTGTTGTGTTATCAATAAAATAAATTGTTTAAATTCTAGCTAGTTTTTTCTGTGCAAATTTCTAGCCAAAATCCATTTGATCTGGCAGCCCTGTGCTCGAAACTCCCGCGTCGCCGAGTAACTGGCATAATAAGAAGAAGCGGCTTTGCCGACAATTTTGCGCTTGGCTCGGGAAAAACGTGTAAAACATTTAATTTACCAACAAGACTACGCGAAAAGCGACATAATCACAAACAGCAATGGCTTTGGTTTGCGCACGTAAGTGAATAATTTAGATTTTGATTTGAATTGGGCCATTATGAATCGCACTTTCCATTCCAAGTGACAAACGAAGTCCCCGAGACGCCCGTGGTTTCCCCGCACTCGGGAGCCGTTTTCGAAAAGCGGGTGATTGAGAAGTATCTGTTAGAGAATGGCTGCGATCCCATTAGCGGCAAGGAGCTGAAGCCGGAGGAGCTGATCGAGATCAAGACGCCGGCTGTGGTGAAACCGAAACCGCCAAGTGCCACCAGCATTCCGGCCACTTTGAAAACGATGCAGGACGAGTGGGACGCCCTCATGATTCACTCGTTCACACAACGCCAGCAGCTGCAAACGACGCGCCAGGAGTTGTCCCATGCGCTGTATCAGCACGATGCCGCCTGTCGTGTGATTGCCCGCCTCAATAAGGAGGTGGCCGCCGCTCGCGAAGCTCTGGCCACGTTGAAACCGCAGGCGGGCATTGCCAACGCACCCACGGCAATACCACAACCGGCCCTGGCCTCTGAGGCTGGCGGAGCTGCTGCCCATCCCATGGAGCAGGCGGGCATGAGCGCCGAGGTCATACAGAAACTGCAGGACAAGGCCACGGTGCTGACGCAGGAGCGTAAGAAGCGCGGACGCACTGTGCCCGAGGATCTGGTTACAACGGATCAGGTTAAGAACTTCCTTACTGTGGCATCCCATCCCGGCCTACACTCGGCCTCCGTTCCCGGCATTCTGGCCTTGGACATCAACAGTGCTGATCACAGTAAGATTCTGACCGGAGGCAACGATAAAAACGCCACCGTGTTCAACAAGGACACAGAGCAGATGGTGGCCATCCTGAAGGGACACACCAAGAAGATCACCAAAGTCATATATCATCCTAACGAGGATACAGTCATAACCGGCTCGCCCGACATGAACATACGCATCTGGCACGTGCCCACTTCGCAGACGCAGCTTCTCCTGCGCTGCCACGAAGGACCTGTTACTGGCCTTTCGCTGCACCCCACTGGCGACTACTTGCTGTCCACATCATCCGACAAACACTGGGCATTCTCCGATATCCGCACAGGACGCCTGCTCACCAAGGTAATCGATACCGCCGAAGTCGGGCTGACGACAGCGCAATTCCATCCTGATGGTCTGATCTTCGGTACGGGCACCGTGGACTCGCAGGTTAAGATCTGGGATTTGAAGGAGCAGAGCAATGTGGCCAACTTCCCTGGTCATACCGGTCCCATTTCGGCCATCTCCTTCTCGGAGAACGGTTACTACCTGGCCACCGCTGCAGATGATGCCTGCGTTAAGCTGTGGGATCTGCGAAAGCTGAAGAACTTTAAGACAATCCAGCTTGATGACGGCTACGAGGTCAAGGATCTGTGCTTCGACCAAAGCGGAACCTATCTGGCTATCGCCGGCAGCGATGTCAGGTAAGTGAATTGTACTTTTCTTATTGAAATCATTCAGAATGAGGTTAAAATAAGTTTTAAATTGTATTCATTTAATGTTTTAAGTATGGTGTTGTTGTCTAGCTTAGACTTTATTTTTCCATCGTTGCTCAACCTGCTGATCATGATGCTTCTTGAAATGCGCCATCCAGTTGTGTAGCCGGTTCTGCTTGACTAACGCACGGCGAGACATTTCCTTCTCCGCTGCCATGCGACGTCGAACCTGCTGCTCGACACTTCGCAGCTTGCTCGGTTCGATGTGGTCCAGTTTAGCCAAGAGCTCCAAAACGTAGCCCTGGATTTTCTCCACCTTGGCAAGAGTCGTGTCCTGTTCGTCCGCGTATGTAGACTTGGGTGGCGGTGGTGGAGGCTGCATGTCTTCCAGTGTTCGCCATTGCTTGGACGACTTCTGGGCTGCTGGCTTGGATGGCGGCTGCGTAACCTCTCGCTTTTGCTCCGGCTTAACTTTGTTTTGGATTTGCTTGAGAATAATTGGTACAATAGCATTTAGCTTGATATTCAGCTTGCTGGAAATTAAGAATATAAAATAGTTGATTCAAATATGTACGCATCCCAACTCACTCCTTGCAGTATCTCTGCTCGAAGTCATTTAATAGACCCTTGGCACGCTCCTGAAGACCTGCCACCCGTCGCTGCAGGAACTCGGGATCCTTGAGGAACACATTGGCTTTCACCTGACGCTCGTACGTCTTCTGGGCCTTGTCATGGAGGATGGCTACGATGTGGTTCAAGATTGCCAACTGAGAAAAGCGCCTGTTGTAGTTGGACACCTTTAAGCGATTTCTCTCATAGCCACGTATCCAAATCTCTGCATTGAGATGATTCCGCTTTGCCAAATACGGACGCACTATCTTCTCCATGTAGTCTTGGACTTGACGCACTTGCTCGAGACCCGCTGGATGTCGTTCGGTGATCTCCATGGCTACGATTTCCTGCGGCATGCTAAGCCTATTGCTGGCATCGTCTCCCTCGGTTTGCTCCTCCTCAACTGTGTCATCAAAGTAGCTGATCAGTTTGAGTAAATACTGAAAGCGACCGTAGACCTCCTGCACTTCCATCAGCACTCGCTGATGCTCCAGCTTCACCTCGTTCAGCTCTTCGCTCAGTTTGCTTTCCTTCAGTGTCTTCAGCTTTTCTTGGGCCTCTAACATTTTCTTAAACTCCTCCGCTTCCATTTTCTTGAGCGACTCCTCTGCAAACTTGTGAAACTCCTCGGCCTTTTCGTATACATTGTCTTGGTATTCCTTCTCGCGTTTTCGGTCCAAAAAAAGTTCTTGCGTAGCATAGTACATAAAGCGATTGCGGGTAATCTCCCTCAAGAGTAGGATGTCCCTGAAAAAGCTGTGAAATTGCACCAGCACATAATTCATTTGATTCCTTACGTTTTCATGCGAAATTTTCTGGCCAAACGTTGCGCACTGGCGTCCTTAATATAATCGGGATCGATGGTGGTGACCACACAAGGAGCACGGGGATTGGCGATCTCTCCGCGCTGAGGAATATTAATAAAACTTAACTTTGGAAATATAAAAATTAATTATTTCGCACCGCATTGAAGTCCTCAATCGATAAGTTTATGGGCTTTGGAGGCTCCGGTTCCACATGGGTCTTGGGTCGCACGAAATCTTGAAGAGCAGCATGCATTTTTAAGTCTTCGCATATTAGAATATAATACTTACTTTCATATTCGCGGTAAACTTTTCTTTTAAACTTTCGCATTGTTAAGTTAAATTCGCCAAAGAAGATTCCCTTAGTTAACTTGTTTATTTGGTTGCCACGGTACAAATACAAATTCTGACGGTTGCTTCGTTTTATTTACAGGGTTTACCTGTGCAAGCAGTGGCAGGAACTGAAGGTATTCAACGACCACACGGCCCTGGCAACGGGCGTGAGATTCGGCAAGCACGCCCAGTATCTGGCATCCACCAGCATGGACCGCACCCTGAAGCTCTACGCCATCGAATAAGTCCACACTTAGTAATTAAGTCCAAAATTTTCTTATACAATATTCCCTAATGATTGTGTGTTTTCTTGAACAAATCTTGCAGAATAATAAACCTGACCCTCTATCCAAATAATTCAGAATACGAAATATCTTTGGGTTACTTTTGGAAACCAGCAGACAAGTTTTTCCTTAAATACTAACAAAATCCTTAAAGATTCATAATTTCAAGTACTAATATATTATCGTTTAAACTTTTCCGCAGACTATTCATATTCATTTGATTCACTTTTGATGCATACACTTATTAACTTATTCATTTCGGAACTTGGTACATCATTGTTTTATCCTTATGAGGCCGAGATCTGCTTAAGCGGTCGCTCCAAATAGGAGGCCAGTGACATGGCCTTTTGCTTCAGAAGACCCAATCCCACCGTTTGCTTGGCGTACAGGCACAAAAGGACACTGGCAACCTGTAAAAAGGAATATAGTTAAGATTTTATAGAACGAATCCCTGCTAAAAAAAAGAGGATCACCCACCTGTGTGATGGCCACATGACCGTTTTCACAATCGATGAGCACGAAAGTGAGGCGACCTTCGCGAAAGGCGTTGCGTCCATGCTTCTCGTAGGCCGCCCATATGTTGCTGGCTATGGCCGCCGTTATCCTGGCATCCTTATCGCCATAACCGGAGTAGGCCAATAGAGCTCCCTCCTGGCTGAGCAGGCTGTGGATGCAGGGATAAGTGATATTTGAAGGAATGGCATGGTAAGGGACTATCCTACAGGGTGTTCTCCACTCCGCCGGTGTTCGCCTGGCTGAGAACCTGCGTCAAAGCTTTGGGTTTCAACATTTTGTGTATTTTTAAAGAGGGAAAATATAAAAAACAACAGAACTACGCCTTCACAAACACTGCATTCTGAATGGCAACAAATTCAGCTGATAAGGTGTGCGCGTTGCGCTGTGAGTGACAATGGCAAATGTAGCGCCATCTATATGACGATTTAAAGTATATAAACAAATGAATTTTTCAAATTAAGATGATTCGTTTTTGTAATCAATATTTATTATTATATGTTTTCGGTTGGGAAATAGGAAACATTCATTTTTTTTCTTTGGTTTCGTAACTTGATAATAATATAGAAACAAAGAGATACGTTTTTTAAGAGAATATACCATTTACAAATTAGATATTAACGTAATGAAAACGCAATATTTGAATTTATAGAGGATTTTATAACTTTTCAAATTTTCCAAACAATAACTGCATAGTTAACTTGAACACACCAAATAAACTCAAGCTTTTAATTTATTCCAAGCACCTAAAAAATGTTTTTATATTTTTTGTTTTTAATATTTCTATCCCCTACTTACAAATGCTGACTCAGACCATAATCCCCAAATAGTTATGCTTCGTTCTATCAGTTACTTTCTTCAGAGGCACTTATCTCGCCCATTCAATTGCTAAAATGGCAGCCAAGCTATCTGCGTTCCATACATAACTTCCGCATAACGAGAATTTAAAGGCGTATTTGGTGACGTCATTGGCAAACCAGGTCACGGATCTATTACGCAGCAGAGCTGCACTCTCCCTCTCTCCTCCGTTCATCCACTACCTTCATGCGATGCATCAGCACTCCACGGGGCCAGAGCCACAAGCAGTAGTTACTTTCAACCACCACCAAATTCGAAACGCCTCAGCGTCCGAATACCTGTACTTTTGAACGCTGGTGCTACGCAGTTAGCCGAAAATCCTGGTTAGCAGGGTGCATTTTGGGATTGCAAATTGCGCATGACTCAGCACCACCGCCTGGCTGCCTGCCTGCCCCCCATCTTCTCGAGAAATTTCGGAGCAGGGACAGGGTTTGTTTGGCTGCAAATTCAAGAAACTGGGTCATTGGCAAGTACGCCGTGGATGATCTGCGCCAGGAGTCGAATGGTACGAATGAAAAGTCGATTGTGTTGCATTAGAAATTTATTTATTAACTTAGATTCAACCAAATTTAGTCTTGGGTAATGTAAACCGAGCAAACCAACGTTCGCCACGGGGGCGAGCAGTAGCCTACGTACTGCATGGTACATGATATCGCAATATTGATGGAGTCTTATTGTTAATTAAATATTACTACCGCTAAGTATTATGTACACTTTGACAAAAATACATCGGGGATGTCCCCCCTCTATATGACATTGTTTGGTGTAGCCTTTCATTATGGGTTTGTTTGTTTTGTTTTGTTTTGTTTGGGTGCAAAGTGGGATGTGTGTTGGATTTAATGAGGGTGAAACATTATATCAGGGCCGTGTTTCGATATAGCAAGTAAGATTTGAGGACCAGGTAAAAGATTTATAGATTTATAGCGAATTTTTCCGATGCTCCGTTTTCGCGGTGCGCTGGCTGATCTGTAAGCTGAAGTTTAGAATACATACGCATGGCTTGTATCTGGCTGTTGTTGTGCTAGCTAAACTTAATTACACTCTTATTTACATGCTAAACATGTCCGCATAGGAAACACAAGTATAAAAATACACATGTGTACAACTATATATTCGATATATATTATCTTCATGTTCGATCACAGCGCGCGCTCAATGTGAAACAAAACTTTAAAAGAATGATAACATAAAGTTCTGCAACTGAAAGAGTTTCGAGTATGGGTCCGCTACCCTCCTTGATTTCGATTTATTTTTGTGGGAACAGTAACAGGCCTATTGCGTCGAGGAGCGGGCACGTTTCGGGTTCGAGTACAGCGAAATTAGCATGGACGGGTCTGGCTGGCTCGTGTCCAAACGCCTCCTGCGCTGCGGCGGCAGGCGTTCCGTAAAACGTTTCGGTATACCGGCTTCCAGTAGCGTTTTTCGGTCGTACAAATCAAGATTGTCGTTATAGTATGTGATGGCGTCCCAGCACATTTCGCTCAGTTTGGGCACTGTCATCCACATCTTATACAGATCGTTGCGGCGGCGCATCTCCTTGTCAATGTACTCGATGCCTCCGAATACGTACATGCATCCATTATCGGAGTGGGCCGCCGAGTGGAAGTAAAGGGGGCGGGGCAGGATGGCGGTCTCGATGCGATACCAATGCTTAGTGCGCAGATTAAGCTTCCAGATGTCCGAAAAATATGTGGAGAAGTCGCCCTGCAAGTCAAGGATTTCGCATTAGTTGCTGCATTGACAGCCTCAAGAGGAAGTGGTATAAATTCTGTCTGAACTCCACAAAGTTAAAAAGTCCTACTGCTATCATCTTTGTTAATATCATTTTATAAAGTATAACTCACTTGCAGACCGCCCGTGATGAAAGCCTCGATGTCCCCAGTGGAGGACTGGTGCTGCACACAGGAAAAGCACTTGCGCGGCTTTGGATAGCCTCTGTTGCCGTCGTCCGCATCAGCTGCACGCTGATCGGGATACGTTTCAAAGTAATCCCAGCAGTTCGCCTCCAGGTTGTAAGCCGGAATGCGCTGCAAATCGTATACAGAGTGCGATGTGCCGCCGCCCAGCACAAAGATGTGCTTGCCATCATAAACGACCTCGTGACGGTAGCGCCCTTCTGGGTCGTCTCGCATCTCCGGACGACTTATGTACACATTCTCCCATATACCGGTGCGCAAATCCAAACGATAAACATCACAAGTGTAATCAAATCCCGTCGTTCCGCCGATTGTGTAGAGGAAGTGCTTGTGGATCACTATTCCCGGTCCGTACTGAGCCGTGGGCAGGTCACCCTTAACCTGGAGGCGATCCACGCCCGGTGTCGCGCCAGCGCTGGCCGTTCGGTAAACGTAACAGTCGTTGGAGCAGGATACTCCAAATGGATAACCAGTGCCGCCATGAGACTGAAAGAGTAGTATTAAAATTAGAATTTAATTTCTTTTCAAGAAAAGCTGACACTAAGATATATAGAAAATAATAATAAAGAGTAAACAAAATGTATACAAGCCCACTTTCCTAGACTTTACATTTAAATCGTTATGACTCTTCTAAGAAGTAAAAAACTCGTTGTTTATTAAACAATTTAGCTTTCTAAACCTCTGGATTTTTTCAATATATAGTTATATGTATGTATGTAGAGTTAAGCGGGTGGCACCCACGTCCCTGACATTGCTGCCAATGCATTTAATTAGCAGATACTTGAGCTGCAGCAGCTTATCATCGCCTGGTGGTGAAAGAGCAGAGAAATGGGAAAATGGGGAGGGACCAGCAGTATTGTGGGAGGGGGGTGGAGGCTGAGCTGCAGCCCCGATAAGCGGAAACATGTGTCTCCAGTGTGTTTTTGTGTATGTATCGGGGCATGATTCGTCATCAAATTATAGCTAATTGTGGAATGCAAGGGAAGGGCATTGATGCCAGCATGAAATGCCAACAGCTCCCGTTTGACTTTGCTTTCGGTTCGGTTTCCTCCCGAAAACTAAAAAAGCGCGCGCACTCAGCTGCTGGGTGGGTAAAAATGGTAAATACAATGTTTTCAGTTTTTCCAGCCGAGCGCGAGGTGGGGAAAGCTGGAAAACAAGTTGTTGCATGTGGCAGCAGCATAAACAACAACTGCGTAGTAACCAAAATGGAAAAAGAGGGTTGCCTGGCATGCGCAGAGGCAGAGGAGGAGATGGTGGAGGTGAAGGAGGTGCCTTCCGAGTGAGAGGCAAACGGCAATGGCCATGGGCAGCTGTTTGGGTTGACATTTCGGGTGTTTAGAATGCATAAACAAAAAGCAAAGGCGGCGGTGTTGAGACGCGGAACAGGGCGTGGCATTGGCCCTGGCGATTTTCATTGCCCAGAATAGCCCTCTCTCACTACTCTACTATTCACTGCTCTCTTTCGAGATCTCCGCGATCAGCTGTGCCTGATTTCTCTGCTCATTTCACCATTCAATTGTGTTTTCTACTTGAGCACAAACAAGTTTTTTTTATTGCAATTGATAGTTTGCCTAACCTACACAGAAAGAAATATGATCACTTCAAGTACTAGCAATTTGAACGAAATAAAACAAAGAAATCTACAACTACAGACCTTTTCTGCTTCTCTTTGAAGATCACAATTTTCAATCGAGTTGGTTTTTCTTTGTGTTTACCAACACACCCAACGAGCAAGAGACAATCCAACTCATCTATTTTCGTCTGCCTAAAACCCCACGAACCCCGTCCCCCATCTGCAGCGATTAGCATCAAATAGATACTCACAATCAACACGTTATTGTGAATGGTCAATGCATTGGAGGCCAGCTCCACGGGCATATTGGCGGCATTGCCCGCATTCAGCTCCAGCCTCCAGGTTCTCGTGGCAAAGTTGTAGCTCCACAGCTCCTGGAAGAGAAGACATCGGCCGTGGCGTGATGCAGACATGGCGCTCCGCGGATTGTAGCCACCCAGGGAATACAGATGCGAATTGGAGGCAATGATCCGGTGGCCACTGCGTGCCAGAGGGAATCCACCGGGTATATGTTTATCCCTGTACTGGCACTTGACGAGACGCAACGGCTGGAAGGCGTACATGGGAATCTGTCCGGCCATTTGAGATTGCTGTTTATCCGACGAGAGGAAGACATTCAAGACACTCTTAGATAGCTCTGTACCCTCGTCCAGCTCATCGCTGGAACTGGTCCACTCGTCGGAGTACATCTCTTCGAATTCTGACTCCGAATCTGTATCGCCGTAGTCCACATCCACGTCCACGTCGTCGTCTTCTTCCTCCTCTTCCTCGTCCAAATCGCTGGCTGCGTCCATGAGCTCCACGGCAGCCTGAATGGCATTGAAACGGTCGACAACCTCACCGTTGTCCTGCTGCGGCAGAGCCTCCTCTGGCTGACCCACTTCCTCCTCTGGCATGTCCTGTTCCATGATCAGATCGTTATTATTGTTGTTGTTATTATTATGGTTGGCCAGCTGCTCCTGGTGGGCAGTTATACGAGGCGTCCTGTAAATCTTCGCCAGGAAGTCGCAGATAAACAAAAGAAATGTCCAAGTGTGACGCAGTTGGTCAAATACGATACACTTGAATTTGCCTGGATTTAGTATGTTCATAACACTCTCGATGAGTTTTGAGTTTTGATAACGTAACTAACAATTTGGTGCTTGATCTTGCCTGCCACAGGGAACAGAACAATTTTGTTACTTTTGTCAAATGTGGTTTTGGTTTTTCAGTTTTCTGTGGGAAAGGTGGGAGGAGGGTCTGAAGCGACCTCGCACAGCTGGTTAACTAAGCTGTTGTTGTTCATTTGATTTCTGCTGCTTCTGTTTCTATTGTTGTTGTTGCTACTGCTGTCATTTTGACACACACTGCCTCTCGCTCGCACCCACACACACACGCACCCACATGTGTTACGTTACGTGGTTTGTGAAAATGTTTGTTCCTTTGCTAATTCAACTGCTCGTCAATTTTCCCCGCTAGGCTATTGCAATTTCACTAGTTGTGGCACGCTGCCGATTTGTTTAATTATTGCAGTCGATTACACTCGCGCATCGTTTCGTGTGCGACAAACTACGCTTTAAATTTAGAACTGAACATTTGAGCAGTGTGGCCGTGGAATTATCGATAACTGGCATAAACGGTCATGCTGCATTCGAGTGCATTTGAGTCAGAGATGACACGCTATCGATTGCACAGTTGGCTATCGATAGTGTATTTCATTTTTTATAATTAAGTTGGGAGGCACTTAAAACAATATGCACTGTTCTAATTAGCATAAAAGAACTTTAATCAGAATGTTATAGCACCATCTGCTTAAATTAAATTAAAAAACTTTCAACTCACATTATCTGTGTATGTTTTAAATAAAAAAAATACAATTTTGAAGCAAGCCAATTCGAAATACATTTTTATAAAAAAAAAACCATTTTATGAGTTTTTAATATCCAAAGAAGTAAACAATGTATCTATACATATATTTGTTGTACATATTTATAATTGCGTTTATTTTAACTTAAAGTTATTAAATTATATCACTGTTCATATTAGTGTGACCATTTGCATAAAATTTCACCGTTTTCCCTCAATCCAAATGCGGCCGCATTTCATTCCAACAGTATAAGACCCCGTCGGCACAGGTATTCCACAAGATTCTGTTATTCGCTTGTGTAATTAACGGATGCGGTGTCAACTAGTAAAAATGCAATACCATCCCAAGTCGAATAAACTTTGATATTGCCCAAACAATCGAATGTGGTACAGATTGTGAAAGTAGCGTGCAACGCTGCCGTCTACTTAAACTTGTAAAGTTCCTCCTGCTCCGTCATCAGACTTTCTGATAGCATCCCGCGCAATCCAAATTCTGGGAATGATTTCAGCGCGCCAGTGCGTCATTTAAATTGCAAAGCGCACGAGTCCGAGCCACCAGCTGGATCTCCAGGATTCATAGACCAGGATCGAGACCAGGTCGGCAGAAAAGCACGAGGAGCCACAGGAGTTGCCCGAGTTCCACAGGCATAACCTTAAACGGCACGTGCACCGCGCGTAGAAGAGTTCTCTGCGTGCCACCACACAGCGAATCGGTTGCTCTCCCAAAAAACAAACACGCAATACCAAATTCCCGAAGTCGAAGACATGGCCACCCTCCTCAGCAACGGACAGCAGTCGGTAATGGCCAGCACCAGTAATGGTCAGGAGCAGCAACGGCACCAGGACGAACCGGAGCAGCAGCAGCAGGTCGAGATCAGAAAGTCGAGCTCACCGAAACCAGGCGCCATGCCCAGCTTGAAGCTGAACAGAATGGGTTCGGTGTCACCGAAAGATAAACGAGTCTACAAAATCGTCCTCACTGGCGGTGAGTTTTAATTTTCCCCCAAAACGAATGTATATCTAAGTTAGCTATCTGGGTTTGCTGTGTATCTGTTACAAGTGTCCTCGTTCACTCGCATCCTCGTGGCCCATACACCCACCCGATTGCGATTTGTTTACGATTTGTGTCAAGGTCGCGAATTTCAACCAATGGGTAGAGATTATGTCCTGCGCGCAGCTTCCCAAGCTCTTTCGCCACCTTTCAAGTGGGGTAGCTCTATCATATTTCGTTCTTTGTATTCATGTGGCTACCGGCTTTTGCGGCCAGTCGGCGCTTCAAAGACCCTCGCCAAAAACTATTTACAATTCATATGCGAAGAATTAATTCATAGGAAACCTGTTTTTGCTCGACCATCATATGAGCGGCGGTTGGGCGCGTGGTCTAATCATTTAATTTGGGCCCAAGTTATGGCTGTGATTAGAAGCGCAAAAAAAAAAAAAAAACAAAAAAAAAACGAAAGCATTGATGTATTGACGGGCCTATCTACCCCACACATACTACTTATAGTATTATCGCCTACGGTGCGGGCTTCCTCCGCCCGAGTGCTCTAATAATTTTCGGAAGAGGCTGATAAAAGACAGGCACATCGCCACGTGTGTTACATTGACGAAAATCCCTTTGGGAATCCCAGTAAGGACCCATTCAAGGAATTTCTTATCGTTTGAATGACGAACGTGACTCTTTTTAAGCGTGCATTCGGAATCGATTTCTCCAGATCGCTGCGCAATGCATTCAGCAATGGGCGTAATTGCCTTCAGGGTCAGTCCGCAGACCTAATCGAGTGATATGCACAGCGGCGGGAAACTCAAGTGCACTTGATTTGCTGGAATTTGGGACACAAATCGAATGGATTCGTTTCCGCCTCGTCGATTCAAGCAATGAACAAGACCATGGCGACCTAGAGCCACCACATATCTTATCCAACTGATAGATAGATAGATAGAGTATAGCTTCTAATACATGTTCTTTCATCTCATCAATTTTAAAGTTGTTTTAAAATAAGCGTTATCGTTGATAGTTTTTCATAGAATTCATTAATTTTTTAATGGTGTACCTAAAACGTATTTAGTTGTCTAACGATATGTTAAGGCATTTACAAACCCAATTTACTGGTTCAGATTTTAATTTATGTAAACTGCAAGCACGTGCGAATTTGTTTAGTTAATTAATACAACCATGCTAAAGGAACGTGGTTCTTTTTAAAATGTATTTTTAGAAACCAGCAAGTTTTCGTTTTAAACTTTTTAGCAATATTTTCCGCACTAGCTCGGCACATTTCAATTGAGCTATAAAACATTTTACGGGAATTTTCCAACAAGTTTGAGCGCACCTTTCTCCCCTTTTTTCTGACAATACAAGCAGTATAGATTTGAAGAATGTAACCTTAGCCCGTTTGCCAATAAACAAATAAAACTAATGAATACATTATGCGTTGTTTTTTCAGGGCCTTGCGGCGGAAAGACGACGGGACAGTCCCGCTTGTGCACTTTCTTCGAAAACCTTGGATGGAAGGTGAGTGTCGTGGGTGGATTCTATTGGGGGAATGGGAAATGGGAAATGGGTATGCCGATCCTAGACTAAGGCAAGTTAGCGATTGCTTTGGGCCGCGGGCCGCTCTGTAAGTAGAGGAGGAAGTGAAGCCATGGCGATAGCGGGATTACCTTTAGATACGATTCCCCTCATTACAATTCTATTGTGCCGAAAACTCGAAACAAAGCAATGAGCATGTTAAATATTTTCAGGTATTCCGCGTGCCTGAAACGGCCACTGTTTTACTCAGGTAAATTCCCTCTCCACACACACTCTTACACTCAAAAAAAAAAAAAAGAAATTAACGTAATCAATGCAATGCTAGGCAATCAAAGCGAAAGGAGCCGCTCAGGAGTTTGCCACCTGAGATTGGACCAAGTAGCCTTGCCTGCCGCTCGTCTTTTACCTGTGACGATGACCATGCCGATACGAACTTAATTCCATTCGAGTTCCATTCTCGATGCTCTTGAACTTTGAAATACTTGATCTAGTGAATACAAATAGAATTTCATGTGAATGATGCTAATTCCCGCTTGTCTTTCTCTCTGTTTCTCCCCCAAACCATCCGAATATCTAGTGGCGGTGTGAAGTTCTCCGATCTGACCGAGAAAGAGGGTAAGTATAGATAGCAGGCGGTGGTGCAACCGACCGGGAGACCAAAGAATAACTTGCTAGTTAACTTAGCAGAGGAGATAAGAGAAGAGGAGTCTTACAATGCAAGCATTTTCCGAGTCCACACACACACATATCTCATTATCCGAGCACTGTCAAGTTCGATACCAAGTTTTCTCGAAGCAACGAAAATAAATCAAAATATTTACTTGCCGCTAGCGACCAACAGAAAGAATCCCTATACTATACGTACAATATATGCTAGGGGTATTTTTAAAATCAGGCAAGTGCGACAGCCAGCATACTATAGATAGTACGAGTATATACATATATCTGAGTATTTGGCCAGAAGGTCCCCCGCCTCACGAGAGTCACGTCTTCAATGAAACTTACGTAATTCCTTGGGACACGATTCGAATTCCCCACTCGATATCCTGATTGCGTGACTCGAGGTCATTTCGCTAGCTTTCTTCCTTTTCACTCGCCGAGCAATTTGTCAATTATGGTTATTAATGGATTTGTCAATGTGCTTGTGCCGGCGGGGGCGGAGAGGAGGCGCATTCGAAAATATCTAAATTGCCAAAAAGTACAATCAGATAAGATATAGAATGTAGCTACAGGTCTGATCACATGTCGGCCGATTAGTCGCAATTCCTTACAAAGCCTTCATGAGTAATGGCATTCGCAAGCAGGACAATTAAAGCCTTTATGAGTCACAAGCGGACGGGTACATCTATACATATATATATAGTATTTACGGCCAGCGGCTAATCTAATACACACCCACTCCCATACGATTACCTAAAATAAATCGCCAACCAAATCAACCAAAACCAACCACACTCACAGACCCGCCCACGCCAACCACGTTCGTTTACAAAGATCTGCCCTTCGCCGCTCCGGAGCACAGTCTCATCGATCTAACCGCATCCTGTCCGCGCTGCTTGGCCAAGGCTGCATCCCGGCCCAATGGCAGCGAAGGTGAGTGAGAGCCGTTGAAGCCAAAGATCGGTTCTTATTATCCTCGTTCGTTTTGCAATCAGCTTGGCTCTCTAACCCATTTGAATCGAACAAATGAACGAACGAAGTTCGATGCCAAGTCAACCTGTCTACCTGTGCGTCCTTGAGCTGCTTTCCCAATGCACTTTTTTAATCGGATAAAGTCTTGAACAGAACTTTCCCGTATCTTTTGCTTTGTGTTCGTCCCCAAATGACTTGACATTTAACCATCATACCGTGCTGTTTGGCCCGCGCAAACAATGCTCTTTTAAATGCCTTTCATATAATGTGTGTGTATTTCTGTTTGTTTTGGCTTCGTTCTATGATTTATGTGCGTCCCCATAACACTTGTGTCCACTAACACGTCGCAATCGCCGGCGATCTGTACAATTTGTCTTTATCCAACAATATATCCGTTGTATACTTGCAAATCTGCTCATTTCAATAACAATATTTTACGCGCCGAGCCTCTGCAATTCGTTTAGTCGCTACCAATTTCAGCCACATTTAAATGGGCCATTTAAATTTAGCCGCAACACATGCAAAGGCGAGAGTTGATACATATCAGATAATATATATATATAAGATATAGATATATAGAAGTCTGCTATCTGATGGACACCCACTCGCAGAAGTCTGGATTTTTGAGACTTGGCTAAAATCTGTCCTAAATGTGTTTACTTATTCTTATGTAATGTGAGATTTTTGAACAAATTGCTTATACATTCTGATTTTGCCTATCCAGACATTCAGTTTGACTTGATATATTTTGCCTTATTACCTTTACTTACAACTCTTAGCTGACTAATGCTACTTTCGGCTGTTGTAAGCGTCTAATAACCATGGTTTGCTTACGCCCAGTACTCACTGTATGTGCCACATAGACTTTACGGCTTTCGACCATTGTTGGCCAGTCAGCGAGCCATGGCCACATGGCAATTTCCCAGCTGAAAAACCATTTTCGTTTTCATTTCGGCACTAATTTGCTTGTGGGGGTGTATCGTTCTATATGCTGGTCTTCCGACTGGCTAATGAAATGTGTTTATTGTGGGGCGAAGAATGCGAAATGATCTAGCGCATCACGTGCCTGCTGACGCGAGTTCGACATCCGCTTCCCAACCGAAACACAGGCCACCCGTACCCCCCTTTTTCGCCGCCCGATTGAGACCCCCCCCCCCAGACTTTTGTTTACCCTCTCTTCGCAGTTGAGCGCTAAATGCGCGCTCCATTCAATTAGTTTCATAGTGCTCCGATTTATACAGTTGCGGTCGCAAATATAGAGCAATGAGTCTATTCTCTGCTGAAGAAAAAATGATTCATTTAACCAATGGATAAATTATAAATAATATTTATCTTCAGTATGGTTTTTCATTGGAATTAATAAACACACTACAATCTAGAAACTATGTATATAAATATATTTTTGAATTTGTCACAAACATGTTAATAGAAAAAAATCCCTCAACCACAAATGTATGTAGTTGTAGTAGTAGTAGTAGTAGATGATTATTTGTTTTAATGCATATAGGTTCTATATTATAGAACGCTTTAAGTTTGATAGGTAATATATTTGAGGGGCGAGGCTTGTCGCCAGTCTTGCCAAGAATTCTCGTTTGAACTTGTTATCGCTCGATGTCTGTCAGTCGACTTTGGTTGGCATGGTTGTGGTTATGGTGTCCTCTCTACTCGATTGATTTCCCGAAATTGATTGCTAAACGATTTTGTTTTTTATTTTTTGTCTGTTGATTTGCTTTCCCCACATTCAAAGTGAACCCTTTATTTCGCTTGTTTTCCAAATACCCACCCAACTTCTTCATTAGCCGAATCGTTTGTCTGGCATTAATGCAAATTAACCTGGCTAATTATGTTTGTCTGTGCGTAAAGAAGCTCCTAATCTGCATACGATTTTATTAACTCGAGAATCCATTAAAGGTTGGCTGGGCACTCACAAGCACACACAATCGAAATTCACGCACATGTCGGCTTTAAAACAATCATTTAGATACAAACTCAGATACATAATGGATTGATTAGAAATGAATTCTGGATTACATATAAATAGATTTAAAACATATCTCGAACTAACCATTCTTGTCACCAACTATTTAGGTGGTCCGCTTTAGTTTCTTATCAGGATTAGAAAGTATTCTTTATTATTTTTTTCCTGTTCATAGATTTCCATTACCCGATGCGCAATAGCTGGTGAAATTGCAAATACGCGTACACCGCTCTTACATACATCTCCTCACGTTTTTGTTTATTATTTTCTCTTGCATCATCGTTGCTAATTGAATTAGAATTGGCAGGCCAAAAGAATAGACTGGCAAACCAAAACAAAACGTTCAGGGGGCACAAAAATGCGTCCCACAAAACTGATCGATTCCACCTGCCACCCGATGCACTACGTCAAGTTCAATGCAATAAACCAACTACTTACTAATGCCCATACAAAGGGAGCTTATTGGGCAGCAAAGTTTTCCACGTTTTTTTTTTTTTTTTTTTTTTGTTTTTCTATTTTGCACGCGACAGGGAACCGCAACAAGTGTTGCCTCTGTCTATCCCCCAAAAGCACCTGACTTTGCCCACCCAACAACCACACGCCTATCAATCTGATTTATTTACCCCCATTGGCTCACAAATGCAAGGCAGCCACAGTGCAGCTTCGCTAGCTGAAACTGTAACAGCAATGCGCTGTTACTGAATTTGAATAAATAGCTCAGCCTTTTTACTCAATAGAACCATTTATAAAAGATAAACAACGCCAAATGATATTAAGATACATTTACCGCGCTGTTGTACCAAGAACAATCTATAGAACGTTCCAGTTAACGAATTTCAACTGTTTTAGAAAGAGCATGATGATGACTTAGCTTATCGCCATGATGACAAGCTGTGACTCCCTGTCTCTGGGAAAAAACCCCTCCTCATCTCGACTGGGATCAGCGATTACAGCTCACTTGTTTCAATTGCCTCGGATGGCTGACCCATGAAGCTCCACTTTGAGGCAACAAGGCCATTGAGTGTTTATCCCAAAAGATTCCTATGTGCCATTGTTCATTTCGAAATGAAAGTACATTCCTGAAGCAAAATTATTCCATTAGCAAGATTACTCAAAAACAATTTGGCAACTGTGCGCATTGTATTGATCAATTTTCGAAATAGCACAAATTTCTATAATGTTAGTCATTCGAATTTATTCAAATTATTCAACATGTATGTTTGTCTGGCTTTGTGTGCTATTATAATTTTATTGAGCTTTAAATTACTAAAAAGAAAAAATACAATCGGAAATGTGGTCGTCCTAAACTGCCTCTAACCGCTTTTTAAATTAGTATCAGCAATGAAACCGAGATGGAACTGAAACCTCAATTCAGGCACTAACATCTGGAGGAGACGAATAATGCTGAGTACTCTTTAACCCAATGCTGATTAGAAACTGTTTACTTGGGGGAAAGAGAACAAGTTGATTGAACTCAAATGATTTGAATTCGATTCGCGCTCTTGTAGGCCCATTCCATTGACTACTTCAGTTCAGATTAGGTTTCATCGCCATCGCTTCAACTTGACATCGCTGAACTCAGACACTGGATACTGGCCATCGTTCATCAAGCACTGTCATCCCACTCGAATCAGAGCCGCCCAGTCAATTAAGTTTCTTACAATTCGATGTCACACAGTGTTAAATTCCCTTCGATTCGAATTTGCTTGCCATTGTATTTCGAATTCTATTTGTTCGGATTGTTCGCAAACGTCGAGAGTCCAAAGAGTAACGTTTCCATCTTCTATTCCTTCTCCCCTTGCAGCCTACAAGTTCCAGGAGAATCTGATCCGCACCATGGTTCAAATTGAGAACACCTACTTTGAGCTGGGCAACTCCAGCAATCGCAACTGTCTGATAATCTGCGATCGCGGCGTTATGGATGCCAGTGCATGTGAGTAATCAGTGGAATTTGCCGCTCTCATACTTGAAGATAAACATCATTCTACTCATTTGCAGACATATCCAAGGATAAATGGGAAAAGATGATGGCGGGCAATAATTGGAATCCCGTGGAGATGCGCGACAATCGTTACAACCAAATCCTGCACTTGGTTTCGGCTGCCAACGGCGCCGAGGATTTCTACTCCACAGAGGTGAGTTGCATGCCACTTGGTCGGTTGGCATTACAAATTTCACCTGATCAATTCTCTTGTCCGCACCAATTAATCGCCCGAAAACGGTAGAACAGAAAGCGCCACTATCAGGTATCCAAAAATGGCTGCACTTTTAGAATCGGTTGCCACAGTTGGTCCTGCAAATTCGAAGTCCCTTCAATTCATACTGTCTTAGTTATTGTTGTTAATATAACATAAAAATATAGCGCAACACCTCACCATTTTCCAGTATATAAATGCATTTAATGGGACCTTTTTCTTTTGTAAAAACATTGTAGTTGTAACGACTGCGTAGAGTGGCAGCTGCATTTTCTAAATATCGCTAGTGGCATTTGCGTAGGGCTAATGGCTGTAAAAAAAAAGATAATAGTACTAACTAACCTCTTGTTTGCTCATTGCAGGACCATGCCTGTCGCTCGGAGGGCGTTGATTTGGCCCGGGAACTGGACTACAAATCCGCCGCCGCCTGGGTTGGCCATCCCTACTTCGATGTGATCGACAACTCCACCAACTTCGAGACCAAGATGAATCGCATGATTGAGTCGGTGTGCCAGAAATTGGGCATTGATATTGGCGACCGTTTGCAGGCCACGTCGCGCAAGCTGAAATATTTGGGTAGGTCCAATTGTCAGAGATTACTCTTCTGAATACCGTGTAACTTTGTATTTTTTTTACAGTGGCCCTTTTGCCGCCGGACAGCGAGTTTCCGCCCTTCCAGGATTTCGATGTCGTACATCATTATCTGCAGTCCGCCGGACCCAAGGTGCAGGCTCGCCTTCGCAAGCGTGGACAGAAGAACCACTGGAGCTACATCCACACGCAGCGGCGTCCAAACGTTCACGGGCAGGCCCGCATTGAGGTGAAGACCCAGCTGACGCATCGTGACTACATGAACTTGCTGGCCCAGCGCGACGATGCTCACTTCACCATCTACAAGAAGCGCCGCTGCTTCCTTATCAACAACCAATATTTTCAGCTTGATATTTATAAGGAGCCAGGCCACCCACGGTGCGTTAAAATAATTATGCTAAGATTTCCCATTATAATAAAAAAATTCTTGCTGCAGCTGCAAGGGATTGGTGCTTTTGGAGACGTATTCGTCACTCACCGGCGATGCCCTGAAGAACTGCATGCCCAAGTTCCTGAACATTGTAAAGGAGGTGACCGGCGATCCGGACTACTCCATGTTTAATCTATCCCTCAAGGAGGACTGGAGCACCACGAAGAAGTTTTGCCGATCGGCGACGCACGGTAAGCAGGAGGAGCAGTCGCCAGTGCCGGCAAAGCAGTATCATCCATATGACGAGAACAGCGATTAGGGCATGAGGCCAGGAGTCAACATAATCCATAGCCAAAGAGAATGGAACCAAAAGATTATAGTTTCACTGCTGTACATAATATAAGCTTCTATCTTTCGTTGCTCCAATGCATGCCACCTCATTTCACTTTCATTTTCTATTCTTTTCAAAATTTCAAATTGATTGTAATCGTTTTGGATTTGATTTTCGCCTGACTATGTTTCTCTTTTGATTTTGTAGTTAAGGGCGCCGCTAATGGAGTCTCGAGCACGCCGCTGCTCCTCAATGGTCAGTAGGCTTCCGAACTGTCCCTGAATCTCTTTTGCACACGCATATTACACGGCAAAAGCAAATTATAAGAACACCAATGACCTGGCAATGAAATGTACAAAACAAAAAAAATTTTAAAACCGGAACGGATGTCGTTCCAAGCCAACAAGCAATCAGTGCTCTGGCCCCCCAAAACTACCCCCCTAAAACGTCCACACACCCTGTTACTTATTTGCGTACTTAACCGCAGGAGGATGAAGGAAGCGTAAACTCTAGAGGCGTATGTGTCGAGTCTATAGTTTGTAGCTTAATCGCAACCGGAGGTTGGGAGCCCCACCAGTACTTAAATTTTCTTGTCATGTTTGCTCGTGTTAATTTTGTAAGCCATACCCACTAGTAACTATGTAAATCCATGGATCCGCGATATCATATGACGTTTTTGTGTCTTTTGGAAAATTTGTGAACCCAATCATTTTAACTAAATAAGATTACAACTACAAGACCACCAAACAGTTGCATTTTCTTATTACGTGTTTGTGTATTAAGGCCGAAATAAATAATTAATTGGCTGAGACTAGTGGACCTTGGCCTTGTTGATGCGCTTAATGAGGGTGTCCACGCCACGGTGGATGCGTAACACCAAAAGATAGCCCACAATCAGGGCAGGCAGACTGACGAAGGTAGCAAGGGCCTCGTAGATGAATCGCGGCGCAAAGATTTTCCACACCATCAGGTGACGGCAGTGAATGGTGCAGGCCAACATGGCACAAAAAATCTAAAATGCGAAACTTCATCAGAATGCAACCAAGATATTTGATGGCTGCTAACGCTTACCTTGAGTCCCTGTAGCATGAAAAACTGGGTAGCCAACTTGAAGCCAGTTCCCAGAAAAACATCTTCGTACTCGTACAGCGACAGTTCGCCACGAGTCATATCAAAGCCGACAGCTTCGTTGGCCAAATCTGACATGGAAGTGCTCGCATCCACTTTGCCACCACTCCGGCAGCTTCGTATGAGATTGGGAAACAGTGCGAACAGCGAAAAAGTCTCTGTACTAAGCAGGGAGTACATGCAGAAGAAGAAAATCGGGCCACAAAAGGTGTTCAAAATGACCAAGGCACCAGAAACTAAATTCGACTGTCCGATGCCGGTGGTGCGTCCCACGAAGGCGGCACGCCACTCAATCTGTGACAGCGTCGTCTGATGCGAGGTGGCAAAGAAGCAGAAATGCGCCAGCAGGAACCAGCCAACCAGAGCCGTAAAAGTTGGCTGTACACAGCTCTCTGTAGGGAAGTGATAAGTAATAGTAGGCATAAGTAATTAATTTGTTTTTAGGAAACTACAAAATCAAACACTTACCAAAACTAGTGGCAGTTCGATAGCGTAATATACTGTGCACGCTGAGCAGAATAGCTCCCACGGCCACGCAAACAACCAAGCCGATGGAAGCACGCGGTTCGAGAAGAACTATCATTACCAGGGCCAAGAAAACGCCAAATGCAATGACAATGGAGGAGTAAACGGTTGCTAGTCCGTAGACCACCGGGATGTGACTACGCCGCTCGTCGTCATCGCCCTCGTACATCCGCTTCATTTTCCTAAAGATTTCCGGAACAATGCTTTCGTTTCCATTGATGGTCACTGTATGGGAACTCCTCGGAGGAAGCACAAAGGTCATTAGAGGAGCCCATGAAAGTACGATAATCTGCACCAATAGCAGACCATAGATCACCAGAGCCATGGCATCGATATGCGTGCGCTGGATGTGTTTGATGGAGCTGTTGGCCAGCAAGATATGGCCGCCGGCGCAGATCGAGGCCACCGTGGGTCCGTAGCGAGCCAGCAATACGTTTGGCAAGTTGCCAGTCAAATTACCGCAGGAACGCAGATACAATCGTGTGAGCGTGGTGTACACTACGAGCACCACGACGGCGAGAATGTAGGTCTTGCCCGTTCCCGGCTTTTTAAGGGAGAATCCGGCTCCGCCGGTGTTGACAAAATCCGAGCAGTTGCCTTGTTCTTCGCGGCAACGAAACAGCGTGTAGGCAAATCGTATTAAGCATATCGCCAAAACGCTGGCCAGGATCAATCTTAACGCTGTGGAGCGCAGAAATTGTGATGCCTTGAATTTTGTCCTAAAATCCAAACGGGCACTCAGCCGAAGAAGTTCGTGGGAGAGCAGTAGTATCGCTGCTGCCAAGAGGTACGATAAGATCTTGGCCTCCTGGATGACGAAGCTGTTCGAGAAGAACACCGCCATGGAACCGAAAAGCAGCAGACGCGTGGGCATGTGTCCAAATCGCTTGACTGCTGACCAATTCGTGGCAATGCTGGTCCAGTGACGTAGTGTATGGAAAGCCAGGATGACAGCACTGGATATTGCCGTAAAGAAGATCACTCCTTGCTCCTCTGTTTTAAAGGAGAATGTCTTGAAATACCGATATCCAAATACTCCAGCGGCCAAGTTGATTAGGTATACATAGAAGACCTCCTTGGCTTTGAAGATGTGCGGAAAATCCGCTGGCCGAGAGTTGTTTACCACAAGGAAGATAAAGAACAACGGCAGGAAGGTAAACAGCAGGCCCTGCGACATCTGAGTGGGGTCAAATCTGACCCAGATTTCGCGACATGTGCCCAGGATGTCCCGCAGATTGGTGTTCAAGTCACGTACAAAAGATTTAAAAGCAACCTCGTTGTAAACGGTTTGCACTCGGTGGGTGAGGAGTATGAATTCAGTCTCTAGATGGTCCATCTGTTCCACGTTGAATGTGCGCTTGTTCTCCAAAGCGTACTGGAAGAAGTAGCGATAGATCTGCTGGGCATTCTGCCAGGAATGAAGCAAAAGGGTCTGAAACTTGTTTAAATGCGGTACTCGCAGATCGGGTACAATGTTGAAGTTGACCAGGCCTAGATTGGAGTACGGTATTGGGACGCCGAGAATGGTGGCCAGCGTGGGTACCAGATCAATCTGGAAAGCAAATATCGTTGCTTATCACTGTGACGTGACGCGCCGTGATTAAACGTTGTCTTATCTCACCTGCTGCAGCATTTCGCTATCTGAGCCCGAATCATTGCCATAAAATCTGTGCTGCTTGGAGTAGGCAAACAGCAGAGCGTTGGTTTCGTCATCGGTGTCTCCCCCATGATCGCCGGAAGCCGTCATTCCATGGTCGCCCATCACCAGCAGCGTGGTGTCGTTGTCCATGGCCGCCACCACGGATCTAAATGAATGATGGACATGATGATATGCGGTTACCAATAAATGTGATGCCGCCTACCTTATCACCTCGTTCATCTCGCCCAATTTGCGCGCCATTTCCTCGTGCATGGGTCCGTGTTTGTGTCCGCAGTGGTCGACGCCGAGAAAATGGGCTACCAGCACTTGCCAATCCTTACTTTCCAGCTCCTTGGGCAGGTGTTTTAATATCTCATTATCCACGCTATCCAAATCGAATATATCGAAACTGGGATAGGAGTACGATCGTTTGAAGCGATGAGGATACAGATCCGTCCAGGTGCTATCCCCCAGGAAGACAACTGGTAGATCGTTCTTGACTATTTGATCAATGATATTATCCTCGTTGATCTCCGGTGAGGCAAAATTGGAGCCAATGTCTATGAATGTGGGAAGGCTGCCGGTGGTGAGTCCTTTCAGGCGCTGTAACGTTGTGGTTGGCGGATCCGCTCGGAATCTCATTAGGCGGGCGTGGTCAGGATTCTGCTGCAGCAGCTCCTGGAGCACCACCAATTTGTTTTCATATGGCAAAGGATCCGTAGCATTCGCCCTGTACAGGCCAAATTCATATTTAAGTGCATCCACAACCAGGACAATAACCTTCGACTTTTGCGGAAGACACAGATTGGAGGAGGCGTTGACATCCTTAAAGATTTCGTTCACAACCTCATCGGTGAGTACGTACTCCTGTTTGAGGACAAAGGATTTGAAATGCATCCCATTTCGTTCATTACCTAGTACTTACAGCATTGGGATTTGTGGACAACCTGCGACAGGTGCTCGTCTCCGTTTTGGACACCCGGGCCAATAGGAATCCCCGCGAGAAGAGCATCACGCCGCTGCTGATGAGGAAGGCCAGCCAAATAAGCACGAACAAGTACGTCAAGTTCATCTTTCGGCTGCGATTAATTAACTAACTAGGCACACAAATGCTTAATGAGTAATAAACTTTTTAGCATTTAGAACAATGCTGGTGTAGGCGAATACTTTATGCGGCTGGCCAGCCGCTTTCAGTTGTATAAAACTATGTAATTTAATTGCACTTTACTTCGGAGTGGTTGATTAGGTTTCCGGCATCACGATGCGTTCTGTTTGCTCGCTGTTTTCATTTAAAATTCCTCATATCTAAAGATTTTCTTGTGGCCTGAAGAAAAAATTGAGAAGTATGCAAGAACCCTCTATGGCGTTGCCACCTCGTCAAAGCAAACAGCTGTTTTACGTTGATCCCTGGGTTAAATCAGAGTTGTCAACTTTATTATAATTTTTGGCGGGATATTTAAAGCTGACAGATGAAATTGGAAATTAACTTTTTTTAATTCATTAGCTGTAGTTTAAGTTTGAAAAGGTAATCACACATATACTCCCAAACATCATTTATCAAAAAGACATCGCTATTTTTATGGGGCAAAAATTTTTGCATTTATTCAAAGATTTCATACACATATAGCAAATTTGATCAGCATTAGCAACAAATTGGGTGCGATTTCGTCTCTTTCTCAATCTTCAGCAGTACGGACTACATCCACTTAAGTTTACCAATGGATTTTCGTTATTTGCACGCAAGCTCTGATCGTAACACAAATATTTAGTACTAAATAAATTTGGAATTGGCTTTTCAACGGATTAGGGAACGCCATCTAACCACGGAACTCAACGCCTAGAGAAGAAATAAAAGCGTAAAACAAATGTATATTCACTTTAACCGCAATGCATGATTTTCTAATGTTTTTACTAAGTATTAGAAACATTTGGGAATGACATCGGGTGGACCATCCAATGTGGTTTAGTCTTTAAACGTACACTTAGATTGATAGTTATATAAACGAATGCAGCAAGCCCTTGGATCTTCGATCCTCCGTGGCTTTAAATTTAAACAAGTCATGCAATTTGATGGTGTCTCCAAGGCAAATACAAATAGATGCATATAATATGTGCTCCCATTGGCAAATTTTTGACGCGCAGATTTTAGTTATATTAAGTATTATATAAACCGTATCGACACAGGTGTACATATGATTTCTGGTTAAATTAATTCTGATCCTGTTGTTAGTGCGCAGACACGACAATTCGCTTTAGTTAAATAAGTTAATAGAGTGGGTGCGTGGGTCTGTTTGTATGTAGTATAGGTTGCTCCACATTATCGACGCGCTTGGCCTTGCAGTTGCCCCGAAATCTATTTCGGGAGTGAGTCTGTGGGTGAATTCAGACCCGAGGATGTGTTATTCTCGTCCAGGGCATCTGGGAAACTGGACACCGAACCCGAGCGGGATGTCACCTTGGTCTACAATAGAACAGAAAACCGAACAGATTGTAGTAGAGGTGCAGTAGCATTTGCGCAAGGAGTAGTTCGTTGTGTAAGCAAGCAAATCAACCGAAGTATCCCAATTCAGAGTGCGTTTATAGTGGGTGAGCAAGTGTGAAAGATGTGTGGTTAGTGTTAGTTAGTTGGTTAGTTAGTGGCTAGTTAGTTAGACGGGAACCAAAACAGAATCGCAACAGTATGAGAGATGTGTAAAGACAGATATATAATAAAATAGTAGTTACCGCATGAGATTGGCACATAAAATTGTTGTGTTCATAGCTTACTTTAACGTTCTCGTAGGCAGAGCCCACCGAAGCCTCGATAGAACGCATCGATTCGGAGTTTTTCATTTGCGACAGTTTCGACGAAATGCCACTGGTGATGCTGCCAAACACCGAGGCGGTCTTCTCGCCCGTGGACTTTAGCACCGACTCAGTGCGTTGGTATCTAGGGGAGAGTACAAATAAATCCAACATTAGTTACTCATCTCGATAGTTTTCCTCCATACACAAAGTGGGCAAACATAGGTGCGCTTTAGTTACAAACAGGCGAGAGTTGGTTATTGTGTTAAAGGAAGTGGCGTGAAACACGGCGTTAGTCCGGTAACTCCAAAAGTACCCAATTAAAAATCAGCCTGAACCCAATTACTTACAGTGGTGCCTCGTACACCGTTTTAGTAAACGTGCCCACGCTCTGCTCCACCGATTGGTAACTAAATAAATACACGTTATAGCGTTTCAACAGGAGTTTGAAACAAAAAGCATGGTTAGAAATTAAAACTGTCTAGTCGGGTTAATTGCCCAGCAGAACTGCGAACGGTTCATAGACTTACACAGTGCTCTCCTTGAGGTTCTTAAGGCCCTGGTTCACGTCGTCCGTCACCTCCTTCCAGACGGTGATGCCCAGCTTGCGCTTGAGATCGGAGGCATGGCGCGTCTTGGAGGCTAGGACAGTTCGCAGCGTATTGATCTCTTCCTCAACGCGGGCGAGCTCCTGGAAATTGAAGTAGAAGTTAGCGTTCGAGCTGAGTAATCAAATTATGATCGTAAAACTGAAAACTTCCTTACCTGACTCCACTCAGCCCGACGCTGCTCCTTCTCCTCGACGGAAAGCGCAGCGAACTCGGCGGCAATTTCTGCGGATGCCACAGAATTAGCTGGAGATGCTGGCTCCGACAGGTTGGCTGTATTATCTGAACATGAAATAAAAAGCCATTAAATATATGCCAATCCAAGGGAACATTAAAACTTGGGGTGCTGTGTGGGGACTGTAGCTTAATTTCAATGTTGTCGGCGGGTAGTGTTTAAGTACCTCCTTTGAAAGCAACTTCCTCAAAGACTTTGTCATAGGCTGAATACACCGAATTTAGTTGTATATACGAGTATGTACAATTTGCAAAGACATGAGTTGGTTAATTGGTTAGATCTGGGTTTTTGTTAATACTCACAAACTGACGAGGCGAAAGGCAGGCAAAGGAGAAAGAAACAGAGAAGTTAGTCTGGTTAGTCATGGTTGAAAGTGGAAAAGCGAATGCCACAGAACAAAGACCCGACCTAAGCCCACCAACCCCCCTCCCCACTGACCGAATTTGGTACCTCTACTTCTATGCCCAATGTTGAGGAATCTCTTGTAGTTATCACTGTTTGATATTTTGGCCAGATACGGTTTGGAGAAGTCTATGAACGTGACCTTAACGTCGCGCATGGTTCGCTTGGCAAAGAACTTCAAGCGGAAGCGTTTGGCCATCGAAGACGATGGCGCTTGATTGGCCAACTTGGCGGCAATGAAGTCCGCCTCCACTGCCTGCAATTCCAGGCTGTTGGTGTAGTCCGAATCCACATCGTAGAATATCTGGTCTAGCGTCAGATTACGCAAATATAGCTCAGCCTCGCTCTCCTCCTGCCCATCGCCATACCAGTCCAAGACGGCATCATTGGTTTCCAGATCCAGTGACGGTGTGCTGGTGAGATCATCAATGCTTGGCAGATAGGGGTCTTCAATGAACTCCAGGCTATTCGGTTCCGATTCGCTCATTCTGTGGCAATAGCGGCGCTCTCTTTCATCTTTGGCAGCAACTTTCTATTTTGAACGTGGCAGCTGCTGGCGCAGGAGGCTCATATTGTCTTGGCCCAATCCTAAGCACATATCACGTTTCCACGGTCAGCAGCGAGCACATTTTTCTTGGCCCTGCTTTCAGCCACTTCGATCGTTCTTTGCTGAGCTTTCAGTTCTTGGCCCGCCGCGTTCCACATAAATTCCTCTCCCCATGCGATCGCAGCTGGTTTGTGGTGGTTCTTCTGTTTCTGTTTCGATTTCAGTTTCGTTTTCGCTTTCGATTCTGGGCCTGCTCCATCCACGCTCGTCTACAGCCAAATGCCAACTGACTCGATCTCGGCTTAGAAATTGGTAGATGTGGATTGGTTGGCCGCTTGGCTCCGCTTGTTGATGATTCGTGTCAGCACGAAGACGAGAAATGCCACAAGAAGAGCGCTAAACAAAAGGGGCAGCAACAGGCAGCAGCAGCAGTAGCAACCAGCAAGACTACAGTAGAGCTTGACTAAAAGTTACAGCTACGTAAATACATTAGCTCTATAGTAACCAACTTTACACTTCATTTAATTTATAAATTAATAAGCATGGGAAAGTTATAAAGCTAATAATATTTGCATAAATAATAAGTACGCTTTGATAAGACACTAGATATACATATATGTGTCTAATTTAATTGCAGCTAAAATGATTATTTTATCAGTCAAAAAGCTTTGATAAACCGAGACTTCAATTTATTAATTGAATAATATTCTTCTTTAATTGTACCTTTTAAATTTATTAAGTAAACAATTGTGAGGAGATGAACAACTTTAAAAATTGAAAAACCCTATGATAAGGAACTTTAAATATAACTATAAATAAAGTTTTTCTTTGCAAAAACGTACTGTACATAACTGTATCGCTTTGTTGGAGCCAAACAAAAAAAGGAAAATAATTCATAATTTAGCTTCTTGCTAAATAGCAATTACCAGTTTGGATTTTTCCGATTTTTCCCAGCTTCCTCCGACCATCAAGCACTGTATGAGCACAAAGCCACTGTGCCACATTGATGGACCCTATATCTACACTATATATATATATATATATATATGTGAGCTAGTTCTGGTTTGCTGCGAGTTCTTGCTGCTCAGAAGTGCCTGTTGTTGTGGCAGGCCCAATCCCATCGAGAAGTCAACAAGTGGAAGCCAATTACTAAGTGGTTTCGGTGGGGGAACAGAGCTCCGAACAATTATAGTGGCACCATGGTGATAAGCTCAGTGGGAGGAGGCGTTTTCAGATGATATGCATATCATAGCCGCCCTGCGGATGTTGCGCTTCTAAAAGCCACGTATGCATGGACGTCGGAAACCGAGAATGCAATACTTACACCACAAAGAACCTGACCCCCGCCCACCAAACGGATTGCCATCGATGGCATGTCGCAGAACTTCCACGGTAATCCGAATAGTTGGAAAGCCTTTCACCCTACGCAAATCGGAACCATGACTCATCTGCTGATTCCCAGCGCACCAAGGTTAACTCATTGTGTATTCTAAGTCCCCCAAAACTTTTGGCAAAGCCGCTGCTGAATCAGAGTCCTACAATAGTAATGATACCCGAATTACCCGAAAGGTCTTAGGTGTCCCAATCGCCCAGGTCACAAGAGCCCACGGAAACATGTGCCGCTGCATTGGAATTGCAATGATGCACTGCGTCCGTATGCCACACACTTACGGTCCTCCATTACGGCGTTGTCTCCGGAAGTCTGCGGCAATTTTGTTAACTATTTCGATGCCAACTGCACGCACTTGTCGCAAAACTTTCAAGTTGAAAATAATTTTTTGTTTCGCTTGCTTAGCTATCGATGGTTGCTAAAATAAATCGAAGGAATGTCACTATCGATAGCAGCTTTCGGTCAAAAATTCCATCTCTCGTGCACATAACTACACACAAAAAATTCACAAAATCGCTTAAGTAAATACGTAATGCGTAATAAACGTTCAAACAACAGAAATGGGTCAAATTTTACTCACTAAAAGCTCCAATCTTCGTTATCGATTGTAATTAAACTTGTTGCAGCTCGGTGAGAAACTAAGTTAGTTATCGACGCTGTGACACCACTACCTAGAGCTGCCAGATCGCGCCTTTATTCAAACAGAAAAGTTTCGGTTTAAAACTTTTGTATTTCAAAAGAAATAAGACATACGGTTGTATCTGCTATATCTGGGTTGAAAATTATAGTTAGAAATCGAATTGTTAATGAAAATATTTTGTTTTGCAGACAGCAATTGCCATTTGGCCGTCGACTCTTACATTTGATTTTGTCCGTTAATATAGGAAAATATATACATTTGATATAGTTTGTATTTTTACGTTCTTAGAATTACTAATGCAGTTGTTGTAAATATGTATGTATATTTTTAAAAATTTACAATATCAGGTCTGTTATTCTTGGTGTTATCATATTTTTTTTTAACAGAAGCAATCGAAATACTAAACAAACGTGAAACAAAATAAAAATGTTGCAAAAAAAAAGCAAAAAATTCGTTTACGATTTTTATTGGTTTTATATGGTTTTTTGTTTTTATTGAATAGTAATAGTAAAAAATTAATAATTTTTCTTATACTTTGTGTTTCAACTGTCAGATATTGCGCGGTGTAGAGTTGAGAAAACTGAAAAACCATCACCCGATACTCGTACAAAGTACTGGAAGAGTTCCAAATCTTTTACTTGCTTTTGACAATTTACACCGCGGCGCAAAGAAAATTATTTAAGTGGAAAATATAAGTCGAAAACAATTTAATATAAATCAAGGGGATTGCACAAAATTAAAATGTCGATACTCATTTTGAAATGTGAACAGAGTCGGTGTGTGTGTGTGTGTGTTTTTCGGGTTCTGTATCATGGCTGTGTGTATGGTAGAACGCTAGAGGATTAGGGAGTAGGAGTAGGAGCAGGCGTGCGGGTAATATAGTTATTAAATTTAGGTAAGGTTTATATTTGCTGTTCAAATAAATCGCCATCTCCACTTCCACTCTCGCCCCGCAACGTAAGAAACGTTTGTACAATACAATCAACGTTCATTTAACATTTACTTTCGCATAAATCATAATAATCATCACTTAATTGGGAAGGGTTTAAATGGAAATTCCGAATACGAAAATTGAGTATGGTGTAATCAAAACGGGGGGTAGATAGAAGGTAAATGTAAATAATTAACATTTTATGCTTAAAATTACATTCGTTCTTGAACGTGCTTCGCTAGTCAGTTTTAATTCAATTAACAAACCATTTTGCTGAACTTTCTGCTTACTTTTAGGGAGCTTCAACTAATTAGAATATTATGTGTTGCAATGAAGAATGGTTATATAAAAAGAAATTGGCAATTAAGTGTTTTTTATATATAAAGTGGCCGGGGTTTGGCCAACACATCGGGGAACGGAACTGAAGGCGTGGTCAATTGTCTGTTTCGATTCTCGTATTCTATATGTTGTATAAATGCAATTTCATATGTGTGAGCATGTGTATGTGCCGTTGTGTGTGAGTGTGGGTTTTTGTGTGTTTGATTGATCCTGTATCAAATCATACAAAAATAGTCGTTTTCTATTAACCTGCACAAATTGCGTTGTAGAAAAGCTCCTGGGAGACAACCTATACCATTATTTTTGACACTAGTTTTCGACTAAAGAGATGTCCGCACGACTGCCGCTGCTCTGCCGCTCATTGCCCGATAATCCAATTCAAGTTCCAGTTCCAGCTTCTGCTCCAGCTCCTGGTCCATCTCCAGCTCCGATCCCCGGCGCACCCCGACTTGTAGTATTGCTGCTACTGCTGGCGATCGGGACACTCGGCCCGATGCACTTAGTTTTTGGGGCCCCACACGGAGGTGATAGGCGTGGAGGCCACCGGAGCCCCGCCAGCAGCGAAGTGCGGGAAGTCCTCCTGCGACTGAGTGTTGGGCGCAGTCAGGTTTTTGGCCTGCTTTTGCTTCTCCCACGGTGCGTCTTTGATGACGAATCCGTTCTCGCTGGCACCTGCGGCATCGGATCCAGAACCCTGACCAGTTAGGAAGGCACCAATCGTTGGCGGCGCTATCGCCACGTTATCCAAGTAGTCACGCTCGTAGTCCTCAGCCATGCCGAAGAGCAACTCCTTGACGTTCTCAACGTCCTCTATCTTGCCACTGATGAAGATCGAATTGGGGTTGTCATCATCAGCTGAGAACTTGATGTTCACCTGATGGCATTAATGGTTTATTGGTTAATACAGAAATTAAATCCATTAAAGCAATATCTTGAATTAAATTTTCAGGGAAACATACCTTATTATCCTCGATGATCTTGCGAATGGTGCGTCGGCGTTGGCCAATGAGGTGGGGGTGGATGCGTTTATCGATCTCGATAACCTCGCGATGAAGTGTCTCGGGGTCGCCAACAATCTCTAGGATGGCATCGCGGGCTGCCTCCGCATTGGCCTGGTAGCCGGTGATAGAGATGATGCGGTCATTGGGTTCATCCCGCTTAGGCAGCGAAATGATGACGTCGTGATCGGCACGCAGCTTGTTAATCACAGCGCCATGACGACCAATGAGCTTCGAATGGAATTCCGTATCTACGTCCACCTGGAGAACAAAGGAGCGCAGCTCACGATCGGCCCTATCAGCCTCGTAATCCTCAATCATTTTCACCAGCGCTTCGCGGGCCTCGGCGACGCGAGCGGGCGTACCGCAGACCTTGATCACATCCGACTTAAGCTCACTAGGTGGCAGCTCTACGTGCACATCGTGCTTGGACATAAACTGACGCACATTGGCACCGCGCGGTCCGATGATGGTACGATGGAGGTCGAAAGGCACCGACAACTCCTCCTCGATGGGGATAAGATCAAGCAGAGCCTGTTTGGCGGCCTCGCACTTCTCAATTCTGCCCGTGATTCGGATAACATCGCACTGACGAACCGGCTCCTGTTCGGCTTCCTTCTCTACTTCCTGCTCTCCCTCCTGGCCTTCATTCTCGCCTCCATTCTCTCCGCTGCCTCCGTTGGTCAGACCCTCGACGGGTTCGGTGGCATCACGATCAGGGAACTTGATCTGCACATCGAACTCAAAGGTGACTTGTTGAACCTTAAATCCACGTGCGCCCATGATGGTGCGATGATGACGCTGTGGAATCACCACCTCGATGGTGGTCTGCGCTTCCAGATCGGCGACGATCTCCTCGATGCGCTGGCGGGCCGCTTCAATGCAGTCCTTGGCACCCTTGATCGTCACCTTATCGGAGTTGATGCCGACACGGGGGAAGGAGATCATCACGCCGCCGCACTCCTCCGAAATGCGGTGCAGGATGAAGCCACGCTTGGCCACGAAGTGCTTGTGGTGCTTGGGATCGACAGAAACCTCACCTTCGGTTACTTCGTCGCACTCCTTGATGATCGCCTCCAGCTGCTCACGGGCCTTCTTTACGCTTTCTTCCTTGCCAATGATGGTGATCACTTCCTTGTCAGTGTCCTCGTTTGAAGGGAAGATAATGCGGGCACCAGTGGCATCGCGAATCTTACGGATAGAAGCGCCATTCTTGCCGATCAGGAACTTGTGGTGTTGCTGCTTGGCGCGCACCTCGGCGGTAAAGGAAGCCAGCTGCCGTTCGTTGGCCAGCTCCAATAGCTGAACCTTAGCCTTCTCCACATCGTCCTTGGGACCGCGAATAGTGACCTGAATTTAAATAGGAACCATTAATAAAAAGCCTCTCTATCGTAATCGTAATAACCCAACCTTATCGCTCTTGGAGTCGCTGTTGGGGAACTTGATAGAAACACCACCGCATTCCTCCATGATCGAGGAGATGAGTTTGCCGCCAGTGCCGATGATTGAGTTGTAGTACTTGGGCGGGATTTGCACCTCCTCGGTGACAATGTCGGAAAGCTCGTTTTGAATCTTTTGGATACGTTCCTTCGCCTCGAGCACGTTCTCCTTCTTGCCGGTGATTACGATCACTTCGTTGGTGTCACCCTCGGCAGGCAGATCAATTTTAGTCTGGGTCTCATCGCGGATCTTTTTGATGTTAGCGCCGCCCTTGCCAATAACGAACTTGTGGAACTGCTTAAAGATGGGCACCTCGATAATGTGCGACGATTCCTGAATCTCCTTGACCAGCTTAAGCAGATCCTTGTGACACTTGTCCACATCCTCCTTGGGTCCGCGCAGCTTCACAATATCGGTATTCTCCTGGGGCGTAGGTATCGTGATTGTAACCTGGCGGTAGCGGTCCTTCACCTCGCGAATCTTCTCGCCCTTAGCTCCGATAATAGAACGATGGAGACGGCGGTCGATGATCACATCCTTCGATTTTTCGTTTTCCAGTTTGTCGATTTTTTCTTGTAATTCAAGCTGCGCCTGCCGTACTCCCTCCTTGGGACCCTCGATACGGATGTTGTTCTGGCCCTCGCGCTCTTCGATGTTAATGTTAACCTTCAGTTCATCCTTCAGGCGATTTACGTTGGCTCCAGCCTTACCGATGATGTGCTTGTAGTACGAAGGATTAACCGTCATCACCTCGAATGTGAAGTTCTCCTCGTAGTTTTTGATGATTTCGGACAAGTAGGCTACAGCCCTGTCAACGTTCTCGGGATCTCCCTCCAGCTTGATCTTGTCTTCCAGGCAATTCACGTTCACGTTGGGGCAGTCCTCCTCCAGCTGCTTCATGTTGGCCCCCTTGCGACCGATCACATACTTGTGGATCCAATGTGCCGCATTGATCTCCACAGACTTGACCGAGTTGGACTTTTGGTAGACAACGGTTAGGGCATTTCCCAAAGCCACTTGCGGCCCACGCAAAGTGATCGTCTCCGAGGGGGAGTCATTGGGAGGCATCTCTACAGACACACCGGTCAACTGCAGAATCTCGGCGATGGTGGAGCCCTTCGGACCAATGACATATCGGTGCTTGGGCTTAGCTACCTCCACACTGACGGTAGAGCACTTCTTTTCCATATCCTTGTAAATGGCCTCCACCTTGGCCTTTGCCGCTGCGACCGCGTCCTTCTCGCCCGAGATGACGATCTCGTCCTTCTGAACCTGCTGCGGCGGCACGTTGATCCTAGCGCCGGTCTCCTCCTGCAGCTTATTTAGGTTCTCGCTGTAGGGGCCCACGATGAAGGGATGGTAAACTTTGGGCACCGTGATGCGGTCCGATGACTTCTTGTACTGCTCGGCTGACAGCTGACGGATCTCCTGCTCGGCCTGGGCAATACCCTCCTTGGTTCCGGCAATCGTGATAAACTCGCTCTCATCGCTCTGGCTGGGGATGTTGATGCGCGTCGCAGTAACACGCTCGATTTCGCGCAGCCGTTGGCCACCCTTGCCGAGGATGACGCGGAAGTGCTCCCGAGGAACGGTCACCTGCCGACTGGCCTGAGTGGAGAAGCCCATAAGAATCTTACGGCGGGCATCGAGCAGCTCGCTCTGCTTGCCCTTAATCAGGAAGGTCAGCGACTGGTTCTTGCCGCTCACAATCTCGATCTGGGCTCCGGTCTCCTTGGTGATCTGCTGGCAAATACGCTTCGACTCGCCTTCGCCAAACTTCTCCGACTCCGTGGACTTGCGCTCCTTGCAGGGAACATGCACAATCTGTTACAAAAAAAATTGAAATCCATAGAATCAGAACCAAATCAATGTATGTCTTTTTCGAGCTTACATGAGTTTTTTGGGAACTCGTCACACGAGCTAGAGTCGAACCGGAAGCTCCGGATTGCGATTGAGCCGAAGTGTTGGCCGGCAGGGCCGGAAACAGGTCGTCGTAGCTAAAGGCGGGTGTGGCATTGCCAGTTCCGCCGCTAGTGGTACTAGTGGGCGTGGCCACTGAAGTTGGCGAGGATGGTTGCTGCTCGTTGGCCACCTGCTCTTGGCCATTAATGAGAGCGATGGGCTGCTGCTCGATGGTAGTTGCTGCATGATGATTTTGGTTAACAATTGCTTGATAATATTTAGCCTTCGAAGAACTCACCGTTGTTAGTTTCCTCCATCACTGCTGCTGCTTGCATTACTTAAAAAAAGAGAAAAGTCCTTTTTCGTTCCAAGTCGTTTACAGTACACTGAAATTGAAAAGTAGAAGATATCTTATCAAGTGCATTAAAACGTTTACATCATACTGGACCCTATAAATGAACCTTGTTTATCAGCCAGCGATAAAGCAAACAACCAGGAAGGAAAAATTTCTAGGGGATTATCGAAGTGCTGGTCGATCAATCAAAGAACAAATAGTTAAATGGCATTCTTATTTTGGCAAACATGGATTAAAATAGGCCCGTTTAGCTACAGTTTTCATCTGTTTCTGTTGTCAGTCGCCCGCAGACTTACCAAAATCGCAGATAGTTGATAAGTGCGACCTCCGAGGACCCGCATTTGGCTGCGACCAACTGATAAGGAACTACATAAGTACATACACACTTTAGGACCGCTTGGCTACAGTAAACAAATTAGTACAAAGATAATTCATTGGATATGCGGCGTGACTTATGTACAGGAAATCTAACAAGTTGCGTTACTATTGCTTTCTTATAAAAACGTCAAAAGTTTGCAATTTTTTGTTTGCTGTTTTCCATTTCTTCTTAATTTGTGAATGGAAGAAATTTCCAATAACATCCAATACTACATTTAATAAAATATCTATTAAATTAGATCATAAATTATTCATTGAATTCACCTCTGTAGCTTATATTCGTAAAGTTTCCTTCGACTGAATGCAGAATCATTCCGGGAAACCATGTTGCATGCCCCACTGTAAACAGTGCGTGTCCAAAGGGGGTGCATGAAATGGATTTTCTGGCGTTGATAAACCGAAATAGTCTCTTTTCAAACGAGCTTTCTGCACCACAGCCTGAAACTAAGGCCACGTAGTGCTTGGATCTGCGAGATGAGTGCTCGACACAACTCTCCGCTTTTCGGTGGTGATAAGTGGACGCGGCCGATGGGCCACGCAGGCAGATTCCGGGGCTGAGTGATAACTATCGGCCGTTCTGGCTGATAAGCTCAGTCGTCCGATTGCCACCAAGATATTGTGGTACGTACACACACAAACACACAATGCTACAAGTGCGCTTTCCGAAATTTAGGCTGCTATCAGTCGGATTTCGATTGGGTGAAAGGTTGGGGCCTCGCGAATGAGAAAGAGAGATCTCAGCCGAGGAGCAGCAGAGACCATGCACTTGTTCGACCAAAGCTGTTTTCTAAATCCATGCCCAACGAGTTTTCGTAGCCTACATTTTCCTCTCTACCGAAAGAACAACAAAGATATGTCTGTCTCCTCTCTGTTAGTTGTGTCTTTGTATGTGCGGACAGCGGCGGTGGCAGGGTATGTGTAAAGGGGGCCTCTTACTTTTAAATCATACGGTTTTGTAAATTTCAATGAAAGCTTAATACATTTATATATTACAGATAACAATGACAACTGCAAGTGACACCAGATCATTATCCCTAACATTTAATAATAGTTTTTCATTTCAGAATTAATTTCCCAAAAAAATAATCACCTAACGACGAATCTGTTTGTGCTCATGAAAAATGTGTCAAATACAGAGACAAGAGCACGAGAGCGACAGGAACAGGGAGAGGAGAGAGCGAGAGCTTGACGAAGTAACTTAACGGAGCAGGGGAGCAGCTCCATATAAAACCGGATGATAGCCGGCAACTACAACAAAACGATCGAGCAGTGCCAGTGGTGTATTGTATGCATGTGAGTGTGCTGTGCCTGTGTGCCTGCACATTTCTGTGTCGCTCTTTTTCTTCTTCGGGAATACGGTTGTGTGTGTGTGTTGCCACCTTTCGAGAAGGCACAGGTAAAAAACGAAAACAAGCAACATACCTACATAGCAAATACCATCGTTCATACGTTCGTATGTGACGCCTGCAGCGACGCTGACGTCGACAAATGAAGACAAAGCACAATAACAATGCGCTAAAGTTCAGCTTTAAACAAAAAACCAAAAAAAAAAAAAACATATATACAAAATTGGTATGCACATATCGGATGGATTCTTGTTTCTGTAATTTCGATACAAAGATCCCAAAGACCAAAAAAAGAAAAGCTTGACGTAGTCAGTTTTAGGCATGAAACCGTTAACTTGGACGACATTTGTTGTCTTTTTTTTGGCAAAACACTTGTGTAAAATGTTAAACTATGCAAATTAACTCTAGGCAAAGGTTGTTCAACTTACGGTACTGTAAAATCCAAAAAATCCGGCCGAGTTTACTCTCCTTTGACCAAATCCAGTTTGATAACTTGGGTGTCTGCTGGAAAAGCCGAAAAACAATTGCTTAAAATTAATGCAATTAGCGGATGCAGAAGATCGGATCGTGGCATCACCAGGATGAATGCCCTACAAATCATTTAGTCAGTCATTCTGCGTTATGCACATCCCCAATAGAAAGTCTAATGTTATTTGTCGCAGAGAGCGCGTTGTTGCAGAGAGCACGGTGAAGGAAGGGGAGGGGGGCAGCATATGCGGGCCACTTATTGGACAATTGTTTTTGTGGCAGCAGCGGAGGCAAAATTGGAGCAGCGCGTGGGCGTGTTTGTGTGCGTCTGTGTGTGTGTGTGAGAGTATGGAAATGCGGAAATCAGTGCCGTATGCTTTCCAGGTGAAAGGTTGTGTGGATCCTCTTTTCCGGCACGGGGCGGGGCCTTAACTCTGCCTCCCCCTCTCGAAAAATAGGAAAATTAAAGTAAAAAAAAATAAAAGGCAGCACGCGCGCCTTCCAATCGGACAAATATGCTTATATATGCACGCTCACACGTATGCACGGGATTTTACGTCCCTATGTGAGCGTGTGGGTCGTCGACGTCGCCGACTTTTGTGACTGTGTGGGTGAGCGCGAGTGCGCCGTCCGTGTGTATTATCAACCATTGAAAAACACGTTGTTTTTCGCCGACCGCACACAAATTTGAAGAAAAATTAGCGGCCCGAATTTTCTTTCATCGTTTTTTTTAATTCGCCACTGCCGTCTCTTCTTCTTCTGCTTGCTCTGCCGTCGCCGCCCCACCGCTGCCGGCCCTTTATAACTGTAAATCCGTGCACTCTCTTTCGCTCGCCGCAACTTATGCAATTCCGGCTGCAATTATACCGCCGCACGGATCACCGAGCAATGTGAGTTGATTTTCGCACTGGAATCTTGGTAAATTCACACCCAGACTTTCTATTGGAAGGCAGAACGCACGGACGCGGAACTCAACGTTACCGACTCCAAGTAAAATGTGAATGAACATGAGCGAACGTGGCAAATAGAGATGGGCGATACGCCGCAGCGGGTGCAGGGTTGTCGCTCTTACCAATCGCAAGCGCGAACTGTCAAATCGAACTATCGACTATTGGGTCTATTACCATGGCCTTCTTTTGGGGATTTTCAAAAATTAATTAAAGAATTATTCAATAGTAACAATAAAAAAAATATATTAAAAAAAAACTTAGACAACAAACACCAGTTTTTAAAGATGATAATCGTTATTATGGGGGTTTCCTTATATGCAAATTAATAAAGATTAGATATAAATGCTTAAATTTTTTCCTTATATGCACATAATGATTAAGAATTAAAATTCAAATGTTAAGTTTTGTATGTTAGTCAAATATAATTGATTTTTTCAATCAGACGGAAAAGACAAGAAATGCTATTTAGTTGAATTTCTTAATAAAACTAAAAATTTTTAGTTGTAAGTGAAATATCGGTTGATAATCGGCTCGGAATATCGATAGTCAGGTCCATCCTTGGCCTACCACCACCAAATTGAAAAAGAGCAAAGAAACACAAAGGCAAAAAACTCCCCAATCTGTGGAATTTCCGGAAGCGAGAGCACATTCAAAGCTACCAGTTATCAGCGAGCAGCATGTCAAAGCTCAGGAACCTGTTGCCCACAATCTTTGGCGGGAAGGAGGCACAGAATCCGACACCCGTCGAGGGACGCCTGGAAAAGGACGCAGCTCCCGTGGACGACAACGAACCAGATAACAACAACAGCGGAGCCCTGGCGCTGCCCTCCACCGCTGGCACGCCCACAGCCTCCTCGGATCTGACCGAATCCGTGCTGCGCGAGCTCAGCGACCCAAACTACAATTCAATGGATGTGGTGCATTCCGCCAATATTCCGGGCACTCTCAGTAACGTCCAGACAAACAACACCATGAACGTACACAGCGCCCAGCAACAGGTGGTCATGAACTTCTCGAATGCCAATAATCTGCACTTCGGCTCCGTCTACAACTTCAACCAAAACTTGAGCGCCTGCAGCTCGCGAAAGGGTAGCACCAGTACCGCAGAGGAGTCGGTCGCCTCTCCAGACGGTAAGCCGCGGGCAAGTGCGACGCGCAAAACGGTCAGCATTGTGGCCATGATGCAGTCACAAGAGGAACCGGATGTGCGCCTGCTCGATGTGGTTTCCACGCACTTGGGCGAGGGCTGGAAGCAGGTGATGCGGGATCTTGGCATGTCGGAAGGACAGATCGACCAGGCCATAATCGATCACCAAATGCATGGCAATATTAGAGAGGTAAGGCCCCTGAAGTTTAAACTTCTCTTATTTGTTGTTGAATGTTGATTCAAGAACAGAACATACAAACTCAAATTAGTATGTAAAACAACAGACTATGCTAAGATGATTGTGACGCATCAGACTAATTTAATGACTCAAATACCACTATTTCTGTTAGATTTCATTGCTTGACACGAATGGATTGTTCAACTTAAAAAAAAAAATAATATAAATTAGCTTACATTATTGTGAGCTATTTATTTTATATAATACTGATAGTGATTCCACTTGTTTGTCTGATTAGATTGCAAGTTATGGTGTATAAATGTCACAACTCTGTTGTTAGAGTACCAGAAGATTTTAATGATTTTTAAGAGTTAGAAAATCAATCATAAAATCAGAAAATAACACTTTGCTTTGTGTCTACGTCTATAGGTGATATACCAGCTGTTGCTCCAGTGGATTCGAAGCTCGGCGGACGGTGTGGCCACCGTTGGACGACTTACTACACTGCTGTGGGAGTCCCAGCATCGCGACTGCGTGCAGCGCATGAAACTGGTTTGGAAGGCACTGGAGAAGCGCAAGACAAACAGCTAGTCAGTGAGTGAAACTTGCTAGCAAAGATTCCAGAACGAAAACGATGCATTCAAAGTGGCCCCTTGATGTCCAAGCCAGCCGGATGGTGAAAACTGGAAATGTTTAACCCACCAACTTTTGCTAAATTCAGAGCGGCCTTTGACAGAAGACATCGAGTGGTAGAGAGAAGAGACGAACACGGGATATATGTGCAATATTTGATTTATAAATCCAACCTATCGAATAAGTGCGTAGAATTGCATTAACTGTTATTACTGCAGTTTAATCTTTAAGTTGTGATACTTGTGTCGAAAAAAAAAACCAGCTAATTGAGCTGGTATTTAAAAGCATTTTTGTAAAGTTTATACAAATAGAAGCTTTATTGTTACGTAATCAGAACACGTTGCGTTTGTAACCTTTAAGCTAGTGCAAACAATTACACAATCTTTGTGATCTTCGAACTGAACATGTCGATCAACATCTGTGCCCCATTGCCATTGAGCGACTGGTAATTGGGCTGTGCGGCCATTCTGTCTAGCCAGCCGTTTAACTTGGGATAGCGCTTGGCATCGATAGCGGCCAATCCCACTAGGCTGGAGACCGAGGAAACTACACTGTAGTCGGCGATGGTTATGACCGGTCCGCAGAGGTAAGCCTGATTACCGATGAACGCTTCCAGAAAGTCATAGGCCTCGTAGATGGCATCAATCTGGGAACGCGGCACCTCAGTTATGTTCTTGTAGAACAACGGAATGGCTATGTTCCGGATGCAGCCCTGGAATAACACACCCGACTCAAAGTGCAGGCGCTGATCAACGAGTGCGCGTTTGAAGTAATCCTTGGGATACAGGTCATCACTCTTGGCATAGCGTCTAACCAGATAAGCGCAAATGGCGTGACTCTCCCAGATGAACTTGCCATCGTCCTCCAGCACGGGTACCGTGTGCTGCGGATTCTTCAGGCTGAACTCCTTCGTCTTGTGCTCACCGGCCAGCAGGTTCACCAGCCTATACTCATACTGAAGGCCCAGGGCGTCGAGGGTCAGTTTGCATGCTCGCACCGGCGGACTAGCCTCTACGCCGTACAGTACTAATTTTCCCATCGCTTCAGGTGTCCGCTCGCCTTGGCTGTTGACTTGAAACTAAACCAGCTCCGACTATCGCAATTATCGATCGGATGAACTTACAGCTCATTTTATTTCAATTTATATACGCTACTTGCGTATTCCATGCTGACTCACTCTTGTCGTTCGAGATAATTAGCGTTCCTTCTGATTGGCATAATATTTATTTGAATATGCCATTTTTAGAGGGATTCTGTGTTCTTGAAGACAAAACACCTATCTATTATCAGCATTTTCAGCAAAGCTATCTTTGCTTGTAGGATCGATTAGGTAATCTCCATGGACGAGTTCGACTGAGCCACTCCATGAGGTGTTAAGTGTTTTGGTTTGTCTTATCATATTTGTTTGAAATGTGATGGAAAATTCTTCCACTTGACCTGTTTAATTTGTCTTCTTACAACCGAATCAGGTGGCGATTTTTAAAACTGTCTATTATCATAAAATAAAAATCATAAGATAACAATATTTGAAGAATAGTCTTAATAATGTTTTATACAATTATTAAACATTATTATTACAATTATATACTAAGAATAAATTATTAAGTTGAGAAGGTAAAATTGAATTTCTTGAGGAGGGTCACCAAATCCCGGGCACCTTTGCCACATGCCTCCTCGTAATAGGGTAGTTCCTCAATCCTCTTGATCCACGCAGTTATATTGGCGTATTTTACTGTATCGATGACCACGAATACCGCCAGTGCGGTAATCGATGTGATTAGGCTAAAATCCGCGATGGTCAACTGATCACCGGCAATGAAATCGTGTCCGGTGAGAAAAGTCTCTACAAAGTCGTAAATCTCTATGACGGCATCGTAACGCTCCTTGGGAATCGTCGTCTGACCGGTCGCAAAGAGCGGCTTGGTGATGCCTCTCAGTCCGTTGACAAAGACCACGCCGGACTCGAAGTGCAATCGCTGGTCCACCACAGCGCGTTGGAGGAGATCTTTCGGATAAAGAGTATCACTCTGGCCATACTTGGACACCAGATATGCGCTGATTGCGTGTGAGTCCCAGATGAAATGGCCATCGTCCTCTAAAGTGGGCACCGTATGCTGGGGATTCTTCCGCAAGAACTCGGGCGAAAGGGTCTCCTTGGCCAGGGTGTTTATTTTGACGTATTCGTAGGGAATGCCAAGGGCGGCCAAGGTCAATTTGGCGGCCCGAACTGGAGGACTAGCCTCTGTCCCGTACAAAATCAGCTTGGACATGCCGTCTAGAGGTTGAGCCTAGTACTAAAAGTAGAAGCCAAAGAGGCGCCATATTTATTTGATTTGGAAAGAGAACGTTAAAGAGACACATTTTCGCAAGAGAGTTGACAAAAACCTGGCGAGGTGCTCTTTAGTATTTTTATATGTATATTTTCTATTTGTTTATTTTTTGTACTGTACGATTATTTTATTTATAAAGTGTTTAATATATATTAGCAGCATGTATAGATGATTTAATTCGATGCGAAAGTGAAATTATACTCTCTGATGAAGGACTCAAATGTACGAGCACCATTGCCGTTGGCCTCCTCGTAGTAGGGCAGCTTTTGGAGTCTCTTGAACCATGCAGCTATCCGAGGATATTTGGTCGTGTCCACCTTTACGAAGACCTCCAACGAGGACACAGTTGATATGATACTAAAGTCGGCAATCGTAAGCTGATTGCCGGCGACGTAGTCATTTCCAGCAAGGAATTTCTCCAGGAAGTCATAGACCTCAATAATCGCATCGTAACGCTCCTTGGGAATCATCGTTTGCTTACCGGCGAAAAGTGGCTTGGTAATGCTTCTCAGTGCATTAGCGAAGATCACTCCGGACTCGAAATGCAATCGCTGATCCACGACAGCACGCTGGAGGAGATCTTTCGGATAGAGACTGTCCGTTTTGCCGTATTTGGACACCAGATAGGCAATAATGGCATGTGAGTCCCAGATATAATGTCCATCGTCCTCCAACGTGGGCACCGTGTGCTGTGGATTCTTCTTCAGAAACTCCTCAGAGAAGTTTTCCTTGGCCCGAGTGTTTACCTCCACGAATTCGTAGGGAACCTCCAGGGCAGCCAAGGTCAATTTGACGGCACGAACTGGTGGACTTGCCTCCAAGCCGTACAGTATCAATTTGGGCATCTTGTCGCTGGGTAGAGTCTCGTCTATTACTAAACGTCAACAGCGAAGAGTCACTATATTTATAGAATTTCGAAAGAGAGTAATTAAGAGAAGCGAGAGCAGTAGATAAGAAAGTCAGTTAGGTTTTTGCTCTCGCCTCTTCTATTCATTTGTGTCCAAATCAATTATTTCACCACAAAAATTCAAAAGCTCTAGAGTTTTCTAAGCAATTATTTATTGTGACTATATAAACTGTAAAATAATATCATGCTTCGAATGTGAAATTGGTCTTCTTGAAAATGGCCACCAACTGGCGGACGCCCTTGCCATTGGCTTCCTCGTAGTATGGAAGCTGTTCCAGCTTTTTGATCCAAGCACCGATCCTGGGATACTTAGTCGTATCCAAGGCCACGAAGGCCTCAAGGGAGGCCACCGATGAAACGAGACTGAAATCCGCAATGGTCAGTTGATTGCCAGCAATGTAATCCTGTCCCTTGAGAAAAGTTTCCACAAAATCGTAGATCTCGATAATGGCATCGTATCGCTCCTTGGGTACTTTCGTCTGTCCCTGGAAGAGCACTGACTTCGATATGCTCCTTATGCCATTGGCAAAGACCACTCCGGATTCAAAGTGCAGCCGCTGATCCACAACAGCCCGCTTGAGAGGATCTTTCGGGTATAGGGCATCGGAATCGGCATATTTCGAGACCAAATAGGCAATAATGGCATGCGAATCCCAGATGTAGTGACCGTCATCCTCCAGGGTGGGCACCGTATGCTGTGGATTCTTCTCCAGATATTCCGGTGAAAGTTGGGCACGAGCCACAATGTCAACGTTTACATATTCGTAGGTTAGGTTTAGAGCGGCCAAAGTAAGCTTAACAGCGCGAACTGGGGGACTGGGGTCCAAACCGTATAAAGTCAATTTCACCATCTTGTCGCTGTGGGGTCTCTTTTCAAACTAACCCATAACTGCCGAATAACTAATATAATATACAAAACTTGGGATCAATGAAAGAGAAAATTTAAGAGAGATTCCGTGTACTTGAAAAAATCTCTATATTTACTGCACTTTACAAGTCAATAATAATATGTATGAATGTGAATATATGTCTAATCATGCATACATATGTATATCTTTGTCATACTAGAATATTCTAGTGTCTTTGGTCATACAAACCCAAATTTTTAAGTATCCTCCTACTCTTTTGAACTCACTTTACTTTTCTTTTTATGTTTATTTTTAACCTATCCCAACATCTAAAATAAAAAAAAAACTGATTAAAAGTATTTTAGCGCGAACATATGAGAGCACTATATGAATCACAAACATAGAACAACAAGTATTCTGTGATAACCGCTTATCATATGTGAAAATGATTACACAGTACTCGGGCAGAAAATACAAGTCATGCTGACAGAGGTTAATAAAATGGAAAGCCCTCGAAAATGTTTGTTGCCGGCAAGAATATATATATTATCTATGTATGTAGCGACATTCTGTAATAGGTTCTCTGTGTACTTAATACACATTTCATTCTCTTGCTACTTTAATGGAACTAACTAAGTTCTCTTGTTTCCTACAGCGATATTTCTCTTAAATCTAAAATATAAAGAGATAAAAAACCGCAATATTTACAAGTTTCCAAATTATTTATTATAATTTCAGAACTCTAGGTTGCAAAGGTGAAATTAGTGGACTTTAGAATGGTCTCCAACTCCCGGGCTCCCTTCGCATTGGCCTCCTCGTAGTAAGGCAGCTTCTCCAAACGCCTGACCCATTCGATGATCCTGGGATATTTCAACCTATCGATCTCCACGAACGCCACCAGCGAGGTAATCGACGAGATCAGGCTAAAATCGGCAATGGTCAACTGATCCCCAGCAATGTAATCATGTCCAGCGAGGAAGGTCTCCACAAAGTCATAGATCTCGACAATGGCATCGTAGCGTTCCTTGGGAATCCTGTTCAGGCCATTAAAGAATAACGGCTTGGTAATGGCCTTAATGCCATTGGCGAAAACCACTCCTGTCTCGAAGTGCAGTCGTTGATCCACCACAGCTCGCTGGAGCAGATCTCTGGGATACAGGGCATCCGAATCTGCATATTTGGACACCAGATACGCGATAATGGCATGCGAGTCCCAAATGTAGTTACCATCATCCTCCAGTGTTGGCACCGTGTGCTCTGGATTCTTTTTTAGATATTCCTCAGAAAGCTGCTCCTGACCCGAAATATTAACGTTTACAAACTCATAGGGCAGCTGGAGGGCAGCCAGAGTGAGTTTGACGGCACGAACTGGTGGACTGGGATTCACACCATATAGAGTTAACTTGACCATGTTTGCACTTTGAGTTAACGTTCTCTACTGACTGATTCTTGGGATCGAGCGCGTACAAATGTTGTTACCAAATGGAAAGGTTAAGAGAGCATGGCTAAGAGACATTTCTAAGAGAATTTTTGTTGGTTCTTGTTGATTGGTCCTTTAAGAGTTGATTCGTGTAGAGAATAACATAAGTTTCAATGAAACATTAAAAATTTGTGTAATTACAAATTCTGTAGATACTGTTCTGCTTAAATTATGCAATCATTTGATACGGTCTAACGGTTCGTCGAACGATAATCGAAATTGTTTAAGTACTTTCGTGAAAACAATCTAGAACTGACTCACTCAAATAATACTTTCGTGATTGTTGATAACAAGCTATCAAGTTGGTTTGCCATGATTCAAGTAAACATGTTAAAGACCTCGAACAAGTGGATAAGGTATTGTATGTCATGCAACAACTTCTATAGAACAATGGAAAAATACAGAAACTAATCCCCAGATAAACTAACCACCAGGCAAACTAGCCCACAGGTAACTAAAAGTAATAACAATACCTTTTAGGGGGGTGCTTTGCCTATTTAATTGCATAATTTGAACACAAAACAAAGAACATTTTTTTTTGTTTGCTAATATCAATTCTGTGAAAGCGATAATTTCCAATTAAAATGTTAAGCCATTTACTGTCGAAATCAAGACTAGTGCTTACGAAACTATGGTGAAGTTTTTGGACCTCAAGAGCTCCACGAACTGGGCAGCTCCTTTGCCATTGGCCTCCTCGTAGTAGGGCAGCTCCTTAAGCCTCTCCAGCCAGGCGGCAATCTTAGGGTACTTGGCCGGATCCAGCTCCAGGAAAACACCAATCGAGGTGATGGTCGATACGATGCTGAAATCGGCTATGGTCAACTGATCGCCGGCCACGAAGTCGTGATCATCGAGAAAGGTCTCTACGAAATCATAGACCTGAAGGATGTGATCCACCTGATTGCGGGGCAAGGTGGGCTCGCCGAAGAAGAGCACCGGACGGGTGAGTCTCCTTAGGGCAGACTCGAAGATGACACCCGACTCGAAGTGCATCAATTGGTCCACTTTGGCACGCTGCAGCAGATCCTTGGGATAGAGCTCATCGCTTGGCGCGTACTTTTCCACCAGATACGCCATGATGGCATGGGAGTCCCAGATGCAGGCATCATCGTCCTGCAGCAGTGGCACCGTGTGCTGTGGATTCTTCTTCGAGAAGTCCTCGCTAAAGTTCTCCTTCTCGAACAGATTGACGAACACAAATTCGAAGGGCAGATCCAGTGCCTTCAGGGTGAGCAGACATGCCCGTGTTGGCGGACTTGCGTCCAGGCCGTATAGCGATATCTTACCCATTCTCCAGCGAACTTACAAGTGAGTGGTCAGTACGGTAGCAGGACGATTATATAGCTAACCTGCCGGCCCTGGGAAACTGCCAAGCTGTCAATGGATTTTTAATTAAGTCCGCCCACCCCAACCAACCATACAAGCGGAATCCAAAAACCCACGTCCCCAGGAAACATTTTTTTTTTTTAAATTAAATTATTTACACTTAAATTGCAGCAATGAGTTGGCGTAAAAATAAGGACGTTAGTCCATATGGCCCAATATTTGAGTTTCGTATTAGAGTTTACCGCCATAGCAAAGTTAATAATATTTTTGATTATATCGTGCTTAAAACATTTTACGAAACTTGTGTATTTAATGCATTTCATTGCTGCTACATGGGTTTTTCTTCGAGTGTGGTCAATGCCAAACGTTTGTCAACAAATTTCTTTAATTAGCAGAGTATTAAAAATTTATGCAGCAACTCGATAATTGTGGGAAATGCTTCTTATAGAAGGCTCAGTTTGCCCTTCAGCAAGTCCACGAACTTCCTGGCCCCCACCCCATTGGCTTCCTCGTAGTAGGGCAACTCCTGGGCAACACCTTCAACCAGGCGGTGACCTTCGGATACTTATCCGACTCCAGGGGAACAAAAGCTGGCAGAGATTGACAGCAAAAATCAGCAACGGTCAGAGTTTCCCCGGTTATGTAGGGATTGTCCGCCAGGAAGGTCTCCAATTGGTCTCTCAATTTGTCATCAAGGATTTGTTAGGTGAGTATTTCACATGGGCTTAAGCTCAGTGCATCGGAGACTACTTCCAAAGAAAGAAACCGATCCGTTTGGGACTTTGGGACCAAAGTACGAGAAAATTGTTTCCATTGAGTTTTCTTGATAAAATACTTTGAGAGTTTTTTAAACAACATGCCTTGGTTTTGCGTAAATGTATCATATTCCATTTGTGATAAGTCTAATAATGCAAAGTTTCAATTCCATAAATTTTATAGTTTATTAGGAATTTTATGTAAAAAATAGTGTTTTTTTTTTTGCTCCGTCCGTTGGCCTCCTCGTAGTAGGGCAACCTCCTGATGCGCTGAGTCCAACCCGCCAACTTTGGGTATTTCGTGGCATCCAAATCACTGATTAGTATCGTACGTGAAAGCACTGCGATGACGTGGAAATCAGTGATGGTGTTGGGAACTTTCCAGCCAGAAAGTCATTGCTTTCCAGGAGCAGTTCAAGTGTCTTGTAGACCTCATCCAGTGCATCAAATCTAGCCTTGGGTATCTCTGTCTTGCCTCCCCCTCAACTGGGAAGCTCTCTTAAATTAAGAGAGTTTCGCTGTGCTGTAATGACTCGGCCAGTAAACCAAATTAGATGACATCAGCCAATATTTCCGTGCTCTTTTAGTTATCAGAGATTTTTGACGTAAGAGAGCTTTATATACGATTTTGGTTCAAAAGCTCTTACCGCCTGCTCTTTTTACATTCTAACAAACAATGCTTAGTTATCAGATATTGGTTATAACCCAGCAATTACCGCTAGCTAAATCAAAGTACTAAACTTATTGATTCACATGCATACTGTTGACCTCTTAGTAGTTTTAATAATAATTTAGTTTTACATATTTCTCTAAATATATAAGCGCCAAACATTTTTCATAAAAATTTCATTTAAAATCCATCAATCGTGTGCAAACTACATATGGTGATCCATATATCATATCTGCCTTCACATCTTATGCAGCAAACACAAAATAAACCAGTAGTTTCTCTTATCGATTCACTCAAAACAAGTTTGGACTGATATTAAGCAAAATTGTCGTACAAAAGTCAAGTCGTTATGATAATTGTTGTTCTTATTTATTTTTGTCTATACTAAAATGCCTTAAACAATAGTGAACTTTTTGCTCTTGATGAACTCGATGATTTGGGCAGCACGAGAGCCATTCGCTTCCTCGTAGTATGGCAGCTCCTTGATGCGCTTGATCCAGGCAGCCAGCTCGGGATACTTAGTGGCATCTACAGGCAGGAACACGAAAAATCCTGTCAAGCCGGCGATGACGTGGAAATCGGCAATGGTCAGGTTGTCGCCGGCCAGATAATTGCCATTCTCCAGAAACAGATTGAGGGACTTGTAGACACCCTCCAGGGCATCGATCCTCGCCTGTGGAATCTCCGTCTTGTTCTCCCAGAAGAGCGGAAAGGTGATAGCCCTTCCTGTCGAGGTCACCACGCTGGAGTCGTAGTGCAGACGCTGATCGACAATGGCTCGCTTCTTCAGATCCTTGGGGTATAGAGAATCATTCCGGCCGTACTTGCTCACCAGGTAGGAGTTAATAGCATGGCTGTCGGCCAAATAGAAACCATTATCATCCAGAGCGGGCACGGTGTGCAGGGGATTGATCTTGAGGAACTCTGGCTTCAGGTGCTCCTTCTCCATCAGATTGACGATCTTGTAGTCGAAGTCCAAATTCAAGGCTCTCAGCGTGAGCAGCACCGAACGGACCGGAGGACTACCGTCGATTCCGTAAAGCGTAAGTTTTCCCATGTCTGTAGTGTGCTGTAAGGCGATTGACTAGTAACTGCTTACTAAACGTCGAAACTTGGGGCTTTATATAGCCACCAGGTGGTGCTCTTCACTTAAGAGAGCTTTGCACATCTGTGATGACTCTGCAGTATGTCATACTCAATGCTTGGAACCCACATATCTCTTAGCTGTCGTATACGTAATATATATACACTTCACGTTTTAAAGCTTTACAATACAGAGCGCTTTTGGTCACATATTAAACATTTCTATTTGTTTACTCATCGTTTTGGGATTTAAAGACCATTGTCATAATTTAACCGATAAGCCAGTTGATTATATTAAACAGTGAAACAGCAATTTTTGGAAATTAACTATCTATAAGCAAAAAACTGATCATTTAAGTTTTTCCATCTATATATTTCTCTTTTATTATTTCTCTCTTTAGGATTCAGTACGTAATGATAGTTTTATTATGATTCTAAAAATGATAGGTTTTTGTTACAAATCAGTTGTAGTACTATTCGATTTGATTTGTTTTTATGGTATTTATGGCATTTGATGGTATTTTTTTTTTAATACAAATTACTATTGCTCCAGATTTAATACGGGTTTCAATAAATTGATATACTTCTTCAAGCCCCGCAGATTGTCTTCCTCATAGTGGGGCAACTTAGAGAGTCGTTCGAACCAAGCAGCCACCTTTGGATACTTTAACTCATCCAGATCAAGAACAGCGGCCAGCGAGGATGCAGTAGCTCCGCAGCATAAATCAGCTATGGTCAGTTGCGACCCGGTCAAATAGGGATTATCCCCTAGAAAGTTCTCCAAATGGCCATATGCATCTTTAATGTTGTCCACCTTCTCCTTGGGTACCAGGCTTACTTGGCGAAGAAAATAGGGTATACTGACATTTCGCAGCGACATAAACAGAATGCTGGCATCAAAGAACAAACGCTGATCCACCTGGGCGCGCAACACCAGATCCCTGGGATATAGCTCATCCGAATTGGCATACTTGTCCACCAGGTAGCAGACAATAGCATGTGAATCCCAGATAAGGGCACCATTATCTTCGAGGAGTGGTACGGTGTGCTGCGGGTTCTTTTTGAGGAACGCATCCTTAAAGTGATCTCCTGCCAGTAGATCCATTTCCTTGTATTCGTAGTCCAAGTTTAAGGCCCGCAAGGTCAGCTTGCAAGCGCGAACAGGAGGACTAATATCCATGCCATACAAAACCAATTTATCCGACATGATGCGATCACCAGAGAGACCCAAGTTCCACTAAATTTGCCACACACAGAAATCTAAACGAGCTTAACTAAACAACCCAATTGGGTGCGCTGAGCTTGCCCCATTTGTATCTTAAATAAACTTTTGTAATTGTACACTGACGATATCATAAATGAGCGATAAAAATATTACGGTCGGGTTCCCCAACTGTGAGATAATAATTACTGACTCAAGTCCCATATTAAAGTTTATAAATTTCAGTATTTATTATAAATTCAAATATTTAAATAAATATAAATTAAATAAAAAAATAAATTAAATATTTTATATATATGTTATATTTTATTGAAGAAGTTTACGTTTTAGAAATGGATGTGTATGTTGTTAATTGATGGAATTCAAACTTGTGAAATGTCATATTTAAATATAAGTTTAGTTTCACTTGTCGCCCAGCTTGGTCCACTTGCTGCGCAGGAAGGCGACGTAGCTCTGGGCCGGAGCTTCGTTGATCTCCTTGTAGTAGGGCAGCTTATTGAGGCGATCCAACCAGGCGGTGACCTTGGGATATGTAGCAGGATCTATGTCCACGGCAGCGGGCACGGCGCTTACAGTGGGTCCGGTGGACAGATCGGCTAGGGTTAGCGAATCGCCGGCCAGGTAGGGGCTGTTGCCCAGGAACGTCTCCAGCAGCTTCAGACCCTGGTGTACGGCGTCCAGTTTTTCCTGGGGCACTTCGGTAACACCGTTTATCCAAAACGGGCGGCTGACATTGGCTATACTGGCATAGATTACACTGGCATCGAAGAAGAGACGCTGATTGACGATCGCACGCTTGGCCAGATCCTTGGGATACAGCTCATCCGACTTGGCATACTTGTCCACCAAGTAGGCGGCAATGGCATGGGAGTCCCAGATGAAAGTGCCATTATCATCGAGCATCGGTACCGTGTGTTGGGGATTCTTCTTCACATATTCCTCGCTCAGGTGCTCGCCCGCCTGAAGATTCACCTCCTTGTACTCGTAGTCCAGATTCAGGACCTTTAGGGTAAGTTTGACGGTCCTCACACAGGGACTGAGATCTGTCCCATAGAGTACAATTCCAGAGCTCGACATGATACGTGTTGTTTACCCGTCAGTGTTTTTCTTTCGACTGATCTCTCTATTTACTGTACATATATACACACCTTATTGCCTCAAGCTTTTTGCTAAATGAGAGAGCATTTCGTAAATCTAAGATAAAAGCTCGAAACCATGTGTTAAACAGTTAAAAAAAAACCATATATATAATATGTATGCCTATTTCATCATAACAAACATTAATTACCCCCAACTGATAGTTCTGGAATCATCTATATGATACTAATTTTAAAACACCATATGCAGTGGTGAACTACAAAAAACATATACTCATCAAAAACAAAGTAGGTCTCTGTGAACTCAGGAACATTGGTTGTCAGAAGAAATTAATTTAATACAGTTACTTGTTTTATGATTTATTGTAATATACATCTATTTGAATCATGTAGAACCCATGTAAATTTACAATTCAAGTCTTCCTAACGAAGCTTGAAAGTTTCTAAAAGCTTAAAGCTTAAGTTAAGCTGGCATAAAGCTTATCGTTATTTTGGATAAAATTGTATGATCTGATACACAGAAGTAATAATATTAAACTCATAATTTTATAATTATATTTATATGAAAATGTTTGCATAGAAACACTGCTAATGAGTCTGGTTACTTTAGGTTTCGTTTGGACGTTTCTAGCAGTGTATATAAGTAGCCCCTTTGGTGCTCCAACTATGATCAAATAAATCACGGGGACATTGATCAAATATTGACACAGCTAATAGATAGCAGACCGACTTATCCCGGACATTAATAAACAATCAGGCAAACTTAAACTTGCAGCATTATGACGTCTTTGTGGTAATTATCAAGAAACTAAGTTTAATATCTAATCTTATCGCGTTTGAAAGAAATTTAAATTATTTAGACTGCCTTGAGTCAGTTGTGGATGGCACACTGTCTGCTACGAATCTCAATTCAACCAGCTAGAAGGCAATTAGTTAAGCAACCACAATGGCTAACCTGATTCTATATGGCACTGAGTCCAGTCCGCCGGTCCGTGCCGTTTTGTTGACCCTTCGTGCCCTCCAGCTGGACCATGAATTCCATACGCTGGACATGCAGGCCGGCGATCATCTGAAGCCGGATATGTTACGCAAGAATCCCCAGCACACGGTACCCATGCTGGAGGATGGTGAGTCATGCATTTGGGACTCACACGCCATCATCGGCTATCTGGTGAACAAGTACGCCCAGTCGGATGAGCTCTATCCAAAGGATCCGCTGAAGCGAGCTGTGGTGGATCAGCGGCTGCATTTCGAGACCGGTGTCCTTTTTCACGGCATCTTCAAGCAATTGCAGAGAGCTCTGTTCAAAGAGAATGCCACTGAGGTGCCCAAGGATCGTTTGGCTGAGTTGAAGGATGCCTACGCCTTGCTGGAGCAATTTCTGGCGGAGAATCCCTATGTGGCCGGTCCTCAGCTGACCATCGCCGATTTTAGCATTGTGGCCACCGTGAGCACTCTGCACCTGAGCTACTGTCCCGTGGATGCGACCAAATACCCCAAATTATCCGCCTGGTTGGCACGTATCTCCGCATTGCCCTTCTATGAGGAGGACAACTTGAGAGGAGCCCGCTTGTTGGCCGATAAGATTCGCTCCAAGCTGCCCAAGCAGTTTGACAAGCTGTGGCAAAAGGCCTTTGAGGACATCAAGAGCGGAGCTGGAAAACAGTGATGCGGAAGCCATTGTCGCATCGAAAAGAGAGCATTGCCCAAAGTAAAATTGTATGTTAAATGGTATTTAATATGATGTATTAAAACTTACGCTGCTGGCAAAATGATTTAAAATGTATATTATGTTTGAATAATCTTCTTTTTTTCCCAGTGTATAGGCTCACTATATACTGTTCTGAGTTAACTGAAGACTTTGTAGCCATCTAAGTGCTCTTGGCCGGTAAATGTCCTTGATGGCGAACATTTTTTTTATGTTGTATATAAATTACTATCTAGCGTGGAGTGCATTTCCAATGGCAACGCAGCCAAAAGTTTACAACTTTTTTGCGCTCATTAAAATTATAAAATTTTACCCTCCACAAAAGCGACACAAAATAGAAGAGGGCGGGGTAAATGAAAAGCGCAAAGTTTTCCTGCCGTGTCGTGCATGCTAAAGTTGTTAAATCATAATTAATTTATGACGGCGCCATCCGCCCAAGCAGCTAGCCAGCCCAGCTCCGCAGCAAACCCAACTCGCCCCCGTTTTATGCCACTTCCAAATTTGCCTCTTATCTGCGCTCGGGTCTCGAACTCCCCGCCCTTCGCTTGCTCCAAGTCCACAAAAAGGACGCGCCGTCGTTTAAAATACTCTTAAAAAAGGAGCCAAGTCTAAATACCTGCTGGGTGAAGTCCGTTTCCAAGCCCCACGGAAGTCCTGCAGGAGATGCTAACGTGAGCGGAAATTGGAGTCACGCAATCCGAAGATATTTCTTATGAAGCAAAAATTCCAAAACTTTTTGTTTTTATTTTGCAGATGTATGGAAATCTATAAAAAGTACATGAATTTTCCATTTGTTTCTTACTTATTTTCAATTTCTTCCCTACTTATAAACCTTTGTTGGCCTTAAAACACAAATTTTTTTAAAGCATTCCCTTCCTATTTAAGCCCCAAAGAAAAGAAAAAAAATCATAAGCTTTAACGTTTTTAGAAACTCGTGACTACTTTGTGGGCATCTCAGGAACTTACCTTGTGTCGCCGCGTTTTATGCGCCTCATTGCAACGGCGACGAGAAAGTGGTGGCAGGCAAACTAATTGGTTTAATTTCAACTTTTACTTTGGCCCAACCAGTCAGCATGCCACCCCTACTTACCCCAAACTCACCCCATCTCGCCCCGTCCACCAACCAACCCCCACATCCTTGCCAGCATGGCTCCCCGAAAATTCCACCCATCGTGTCAGTGGCATTTGAGAAGTTTGCTTTGCTTTACGCTCCGCCTGCCACTTCAGGACGCTTTTACTTTTTCTTTTTCGCTTCTACAGGATTCCACTTGGCCGGTTTATTTCCTGCTTTTTATTTTTTTTTTTTTATTTTGCTCACCGTTCTCGCATCTCAATTTATCCTAGTTTTCATTAAATGAACAAGCTGATTCTTATATTTCTAAAGAAAATATAATACTCGGAAGCCATTTGAAAGCTCGTTTACTATTTTAAATGAAATTTATTGCAATCCATGCATATTTCACAAAAATACACTAAAAAAGTAGAAGGATAATTGTGAAAGCTAGTAAATTTTAAATTCAAAGCAAATAGCTATTCTTTTTATAGCTTAAACTTGATGCTTCGCAGAATGGGAAATTTTTCGCCAGCACACTGACCACGAAAATCATCCATGGACAGGTCGTGGAAGGCCACTCCGCCCAATCCTTGGGCATGCACAAATCCGGCCTTAATGGCCGCCGTCAAGGGATCCTCGTAGCCCACCCATAGGCCATTCTCCCCTTGATCATCCGCTGCCCGGTACGCATAGATGCCAAAACGCTTGGTGGGATCGCCCACTTTGCGCAGATGGGGAACCTCGCGATCCTGTGGTTGCTGCTGCAGCAAATCACAAATCTCCGGCCAGCTAAGCAATCCTGGCGTAACAGTTTGCCTTCCCGGCGGTGCAGCTCCATTTGCCGCCGGAATTGGTGGATAGCCGGTGATGCCGGAGTTTCGGGTCATATTCCAAGCTCGACCATAACTGGTCACTCCCACGTGCAGTTTGTGGACACTGATTTCGGATGTCTGGTTCATCCAATACTGCACCTGGTACTGCACATTGTGACTGGGATCCCGATCGTACATGGCATACAATGGCGTGGGCAGATCTGCAACTTTGGGATCGCGTTCCGGCGTTTGGAAGTCATAGGTGCCCAGGTTGACGAAGTCCACGTTACTTAGAACCTTTGGAACATCAATAAAGACTAGGGATAGTAAAAGTAATGGTTAATATTGGCGAGATTCTCAATGGTTTCAATGATTATACTCACGTTCCGCTGAAACATGTGGCAACATACTGACGGTTAGCAGTTGGCCACCGCGTCGCAAATCGGATTGCAGCTCTTCGAGAAGTGTGGCAAACTGCTCACGATGCTCCTCGGACTTCTCGTCCACCGATGAGGAACTAAACCAGCCACGTAACGATCCCCATACCCTCTTAAACACGCCCTGCTGCAGTTTGGGCCTATTTTTGGGAAACTGCCAGGCGAGATCGATGCCATCGAAGCCGTTGTTGTTCAGTTCCGCCAAAACGCTTGCCTGAAAGCTTTTCCGATGCTCCGACTGTTCCAGTAATCTTAGATACTTGTCACTATCTGCCACGCCCTCGCTGTTCACATCCCGATCGCCGCCCACCGAAAGCAGGAAGCGAACATGCGGATATTTTTTGCGCAGAGCGGTAATGTGTCGATAATGCTGACGATCATTGGTCAACGAAGGATCCAAACTCTTGATCTTATAGGTTACGGCATCAATGCCCGCATAGCCGTAGACCAGAAAGTTGCAAAACTGTAGAGCGGGCTCCAGTTCAGCCAGCGACATTTGGGCGGGGCCTGAGATGAAGATAACCCCTGATCCACTTGGTTGATTAAAATCTGACAAAACTCACCTTCACGCACAAAACTCTGCGCATCGTAGAAGCACACCAGTTTTCCAACCTCTGCATATGTACTCTGGAAAAATGCCAAAAAACTGCAGAGCAATAACCCTAAAAATGGGTTCTTTTGAATCCACATCATGCACGGTAGTAACGCTTAGCTTCAAGTTAGATTCACAACTAATCTGGGACGACGCTTTGTTTTGATGAACATCAAACGAAAGAAGCGCTGATAAGACGGTGCTTTTATTGGTAAAAATTATAGATTATTATATGAAAAATTTAATGTAAATGAACCTAATTTCATTGCATACTTTTGAGTTGTGCAACCTAATTAAATATTTCTAGCTAAAAAGAATTCAATAAATTTCAAAGATACATAGAACATAACCCTTTTAAACCACAGATATGCATCTGTACAATTATTTGGAATGAAAGATTTCGAATTTCATTTGGACAGAGCTACTTAACCACCCTCCATTATCCATCCACACATTTGCCACAAACTGGCAAACAAACATCCACCAAACACCCACTCACTCACACATTAGTATCTCTCAAAGTAAAAAGTGGGTGGTCGGAATGAGTGGTTTGGGTTATCAAAGTGTCACTTCCACAACTTCAATGCCAATCCGAAGACCCTGCACTCAGCACCAATTTATCGATTCCCACAGGACAATAATGTTTGTTCATGCTCGTAACGCTTAAGCACATTAAAGCCCTCGACTTCAACGACGGAATGATGAGTTGTCGTCACTCCCCAGGAGCGGGCCACAATAACTGGGGGTCACCACCACCACGACCACCACTCATACATGGATGGCCATGTCCATGTCCATGTCCAAGTCCATGTCCTTCATCCCCCAGTTGATTAGCAATTTTGCTCACGTGACGGCAGGGGCTAAATGTGTTGACTGCCATGTCATTTGATGGAAATGGAAGGGTCAACTGTCAGGGGATGGGATCAGTGGTAAGTTGCTGCTTTTGCTTTGAAAATTTTTTTTTTTTTGGGAAAACCAGGTTCAATTGCTTGTTTGTCAGTCCCTTGGATAATTTACTTTGTGACAACGAGATATGGCTTCATTCGTTTTGAACATAACAAAATATCACTTAAGTATCATAAAGGGTTATTTGAAATCAAATTAAAATCGAGAAATTGTATCGAATTTGTAGTTAAGTAAACAACAGCACTGTGTTTTCTAATTAAACTATTGGTTGTGGCTTTCACCTGGGCAAACATGGAGCGCACTGACTGAGGGTAAGCGAAATGAATTTCAAGTTTATGCAAAAGGCCACAGTTGGTTGCATCATAAAGCCAAATGGTGAGAGCCATAAAACTAACCGCAGCACAAAAAAAAAGGACAATAAACGAAGCCAACGGTGGGGAAAAGCCAACAGGAATCAACAGAATGTAACCACAAGCACGGACGCTCAGGCAATCAACTAACAAAATGTACACATGTTCGGAAGCACTGCTTTCTACTTTCTAGTTGTTACTTTCTAACGCCCAGCCCAGCCCATTGGAAGTGCCACGCCCAATGAAATATGTTAGTTTTTTTATTATTATTATAAAGAAGTGCAGGCGTACTTGCTTATAAAGGAAGCTGCTAATGGGCTTGGAACCCATACAACTTATACCTCTTGGTCTGTATTAACCATGTCCTAAGTAGATCACTGTATCATTTAAATATAAAAGCACAGAAGATGTTTATGTATGTAAATAGTAAGTAAATAAAGAGACCATTTAATGTTTTATTTATTTTAAATTATGTTATTTCCTATCCAAGCCTGTCTTACTTTCTATGCTAGCAAAGTACGACCTCCCTTCCATGCTTCCCTTTCCTTCCATTGAATATTCCAACGGCTTTTCAATTTCTGTTCCATTTGAATTTATGGAGCATGAACATGAGCACTTGAGACCTGCGACTTGCCGCACTTAAACACCACTCCAAGGCCTTTGGCTGAAACATTTGGCCGGCTTTAAACGTGCCACAAAGGCAAAACTGGGCGCTGGCTTTAATTCCTGAATGAACCAACTCGACTCGATGATTAACATTTTTTTTTTCTTTTTTCGAGGAACATGTGGCAGCTGCCGCTGCCCGCAGCGCGTAATTAAATTGTTAACGTGCGCACGTGTCGGTTGGCCGTCTGTAGAGGCGCACATTTTCACATATTACGTATACGTACATGTGTACGCTCATTTGGCTCGAGTTCATTTATCCGTAATGCCATCTACGTTGACAAATGTGTGTGGAACAACAACAACGACAACAACAACAGCGTTTAGCGCATGCGGCACTAATCCTGGGTGAGTGGATGCTGGTTGACTGCGCTAAACCCTTTCTCCGCCCCATTTGCACTCACCTTTCTTCTGCTGCAAAACCACCCACCATCCCCCCCCCCACACACACACCCATCGAAAACCCCGACAATCGCCTTAAGCCCCACGAAACAGCCAAAAAACTCATTTTGCATGGAACTCGACTGGTGGTTTTTAATGCTTCATTGGCTTAATTGCCAGCCATGTGCAAAAACAAGTACATTGTGAAAAAAAACAATGTTTATTGCAATGAAAAGCAATAAATATTTTCTTTGAAAAAAAAACAGAAAACGGTCTAATTATTTATTAACTAACTAGTAAGCAGTGTAAGTTAGAATATGATATATAAAAAAGAAATAATGGTATATACCTTTGATAAAAACACAATAACAATTTTTCGTTTTTGAAATTTAAGGTTTTTCTTTTAGTGCACAAACAAAGTTACTTATAAACTGAATCAAACATACCCACCTACAGCAACTTTTTCAAAGTTAATTCGACCACAAACACGTTCATTTACCTTTGGCGACCACATAGATACACACATAGAAAACGAAAATTTAAGAAGTTAAATTCTTGCTAGTAAACTGCAGTGTCATTCGTTACGTTTTCAGTTGTTTCATTCTTTGTTTTTATATGCATTAAATAAGATATTTCAAAAGTGCTAGAATCGAATAAGTTAGATTTGAAATTTCCCTGGAATTAATAACTGCTTTGTGTGTTTGCCAATCACAGACAAAGATCTCTTTAAAGCTACTAAATCGCTGGGGATAGGCTGTTCAAATCAAGTTATGACGCATTTTTATATACTCCAGGGGTCATATTTTAATTGAAAAAGTGCGCAATTTGCTAATCAAACCGATTTGCGCGGCTATAAAAGAGACCTGTTTGAATCGATAGGCAATTTAGTCGCTGAATCGTCAAATCACAAACAATATGAAGCTGCTCTCGATTACTTTTCTCTTCGGACTTTTGGCTTTGGCTAGTGGTAAGTGCCAATGATGTGCTGTATAAATAATAAAAACCTATTTCTAATTGAAATCTTTTTTTTATTTATTTATTTCTAGCCAATCCCCTGAGTCCTGGCAATGTGATTATAAACGGCGACTGCAAAGTTTGCAATATACGCGGCGATTAGAATGTGGAAATCAGAATATGAAATAAACTAAAGTCACTGAAACACCAAAATGTTGTTTATTATTATAATTATTAACTTTTGCAGTTAGAAATGAAGTTCGAACTATTATAGTTTGCGTACTAATAAAATAAAAAAGACCATCACTTTATGCACAATCTGTATTTTTCATAAGTTTTATTGTAGTTACTAAACATCAAAGTTTTATAACTCCAATTTAGCCTCCGCGAACATTACAATGACGGCAATCTCCATTGATAATGACATTACCCGGATTTAACGGAGAAGCTATAGTAATAGTAGAAAAATAATTAGGATACTGGTTAAGGATGTATGAATCTTATAGATACTCACCCACTGCCATGGCGAGCAGACCGCATAGAAAGACCAAGGACATCCACTTCATATTGTTGGCAACGGTTGAAATGAAACTGATAAAAATTCACTTCATTGGTTTTCTTTTATAGGCACCTTTATGATGAAATTTAAATATCAGGTTTTTCCCGGATAGTACGTATCTCAGCTGTTGTAATCACACAAAAGTTGTGCCCAGTCTGGAAATGCCCTACAAAAAAAAATGTTGATAAGGCGATGTACATTCAGAACAATGGCAAAACAAAATAAAGCGATAGCGATCAATCAATCGAATATAAATAATAATAGATTATTGTAGATTTGTCTCAAATAGGAAATCTAATTCCAAAATCAATATGAATAAATATAAAAATTAAAGCTAAATTATTTAAAGCTTCCTAGCGGTTTAAACAAAGCTGGGAATTAAATTAAATTTACAGATTTTAATCTAATATGCAATTGCTATAATCTAAATGCAATTTAAATACCCATAAAGTTGGGATTTGTTAAATAGCAGTTTTAATATGTGACTAAATCTATACGTGATAAGGGTTGTATTTAAGTTCGCAATTTGTCACAAGCTTAAGGTTTTTTTTTGAGAAATAAAAGATATTATTTTATTAACTTATTGATTACATAGTAATTTAACTGAATATATGATATATAATTCCAAAGAAGATGGCTCCAGATGTGAGTGTGTAAGACATGGATCCAGCTGATTTATGGTCTGGAGGAATTATAATTCCCGGATCATTATCAGGCTTATTGCAGTCAATGCATTTCCCATTGATATACACTTGTCCCGGCGTAGCTGCAATAAGGAAATGATTAGCTAAAAATATCATATATATATTTTATTATTTCATTAAATAATTACCATTAACAGCTGCCAGCAGGCAGAAAAGCAGCATCAAAGTTCCGGCGACTTGAAGAGCTTTCATGTTTTTCCTTGGGGATTTCGAATAAATCTGACTGCCAAAGTGCGAGTGCTCTGCTTTTTATATGCCATAGTACATATAGTATTTGCTATATTATATATATAATTGTTTATAATTATTTTGCGGGATTTTACATAGTTATTTTAAAGAAATGTCTGGAAAGGAGTGCCTATTAATTAGTTGTTTAATTATTGTTATTTATTAAACAAAAAATCGGTAAGCTGTATCGATTTTATTGCTAAACCATACAGTAGCAAGGCTGATCTATTTGGATAATAATGTAATTAATCAAATCATAATATGATAATATAAAATTTGTATTAGTCTTTAAAACATTTATTTGAATTAAATACGGTATTCTCCATCGCCTAAGATCATTTTCAATAATTTGTTTCTCATTCCAGATCTCTAAACTAACAAATAACAAATATTAAGCTGACTTTAAGCGTCTTTTAATGACAAGTGATTGTTTCATAGTTTGTTTTCCTAGAACTTTGTAATACATTTTGCAATTGGAATACATTTAAGTGGTTTGCCTGAACCTCAACTGCCTTTCAGTTGTTATCTATAGAAATCAATAATATTTCCCCATTACAAATAATATGTTGTTTTGTTTGGAATATATTTAATATGGGCACTTGATTCTAGGAATTTCTATTACATTTTCGACTTAAAAATATGTGTGGCTGTGTGAACTTCAACTGGCATCCTTCATTCTCCGCTGCCCTTAGGCCCTCACATTGCAGACGCGGCAATCGCCATTGATGATGACATTGCCAGGATTCAGGGGAGTGGCTGTGTTGGAAATATAATTAAAATCATAATTAAATAACTTATTTAGTTTGTAAATAGTTGGCATTACTCACCGTTGGCCAGAGCCAGCAGACCCAAAACGAAGGCGAGTGATAGGAATTTCATGTTGTTGGTTTTTGTGGTTGAATTCTGAGCTTGACTCCCGCGTATTAGCCGTTGACAACTGATGCTAAGTGTTGAGAACAACACGCTTTATATAGTCATAGAGCAGCCAAGTGTACCGATCTGTCTTATCAACCAACTGGCAGCGACACCGGGAAAAGTCTGGCCGAGATTGGGATTCTCCCAAGCTCAAGCCAAAGCCAACACCTCCATCGAGAAATTCCCGAGTGCAGCGGTGCGACGTTCTCAATGAAATTGAGCGTAAACAAGTGCAGACTGATAGCCCCGAGCTGCGCGATTGGAAGAGGGAAATCCAAGCTGGTCCAGAACGCGATTCTATTCACGTGCAAGGTGGCCAGATTGCAAACCTGATTCCATTTGACTTGGCGGCGCCCCATGCGATTCGTTTTTCCCAGTATTGCGAACCCGTTTTAATGCGTTCAATTCCGCCGAATCAATAAACTGTCATATTAGCACACAGTTTATTAGCAAGTTTTATGCAAAAAAGGTTAGCCAAGGTACTTGGAAAGATTATGGTTTTGGATTGGCAGGGAGTCATAGTTTTTTTTTGTAAGAAAGTCAATATGGCTATGTAAATAATTTAAAATGAAATTCAGGCATAAAGCTCAACTTTATTTAAGTATTTTGAAAAACAATTATTTCTATAATTAAATTCTTACTTCTTTCAATTACTAAATACCAAAATTATTTAAAATTAGAATGACACCTAATGGTAATTTTTTCGAATTTTAAATACAGTTTCATTTATTTTTATTAAATAACAAGTTTTCTTATCTATATTCTGAAATAATTATATAGTTTTCATCAAAAATAAAATTATAACATTATTTTTCGTCATTTAAGGCTATAGGAATTTAGAGTATAGTATATACAAATAAATTAAGAAAAGGTTAATATGCGTGCAACAGTGCGTATGAGTAATGTCCATCATAAGAGGCGTGCCTTTTGGAGCCTTTAGAAAGTTTTTTCAATAGCAAGTATTTAAAGATCATATTTAATATGTATATATACATATTTGTATATATTTGGCTTTAATTTGCATTGAAATTGTGTTAATCAAATGCTTTAGTGAACATTTCTTGTTTAGCTACTTGTTTATATTAGCTGCAAGGTATTAAAAATACGAAAATAGTTTTGTTTTTTCACCATTTTATTTGTAATTGGCGATGTATTTTTTACTACTAGTTTTCATTTTAGTACAAGAGTGAGAGTATAAATATGGTGCTTTGGATTTGAGGTAAGTTTTGGCCCATCTTCGAAATTAAGGCGAGTACTTTCCTACTTTCCTACTTTCCTACTTTCCACCGTGCACATTGCAGTATTTGCAGTCCCCGTTGATTACCACATTTCCTGGATCGGGCGACAGGGGAACAGCTGCGGAAGAAATAAATAATTTATAAAGTAATCAAATAGCTATAAAATATAGTATTACTAACCGTTGGCCAGAGCCAGCAGACCGAACACAAAGACGGTGACGACTGAGAAGAACTTCATATTGATTCTGGTTTGGTTGTTGTGGCTTTGATTTGCTAAATGCACAAGCAATCGATTGAATTCAACTGATGCTCTTGGCTAGTTCGATTGGATCTTATATAGCTCAGCCTGGAATCTTGGAGCAGCAAATGTGCATTGGTTGGACGGAGGCCACTGATAACCCCCATCGAATCGAAAGCGCTTGGGAAAACACAGAAAGTTGAGCGTTCAATAGCATTTGTTTTGCGTATTTAAATCTGGAAATTCCAGTCCCGTGTTTATGGGCGTGTTATGTGAACCAACAGGTAGAAGCTAAGATTGCTTTAATGTTCGAGAGAAAACCATTGGAGTTCTTAGAAGTATTCAAAATAGTTGCAGTTCAATATAGCTTTCAATCATTTGTCTTTCTTTATAAGAACTGAATAATTTGTTTTTTGTTTTGTTTACAAACAAAGTTTGTTGTTGTTTTTTACCTCGATTTGAAGCACATGCACCTGCAAAGTTTTGCATATATTTCAATATAGAAATGTGTTGTGCTCAGTGAAATTGAAACCGGCTTATAACATTTTGAATACAAAGTCTGCACGTGCTACAAATTAAATTAACACGTATACACTTGCATTCAAAAACGAGTTCATTAAACTTACTATTGAGTATGTTTTTAAATAATAATATTCTGTAGTAATCTTTTTAACAATTACTACAAAGAAAGCGTTATATTCTTCTTGTAACCATTAAATGAAATTTTATACGCAGTCAATATAATATTTAAAAAAAAGTTAGAACTCAGGGAATAATTAACTAAATCATGTTAGAATATGGTTAATCTATAATAAATAGCTGAAATAAAATTGCATCAGCCGCTTTGTAAATTGTATTGATTTTAAAAAAAAGATGATAATTTATTATATTTTGAAAAGCACTCATTTCCTTTAATCTCCTACACAGGCAACAGTCAATAGTTCAGCTTTGTTTTAAAACAAAGGTGTACTCAATTCCAGCCAGATCGGTTTTAAATTTGTATACATTATATATATAGATTATACAGATTATAAATCTCAGCTAATCGGCACGGCTATAAAAAGAAGGCGACGCCGATCAATCGGCTTAGAGGGAATCATAATGAAGAGCCTGACGTTATTGGCGCTTTTGATCTTGGCCACGTTGGCCTTTGTCCACGGTCGGTTTGAAGGCCAAAAGGTTTTAACTTGAATATTAACCGTTCTTCTACCTAGGTGGCAAGGTGACCATCAACGGCAAGTGCGTAAACTGCTCCCATGATCAAACGACTACCACCACGCACAAGCCAACAAGTGGAAAAGGAAGTGGAGGTAGGACGACAGCCCGGCCAAGCTCGAGATCATCTCCAGCCCGCGGTCGCCCATCATGGGATGACGATGATGATGATGACCTGACCGGTGACTGGGCACTGCATCAATCGGCTGGAGGAACTCAATACATTGGCAGGCGTTCGAAGCGTCAGTCACGCGGTGGTCAGTACATCGATTTGGGCGGATCTGGCGGAAGGGGTGGAGGCGGAGGATGGGCAGGATCTGGCATAACCACCATCGATTCCAGTGGCTATCCCGGCGGAACACTGGTGCGCAATAGTGATTGCGTCGGTTGCAATATTCGCGGATAAAGTCAATAAATTATTGAAACACTAAGAAATTATCTTTTTTTTAAAACGAAGATTGTTTAAACTTATGTGGTGGAGGAATCATCTGTAAACCAATATTCGAATTTTTTCTTATAGTCTCTATAAATGATTGCGATTTAAATACAATTTACAATATAGCTTTCATTTTATTACATTTTTATTATGATGCTAAATATAAGTTTTGATTAAAAATTTCTATTTGCCACCACGAACATTGCAATTCACACAGTCGCCATTGATGATAACATTTCCTGGATCGGGTGACAACGGAATAGCTGTTGAATAAGATGATTATTTACTTAAGTAATCAACTAATTAATCTTTGTAGGTTCTACACACCATTGGCCAAAGCCAGAAGACCAAGCACAAAGACAGTGACGATTGCAAAGAATCGCATATTGATTTTCAATTAATAGATCCGGTTTTATAAGCTGAACACACCGGACAAACGATCAACTACAACTGATGCTCTCGATTAAGGGAAACCGATCTTATATAGCAGATAGTCGGATCTAGGAGTGAATCAAGTGCCATATGAGATGAGAGCGATTGATTGATAGCTGCTGACAAAATATTTTTTTCGTGGGAAATATAGATTTACACTTTTTGTTTTGATTAATTCGAAAATACTAAAAATAAAAAACATCTTTTGTTTAGTTAGAAAGGAAATAGAATCCTCTATTTGTATGTATTTCTTTGATTTGCATTTTTAATTCTATGTATTATTCCAGTAAAAAATGGTAACAGCTTTTGTGTTCTAGTTTGTAGACTATGTCCTTTTTCGAATCCTTGGGTTGAAACTTCCTACTTGCCACCGTGGACATTGCACACCCTGCAATCGCCATTGATGATCACATTTCCTGGATCGGGCGACAGTGGAACAGCTGGAAAATAATAATAATAATAAAATTAGTTAAATCATCAAATAGGCAATTTCAATTAGTTTTACTCACCATTGGCCACAGCCAGCAGACCGAGCACAAAAACGGTGACGACTGAGAAGAATTTCATATTGATTCTGGATGGATTTCTCCGGTTTTGGATACTGAGTGCACTGGGCAATTGATTGGATTGAACTGATGATCTCGGCTAGTTGGAGCCGATCTTATATAGTCGAGCGTCGGATTAGAGAGCCACGCGAATTGGTGATAAGCCGTGTATTTGGGAAAACACAAGCATTTAATCGGTAGACTTAAGATGAAGTCTTCAAAGAAGGTAAAAGTACGCATATTTCAGACTTTTTTTTTATAAGAATTTTATATAAATTATTATTTTAATTATTAATTATTAATTTCAGGTAAATCGGTAGAATCATTGGTAAGAAGCATTTTTTAAGAAATAGCTTGTTTTAAGTTTTATATAAATATATAAATATAATTAAGTAAAAGTTGTAAAAGTTGTCGAACAAATTATGCAGATGAAATGAGACAATGGGTATTCTTATATTTATATATAATTGTCAAGAAAAGCAAATTTAATGATAACCGAAGACATTAAATTATTGATGGCATAAAAATCTGTATATTTTATCACAAACATGATAAACATGAGCTAGAATGTAAAAATCAAAACAATCTAAAAATTCTATATTTTACAAATAAGCTTTCATTCGATTTCTAGCTAGCAATAAGCAAAGTAAGAAGCTTGTGGAAAACCCCTGTCAAGAGTTATCTGTAAATTGAACTGGTTTCTGGGGGCGAATCCCGCACCTATCCACCCTTGGTTGTGCCTCCACTGCAATCTGGTTTTCATAACAAAGCGAATGGGAATGCTTAAAAGCTCACAGATTCCATGTGTCTCGAATAGATTCGTCTTGCACGCAGATTGAGAATGAAGTGCCTGATTCTGTCCTTTGCAATTTTCGTTGTCCTGGCTTCCCAGGCTACGGGTAAGAATCAGATGGGCGCGCCTTTCAATGTCACAATTTCGCTTATTATTTTATTATTCCGCAGCCGGAAATGTGATTATCGGCGGAGTATGCCAGGATTGCAGTCCGCCGGTGGCGGAAAACGTCGTAGTCGGTGGCCAATCCTACAGGACGGGTAGGCCGGGCCAGGGAACGGTGTATATCAATTCCCCTGGCGCATATCTAGGAGCTCTCGATGGTCCCATTCGGCGAACTGGCGCTGGCGGCGGAGGAGGCGGTGGCGCCCAGTATCCGGATGGTTACAGTGGTCGTCTGCCAGGTGGCACTTACCTTCACAATAAGGATTGCGTGGGCTGCAGCATCAGCGGGGGCGGGGATTAACGAAATTATATTGTGATTTGTACATAAAATACCTCGCATTTTTTAATTTTCGGGCATAATTTATAATTCTTTAAAAAATCTGAAAATTTGGTATAGTTACTTTATGTCATATTTTATAGAATCTTATTGGTTCAGACCTTTATAAATGTCCTTTATAAATTTTGATAAAATTAATTTTCCAACTGTTTTTTGAGTTTCGTAGAGACAAACATTTTTAATTAAAAAGTAAAATTATATAAGAGCTATTAAGTAATCAAAGCTAATAAAAAAGTTATAAATCAATTAGAAAATCAAAAAGACCCTCGTTTAATACGCTTATTAAACATATGATGGCATTTTATTACCAATTTAAAATTTTAATTTTTCCTTTTCATTTCTTTTTATCAAAGCATTGTTTATTGGTCGGAAAAAAAAAGTTTTGTTTGCGCAATATACAAGTTTACATACTTTACTTCCATAGAATTTTATTAATATTTGCGGTATTCGACCATAATTGAATACATACATGCACTGAAAATACTTTTTACGACAATATTCATTTTTCAATTTAAATGAAATTCTACAAAAATATTAAGAACTTCAAATGTGTGTTTTAAATAAAGTAGTTCGAAAATTAACTTTAACAGATACTTAGTATAGTTTTTCAAGTAATAGAGCTTCATATTACTTATGATTATTACACAACTCGAAAATAATATGCATTGCATATCTGAAATATTCCCCCTACGTCATATTACTCTTATCACAACTATAACTTAGAATACTACTTAAATAATAAGCTGATTTAGTTGAAGCTTTTGAGATGCTTTTGAGATGCACTGCCTCTGAGTCAAACGTTCAGTTGAGTGGTATACGTTATCAAGAGCGATGGGGCTTTTGGAAAACCCAAAGATCTATAAAATATTCTAGGGTATTTTCTGTTACTCCCGTGTTATTCACCGTCGAGATGAAAAGATGCAGCCGTATAAATCGCACTGGAATTGAGCGATCGCAGTTATTGACTCGTCTCAATTGTCGCAGCGATGAAGTGGTTTTCGATTTTGTTTGCGCTACTGGCGCTCATTTTCTTCGTCGAATTTGGATATGCTCGTAAGTTCTATCTATAAAAATTATTCCAATGAATATCTATAAAAATATGTTACTTATTTCAGGAACAATTCCCAGGATTACCATTCGCAATGGCGACATTATAGTTCATGGCAATTGCAATGACTGCACGGCACGCGCCACCAAAAACTCGGCTCACTTATCAATCAAATTTACTCGAAGATGGTAAATGTATTTATAAATAAATTACCTCAAACTTGCCATATTAAAACAAAAAACAAAAACTAATTTAAACTACTAAGTATTAGCTTGTGTGCATAAAATAAAAAGAAGTAACTATTATGCTAAAGTGTCACCGTGTTTCTGATTAAAAACCTTCTTTGAAATGTATAAGAATCGAGCTTAAGGCATTGTTCTTCGCTTCCTGACTGCTTCAGCAGTGTACTAAATTAATAATAGCCAAATTGCAATGTTCTCGTAAATTTGTCGTAAACTCAAGACCGGATCGTAAATCATTTGTGGGGCCCGAGGAAAGTTCCGTTTTGGCTTCTGTTTTATGCCTCATTGGTGGAAATATTTCAACAAAAAGGCATAAAAATTGCCATCATATTTGGCTATACCCGCCACCAGGCCGTCGAACACGTGTTTTTCTCGTTTTCCTTGCGGCAAAGGCAAAGGCATTGCCACATACCGCGCTTTCCGCGTGTCCTGTGACCCGTGTCCTTTGAGAGATGTTTTATTGCCAAAGAAAACCGAGCGAAGGCAAACCGCTGTGCGCCTGTAAATGACTCCTCAGGCACCTTTATATTGACTCGTAAAATTGCGACATTTAGTTGTATGTGAGGGGGGGGTGGCCAATCCAATTCAATCCCTACCAGACATTTTCGGCCTGCTTTTCGAGGTAGAAGTCACGGGTTTCCGAGGGGCTTCTCAGAGCTTTAAATTTGATTTTTATTTGCCCCAACCGTTGTTACCGGCAAACGATATTTTTTTTTATCGCACACAAAAACTCTTCGTCCTTCTAGTCTCTGATTTAATTCAGCGGAAATTGAGTTTTGGCCGGGTAGAAAATGGTGGAAAACAATGTCAAGTGGAGCATGAAAGGAATCAAACACTTGATAGATTTTTCCACTTGCCACTCCCTTTTTGCCTGTAATATGAACCTTTGTGCAGCAACTTTGATTAATTTCGTTTTCGAGGTATGAAGAATTTAATTGAATTTTTCAAGTGTGCTGCCGATAAGGACTCAATTTTTAATAATTACATTCATCTCGTTACGTTTGCCGACGGCAAATTGCGCATACGCACAGTTGCACATATAAATTTTCATTTTTTTTTTCATTTTTTATACCGAGTGAAAGAGGCTTTGCCTGTTATTTGTATTTCCATCATGATTTTTTTGAATATTTATAGCGATCAGAAAGTGAAAAATGCCAGTAAAACGTATTGCACACACATTTATTATTACGATTAAATTGTAAAATAATAAATATTTGTTTAATTCTTTGTACTGCAACATGCCCTTCAACATTCTTCTGTAGTGTAGGCAATGGAATTTTTGGATTGTAACAATAGCGAAAATATTCGACATCATATTGAACATTTTCATGAGTGCTAAAGAAAAGATAATATGCAATAAGAGCAAGCTTTTACGTAGATTACATCATTCATTCGAAATACCATTTTCTCATTTATTCGAGCAAATGTCATTGCAACCTAATTACGCATTCTTCCAATTTCCTACCCTTGGTAAAATCGACCGAGAAACCAAATATGCAATCAAATTTTGTCAAACACAGAATGCGCCCGAAACTTTTCCGGCTTATTCGAGTTGGAGGACATGTGGCCAGTCATACATACCACTAAGGGGGGGTAGGAAAACAATTGCCCGACCACGCCCCTCAGGCAGCCCACCGCAATTTCCACATTCACCCAGTGGAGTACCATCACCCCCAAGGCCGATCAACTGGTCATTCAATTTTGCAGGCCCACCGCCCTCGGGCGCCTGCATTATGCAGCTTACCTCGGGCTGATTTCATTTTCGTAATTACCTCACCGACTCGGACTACGCCCCCAAAAACGCCCCACTTCTCTGCATTCAGCTGCAGTGAGAGAAATTTATATGTCTTCCAAAGCAACTTCAGTAATTATAAGTAAAAATATAGGTACATTAATACTTGCCAGATAATTCGTATATAGTATGTTTGTAATATACAATGTATTTATTCGCTAGCACTATCACTAGATAGATTTCATGGAAAAAAGGTTTTATTTAGTATTCACTTTAATCTCTATATTTATATTTATAACAATCTAATCAATCTAACAAATCTAGCTTAAGCAAAAAAATCTATATCTAACTAAGTGATTGTGTATATGCTGTTATCTAACTCTTTATAACTATCTTTAATTATTAAACACCATAGAAATAATTTCTATATATTTTTCAACAATTTCGCTCAACTATTTCGCTCAGTGTCTCGCTCCCCTTTCGTTTAACGACAGGTGGCGCACTGAGGGCTTGTGCTCGCTGAAGCTGGCTTAACGAGTTGATTAAATGCTGTAATTGATGAAATTGCGAATGGGGATGCAAAGGTGTAAATGATCGGCTTGGAATGCCGCCTGGATAAACATGTCATTGTCGTTAGACGATGCCGGTCGATTGGTTAAGCTCCTCCAAAGTGATTCCGAATGGCTCGGCCATCCATCCTGCCCTGTCCGGCGTACCCATCTCACCCGCTCCTCATTGGCCGTCATTAGTGGGCATCAATCAGAGTAGCGGCGGGAATGCGAGCGTATTCATTTCATTTCATAAATATTTGCGGCAAGGGTCGCGGCGAGGCACGACTGCATAAAAGGGTCGCAACAAAAAAGGCAAACGGGAAAAGGTCGGAATAAAAAATGATTTAAAAATTGAAAGGATTATGGGTGAGCGGCAACGGAGCGCGTTAATGTTGATGCTCGGATGCTGGGATGCTCGGATGCTGGGATGGTGCGGATGGGTTCCCTTGGGTCGGATTCTGTGGACCTGGGAATGGGTCTGCTGGTATGTGGCTGGTGTCGCTGTCAGTCAAACAAAACAGGACTGAAACTGAAATCAACGAGTGTGCTGGCTGCTTTCGTTGGCCAACAATATAATTTGAACAGGAATGAAAAATAAACGGGCCGCACGAGATGTGATTTTTTCGTAGCTACAAAATGGGATACTCAACAACAAGGAAGAAAAAAAATGCGAATATAAAGCGTGCAGTTTTGGTATAAATCAAATGAAATATGTGAACAAAATGTTTTTTTTTTTTAAGTTGATTCGTGAAACCGGAATAGACATACAAAATGTGTGGACAAGCACGGTGGAGTAAACAGATTACATAAATTTAATTTATAATACATAAAAAAATTTAAATAAACGCTGATGATTGCGTAAGCAACAAAGAAATTATTGCTTGGTCTTCTTATAAAATCGTTCACAACTGAATTGTTTTGTGAATGGTAAATACAATACATTTTACGAATGATACCCACAATTATTGTTGTTCAAATAGATTTTATTTATTTATGATTGCACAAAGTGAGCATCCACTGTACTTAGAATTTCATTTTCATTACGTTTATATTTGTCCTTGCCATTTCTTTCCCTCTGTCAGCCACTGTGCAGTGACGCCTTTTATTTGAACACGAAAGCACAGACACTGAGAACAAATTTGTTACGTTTTAGTTTTGAAAAACAAATGTTTGTTATATGTTATTATTATATGAAGAAAGACTTATTTGTTAATGAAATCAATTTTTATACCTTGCATACTTTCTGCAACCAGGAGCCTCCAAATTTCTCGCAGTGTATCCACATGGGTGGACTTTCCTCTGACATTGTGTGCATCCTTATCCCATGGAACGGACAACTTCTACGGCTACTGCTGCTGGCAGTTTGCACAACGATAAATGTTATAACTGAGCTGGGGATTTGCAGCTACTGTTCGGAAGTTTGGGAGTGGAACAGCTGCCGGTTTTTGGACCTGGACTTGGTCTTCGACTTGGATGGGCGAAACTCAATTTATTGTCGGTGGCCGCAAGCGGAGGACTTCCCGCACACTTACCCTTCGCATAAGGCTGCCCGCCAGGACATTATCCATCTATCACATTTTGTGTAGCTCCCCGCTCTGTCTCCCTCTCTCTCTCTCTCTCTCTCTCTCTCTCTTTCTCTTTCTCGTTCATCTGTCCTGTGGTTGTGTTTGTTCGACTGGCATTTCCACATTTTCCTCGTTTCCCTTCTTATCCACATTTCCACTTCGCCATCACAGACGTCGGCAGGACTTTATGATGTCCATTCTCGCTTTTCGGCGTTGACTGCTGAAAATTGAAAATCATAATCGCATCAACTTTCTGCACCGAAAACTTTCACCACTGTCTGTGAAAAGTTAAAAATTTTTCTCTGCGACTTTTTTGGCCACCGCCCACCAAAAGTAGGCATGGCACAAAAGTCTGAATGCTAGAAAGATAATTTGTTGAGATTAGTTTTACAACACAATGCGTGGGTATGTGTGTGGTGTGCGGCGGCATGTGGCATGTAGCATGTAGCATTGGGGGGATATGTGTGTGTGTGTTTCTTGCCGCTTCTGTGTGTCTTGGTTAACCTTTGCTCATTGTGGTTGCCTTTTATCAGACAAACCGACAAACGACTGTGGCTTTGGCCAACTTTCGTGCATATAAATTATGTGCAAGTTGATTATAAAACAATGCAAAGCTTGGCCAAAAGTTTTCAGCTCAAGTTGACGTTAACTTTGATAGTTTGCCCTGGACCCACTGAGAGCCACCTTTTCCCAGTGGTTCAGTGGGTGGCACAAATGATATGGGGATGGCTCAAGAAGCTGCCTCCAAACAGGGTGGTTTATATTCCATAGAATATCCATTGTGATGAAATATCTTTTATGAATTGAAAAGGGGAAATATAGTGTGATTTCCTTTCAAGATGTTTCTTCTTTTGATACCACTTTATTTCAATTTGGAAAAGCCATTTATGATTTCTATAGAAGTATACTTATAATGCCTAAATTTCACTTTCTTAGGGCTGTCATAATCTTATAACTTAATTTAGAAGTGTAGGCTTCTATTTGTTCATGACTAGCTACTCAAGTTCTACTTTATTTCATATTTTCCAAGTTTTCATGGAGATTTGTAAACAATACAAAAGGAAGCTTAATTTTCGCAGTGTTTAAGAAAGAGATACTTTACTTCAACCAGAAGTTGCTAGACCAACCTATCACGTTGCCATCTCTGTGTGGCCAATCAGTAGCCAGCAGTGCGTTTTCTACACTAAGTGGTGCCACCCCCTCCTGCCCCACCAAACAACTCCTCCTGCCCTGCAATATCCCACCGTAGAAAATTAGCGTCGCTCCGTTGGCCATAAGCCTGTCATGATGTGCCAAGTTGGCAAGTCGGTGCGGCTGCCTGCCACAGAACTTGTGGTCTGCTTTGTGCCATGTAATTGTTGATTTTATGCGTACGCCTGGCCATTAACGTGTTGCCCCAAGTTCCAGGCCCCAAACCCCAAGCTCCCATGCCCCAAGACCGCCGAGCTGTTGGCCGTGAAAAGCGAAGCGGCAATTAGGCCAGTCACAACTAGCGTGTCCACTGCCATCAAGTTCGGGGATGAGGTGGCAAAATTATTGTTTCGGATGTGTAAATTTGAGCCGAGCATTTCCAGTAATTCTTGCACACGACGGTTGGAATGCAAGGCAACAATTTGCTACAAATGTCAAACATAAGTGTAGGCACTTACACGGACAAGCTGAAATGTAAAGAAAAGTTGCACCTAAAAGTTTAATGTATATAATTATCTACGGTATATTTAATATTTCAATTTTCAAGCAGTTACATTCTAAGCTCAAATTCCAGCATACTTGTGTATGTTTGGTTTTGTATATCTATAACTAATCTCTTTTTATTACACAAAAGACCACTAAACCCTAAATAAAATCTTATATTTTGACAAATATCTCACAGATACACTCTTAGACAGCACAATGTATCTCTTCCATAAATACAAGTATTTATAGCCAGTGTCAAGTCCTTAGTTTGCGCCAGTTTTGAGCATCATCAACATCAGTGTCATAAAATTAACATTAAAGTGGCAAAGGGATCATAAAAATAAAAATGAAATCAACGTATTAACTACACGACACAGGCAAACACACACACAATCGCACTTGCAACCCCTCAGTCACCCACACCATTAGATGATAAGGGGTTGGGGGAAACACAAGGATAAGCTGGGCTCACGCCACATGGAAAATGGAAAAGGCAACGAAATAAAATCAATTCAAATAAAAAGCATAAATACGACCACAGGAAATGAAAATGACGACGATGACTGCGGCAGAGCAGCCCAAGGGTGCGTGCCCAAGAAGGACATAGCAGCTGGATGAGGAGGAGGAGGAGGAGGAGGAGCGGGGTGAAAGGCGGGAAAGCGGGAAAATTGGGGTGGAGCTGGTGGGCGGGCAAACATGTAAGCGCACATTTTACGGCACAAGCATTTTCGCTTAATAAAATGTTAAGTGGGGGAGAAAAAGCGACAGACAAAAAGCAGCGACAGTTGATGAAGGGCAAAGGGAAAGCCAGGGATGGATATGGGCGGTTGGGTGGCTGGTGTGGGTGGTGTGGGTGGTGTGGCTGAGATGGGCGGCTGGTCCGATGGCTGGGTGGTTGGGAAACCCATCTAAAGGACAGACCAACTGACGAAATGACTGACAGTGCGCGGGTGGAATCGCTGGGGGAAAGTCGAGTCTGACAGAGGCAGAGTCGTAAAATTATATTTACAACACAAACAAAGCTGTCGACAAGGCGTGGCAGCAGGGGGCGGCATTCGCTGGGCAGAGGGCGAAGTGCAGAGGGGCGGGGCAAAAGGACGATGAAGCTCAACACAATGATAAGCTCGAAGCGGATGAGAGACACACACAGTTCGAAATCCGATGCTTTATACATGAATTTAACAATTTCTATGTTTAAGTAACTGGACAGAAAAGTATTTTACCTTTTAAGAACATAATATACATTTTTTATGAAAAATTCAACTTGAAACTATGTACTTATAAAGAAAAAATAGTCAACAGTTAAACATTTTTTTAATTAAACAATAATAAATATTTGAAAATCAATCAATGAAAATCAATGAAAACAATCATCTTATGAGCATTTAAAATTTCTCCCAATGCAAGGACAGATAAAAAGAAAGAGACAGCAACGTGTGGCGTGAAAGAGAGGGAGCAAGAAGCGCCAGCAAAAAGGACGACGCTTTGCTCGGTCCCTCGCTTCGTTTGCTTTCACCCGGAGAAAGGGAGGAGAGAGGGGAATGAAGAAAGGGGAAAGGAGGAGAAGAAAAGCTGGGGCGAACAATTTCCCGCACTCAAAAAATAACAATGGCGCGTTGAAAATATCCGCTTCCGTTCAGAAAGCTACCAAAAGGAAAATACCCGAGCAGAAAGAGACAGCGCCCGAAAAAAAGGAAGCAAAAAAAAAAACAACAACAGAGATAGAGCGATGCAGATAGAGTCGTGGCAGCTGGGAATTTTTCGGAGCGGGGTTTTCCAACGCGGGGAAAATTCGAGGGTGTGCACGTCACACTCCAAGAATTTAATTCAATTTGAGCACACAATGAAATCATATTTTGCAACAAAATGTGGCAAAAACGGGGAATGGGCACTGTCAAAATCACAGAGCGCAACGCTTTTCATTTCGCTTTCCACATTTTCCACCCGTCCCAACAGTGACCGGCTCAAGGATGAGTTTTTGTCCCGAATATGTTGGCATTAATATTTATTTATCCGTCAGCTGAAGTGGCGCCCCTTTATTATTCATACAGTGTCCTTGGCGGTGGAAGAGGATGGCGCTGCGTTGCGTTGCAAGCTGGTCTTGTTTAAATAGCGCATAAAATAATACTGGCTTCATTAGCATTCCCATTCGAATTCTATTTATTTGTCCAACTTTTCACCGCACATAATTACATAATTTGCTCGGTGCGGGCGGCAGGATATATGTACACACATACATACATGCGTACATATGCATTTACGAGAATGTATGGCTCAATCGATGTGCAACATTTTTGGCCAGCAACGAATACTAACAAACGCCCCTTGGGGATTATTTTCATTTCGGCAGGCAACATGCCTATAGATCTACAGTGACTGTCATCAAATACCAATTTAATTTTAAGTTAAATAGCGTGGCTTGAAATATTTATTTGGTACAAAATTAAGAACAAGAAATATTCACAAAATAATTATCATTTCTATACATATTAACCTAATATTGTAAGAGTAGCAAGTAGGCAACTTTTTTTCTGGCCTCAAGTGTAGAAGGATTTGTGAGGCTTTTTGAGGTCTTTTGGTCCTTTGGCCAGGCACTGAGCCGTAAACTGAGGGCATCCACTGGCAACGGACCATTCCGGAGTGAAATATTGCCAGCATTGACAAATGTTGTTTGCCTGAGCACCCTTGGGCCCAGGACGTGCGTGTCCTTCCCGCACACACACACAACCCCCCCACGCCCCTGCTCTACTGCTCCTTCCCATCACTGAGTGCCACACCCCCAACTCGGCGCCCACTTCCTGAGCTTCCTGTGTTTGTGTGTCAGCAATAAAATGAAAAATATTTGAACTCTTGCAAAAAGCGCACAAGGATATCAATTCCCCAAATGCCTTCGATGGGAGTGTGTGCGTGCATAGTCAAATCCAACTAGAAATCACAATCACAGCAATAAAATTGAGAGAGCGTGCACGAATGCCAATGGAAAAACAAGGAGCAAACACTTTGCCCAAGTATATTTGGTTGCAGGAGCACAAACAAGTTTTCCGGCAAAGGAAATGCCAGCGAAAAGCGTCGAAGAGTGGCTCCCCAGGAAAAGGATGAAAATATTATGAAACAGGGCCGGATTTAAAGGGTCAATTCCCTAATGTGAAAAATTTGTTTTATTACTAACAAACTCATTGCAAATTTAAGTACGCAATTTAATGCACATGTCCCCCAAAAGACGACTGCGGTTTTATTACTTAAAAGGCCTAAAAGTAGGCAACACTCTTTTCGATTACTGCTAATTATGAGTAGGGGGCAAATGCGTTTTCAAACATTTATAGGGATGACAAATGTAATAGTTCCATGGGAGATGAGCAATCGAGTGGACGTGTTCACAGAAGTCGCGGATAAAACAAAAACGTAATTGTGATCCATCACAAACATTTGCGCAGATCGTGTGCTTATCTCACAAACAAAATCTATTTTTAGTCACTGCATAACGGTGACGGCTTCGGTTCGCGAAACTTATCAGCAACTAGCAATTTCTAAGCTGTGTTGTTTTTGCCCCTCGCCCTGCGCGCTGCGCAAGCGGGAGGTTGTTACAATTTACCTTACAAGTAAACCGGTAAATCTTATCGTGTTTAGTAAATATCAATTGCATTATACGGCATAAGTATAAAGACAATTGATATAATGGAGAATTCATTTGCTCAATCGCGACCTAGCAATGGGTGCGATAAATTTGAGAAAATGAGGAAAGTAGCAGGTGTTGAGCCAGGAGAATTACGCTCCCAACTCCGCGCCAGCTGTGCAGTTGTTTCCCCTAACCTGGAAGGTATGCCAACTCAATCTACGGTCTCCAGCTTAATGGTGACAATCAGCAGCAACACCAATGCAAGTGTTACCTGCACTATTTCTAACGTACAGGCCAACATGATCTGTACTCCTACATACACTGATTGCACAACCGTGACCACTAGCATTTGCCCAACTACGCCTTATGACAATGGACTGCCGACACCTCTGTCATCACTGCCCAATAAGCCATCTAAAGCGAAATGCCCCTTTCAAGCACATGATCGTACTGTCAACAGGAAACGAAAAGGCGTGTCTCAGCCCCCATTACCTATCCTCACCCCTTCTCCAAGCCGTAAAACTAAAAGGCAGGCCACTATGCCACTCAATGAGGAGGCCTCTACCTCCACTGCAGCAGCATTAAATAACAATCGCTTCGCGCTTTTGTCTGCTGAAGCGGAGAATATGGAGCAAGACGTGTCGGATGCTGATTCTGACATTGAAGACTCTGCTGCCCGAGATGGTGGTGGACAATCCGCTAAATATAGCAAACCCCCAGCCATATGCGTACCAAGTGTAAGTGATCCGGTCACCTTGGAACGGGCTCTTAATCTGAGTATTGGCTCCTCAAACTACTACATCCGCACCTCTAGATTTGGTGTATCCAGAATCTATACAGCCAACCCTGATGCTTTCCGCACCGCTGTAAAAGAACTAAATAAGTTAAATTGTCAATTCTGGCATCACCAACTTAAAGAAGAAAAACCCTACAGAGTAGTGCTTAAAGGAATCCATGCTAATGTTCCTAGTTCGCAGATAGAACAAGCATTTAGTGATCACGGCTATGAGGTCCTTAATATCTATTGCCCCAGAAAGTCTGACTGGAAGAACATTCAGGTAAACGAAGATGTTCACACATGAACACGAATATATTTAAAGACTTACAATTTTGGGCTCCGTTCATATCTTATGTAAATGAATCGAGAGCGATAAATTATATTTAGGATTTTGTTATCTAAGGCGACATGGGTGCATTGCTCAAAAACATGTAATTTAAGTGCACACTACATGAGTCAGTCACTTGAGATCGTTCCCCGCCTCCTAAAATAGTCCCTTAGTGGGAGACCACAGATAAGGTCCTCGCCGCTCAAGATAGGCAGATGTGCCCGAGCGTGGGACCTCGATAAGGCGGGGACTATTTACTTAGGCCTCTGCGTAGGCCATTTACTTTAAGATGCGATTCTCATGTCACCTATTTAAACCGAAGATATTTCCAAATAAAATCAGTTTCTTACAAAAACTCAACGAGTAAAGTCTTCTTATTTGGGATTTTACATTTGGTCAATCGAGCCTTTAATCGACTCTGCAGTTTCCCCCTACCAAAGGTAAGGAACTCAGAGAAAGGCCAGCTCCTTTAAGCATCTTACAGCTAAAGGTAGCAAAAATAAGTGACTCTTGTTTCCCCCTACCAAAGGTAAGGAACAGAGTATAAATATAAAAAGCAAAAGATACAAAAGAATCTTTTATGTTTTAAAACAAGCACCTTATAGTCTATAGCTAAAGGTTGCTTTGTGTACCATTATAAATTGTGGTAAGGCGTGCTTGAGGCCATACATCAGCAATTGTGAAATTAAAAAGTGCATAACAAAAGTGCCTTATAAATGCTCTAATAGCATTAAATCAGCTCATAAATAGAGTGCAGTGTATATGCCATAAGAGCATAAATTAAATAAAAAGTGCCTGAAAACAGTGCCTTATAAATGCTCTAATAGCATTAAATCAGCTCATAAATAGAGTGCAGTGTATATGCCAAAAGAGCATAAATGCCGAAATAAATGGCTAAAAAACAAAAAATCTGACTGGACTACAAAAATAATAAAACGTGCCAAAAAAAAAAAAAAAAAAAAAAAAATCATCTTTAAACATCGACGGAGCCTTAAAGAAGAGAAGGAAGTCAAATTCAAAGGAGCCTCTACCAGCAGCAGAAGCAGCAACAACAGCAGCAGCAGAAGCAGCAACAGCAGTAGCAACAGCAGCAACAACAGCAGCAACAGCAGCAGCAACAACAACGACATCAGCTAAGTCAAAACAAGAATTTTCTGTTTATCCAAACACACATATATATATAAATACATATAAAATACATATACACGTACTATATATATTAAGAAATTACAAAAAATTTTCAAAATGATGTCAGAAAAGACTATTCAATTCCTTAAGAAGCAGTCCGAAATTATTTTGGAAATTAGAAAGTTGGAAGTAAAACCAACATTAACAGATGTAGAAATTCTAAAATTAAATGAGCTTCAAAAATGTTTCATTGCTAATCATAGCAATTTGTTAAAGATCGGCGTTGTCGATCATGAATATTTTAACGCGAAGCAGTATGATTTAATAATGATGGTGTTAGAAAAAATTAAAAATAAAAATGAAAAAATTAAGGGCGAGTCGGTAGAAAACACTTTCCCTAAATCAAACACTGTCCCTAAATCAAACCCTCCCCCTACATTAAACCTTGAAATGCGTGGTCACCCTGAAAAAGAGGGTATAGCACAAAACAACGCTTTAAAAGTAGAGCAGGCATTTCGTAATAATGTTGGCCAATTTCGAGTATATCTAGAAGATACGTCTAAACTAATAGACAGTAGTCCAGATTTCCTTAAAATAAGGAAAAATAAAATTGAATTTTTATGGCATAAAATAGATAACCTGATTGAACAGGTGAATAGTCATTTTGAGAGTTCGCTATTCGAAGAAGAAATTAGCGAACTTGAATTTGACAAACAAAATATTCTTACAGCCATTAATAGTCGACTCAGTGGCACAATAAATAAAGCTGAAATGTCGACGGTTGTTAAGGCGGAGGAGTTACCAACCCTGCCTAAAATACAGATTCCCACCTTCTTTGGTGATTCCAAAGAATGGGATCTTTTTAATGAACTCTTTACAGAGCTCATACATGTGAGAGAGGATCTCAGTCCTTCTCTCAAATTTAATTATCTAAAGTCAGCATTAAAAGGAGAAGCCAGAAATGTGGTTACTCATTTACTGCTCGGCTCTGGAGAAAATTATGAAGCCACTTGGGAGTTTTTGACCAAGCGATATGAGAATAAAAGAAACATATTCTCAGATCATATGAATAGGCTTATGGATATGCCAAATTTAAATTTAGAATCCAATAAGCAAATAAAGACATTTATTGACACGATTAACGAGTCAATTTATATTATAAAATTAAAGGCACAATTACCAGAAGATGTGGATGCAATTTTCGCTCACATAATTCTTCGGAAATTCAATAAAGAATCACTCAATTTATATGAAAGCCATGTTAAAAAGACAAAAGAAATACAGGCACTTTCTGATGTCATGGACTTTTTAGAGCAAAGGCTCAATTCTATATCATCATTCTCACAGGAAGTAAAACCTGTAAAGAAAATGATTAATAATAACAAGAATAAAAATTATAGTGACAATTGTGCATATTGCAAACTACCAGGGCATTATTTAATTCAATGCCATAAATTTAAAATAATGAATCCAGCAGAACGGTCTGACTGGGTAAGAAAAAATGGGATTTGCCTAAGATGTCTGAGGCATCCGTTTGGTAAAAAATGTATAAGCGAGCAGCTTTGTTCGACTTGTCGTAAACCTCACCACACGTTACTTCACTTTGCAGGTCATAATCCAGAAAAAGTGAATACGTGTAGAACAACAGGTCAAGCCTTGTTGGCCACGGCCTTGATTCAAGTAAAGTCGAGGTATGGAGGCTTTGAACAATTAAGAGCATTGATTGATAGTGGCTCTCAAAGCACAATTATTTCAGAAGAGTCTGCACAGATTCTAAAATTGAAAAAATTTCGGTCTCATACTGAAATAAGTGGAGTATCTTCCACAGGAACGTGCATCTCCAAGCACAAAGCGGTTATTTCGATAAGAAATTCTCCGAAAAATTTAGAAATTGAAGCAATTATTCTCCCAAAACTTATGAAGGCACTTCCAGTCAACACGATTAATGTTGATCAGAAAAAATGGAAGAACTTTAAATTAGCCGACCCCGATTTTAATAAACCGGGTCGCATTGATTTAATCATTGGAGCAGACGTATATACTCACATTCTGCAAAATGGAGTTATAAAAATAGACGGTCTCCTTGGGCAAAAAACTGATTTCGGGTGGATAGTTTCTGGATGTAAAAAATCCAAAGGAAAAGAAACCATTGTAGCCACAACAATAGAAATAAAAGAGTTAGATCGCTACTGGGAAGTGGAAGAAGAAGAAAAAGATGATATCGAGTCTGAAATCTGTGAAAATAAATTTATCAAAACGACAAAAAAAGATTCAGATGGGCGATACATTGTGTCAATTCCATTCAAGGAGGATGTCACCTTAGGAGATTCAAAGAAACAAGCGATAGCTCGTTACATGAATCTGGAGAAAAAACTAAAAAGAAATGAAAAACTTAAGGTTGACTACACTAAATTCATGAATGAATACATGGATTTAGGACACATGATTGAAGTGAGTGATGAAGGCAAATATTTTTTACCGCACCAGGCAGTGATTAGAGATTCAAGCCTTACGACCAAATTGAGAGTAGTTTTTGATGCTTCAGCAAAAACTACGAATAACAAAAGTTTGAACGACATAATGTGGGTTGGGCCACGAGTTCAAAAAGATATTTTTGACATTATTATTAAATGGAGAAAATGGGAATTTGTTGTTTCGGCAGACATTGAAAAGATGTACCGACAAATTAAAATAGATAATAATGATCAAAAATATCAATATATTTTATGGAGAAATTCTCCAAAAGAAAAAATTAAAACATATAAATTAACCACAGTCACTTACGGAACTGCATCTGCACCATATTTGGCTACCAGGGTTCTGGTAGATATTGCAGATAAATGTAAAAACCAAGTTATTAGTGCAATAATTAGGAATGATTTCTATATGGATGACCTAATGACTGGAGCTGATTCGGTAGAAGAAGCTAATAAATTAATAACATTAATTCCCCATGAATTGCAGAAAGTTGGATTCAACTTAAGGAAATGGATTTCCAACAATTCCAAAATATTAACCACTGTGGAGGACACAGGGGACAATAAGGTTCTCAATATTATCGAAAATGAATGTGTTAAAACTTTAGGACTAAAATGGGAACCTCAAAAGGATTTATTTAAGTTCAGCGTAAATTGTAATGATGAATCAAAAAATATAAATAAGCGCGTTGTGTTATCAACGCTAGCAAAAATATTTGATCCGTTAGGATGGTTGGCACCAGTCACGGTTTCAGGAAAACTTTTTATTCAAAAACTTTGGATAAATAAAAGTGAATGGGATCAGGAATTATCCATAGAAGATAAAAATTATTGGGAAAAATATAAAGAAAATTTATTATTGTTAGAGAATATTCGAATCCCAAGGTGGATTAATTCAAACAGTTCTTCAGTCATTCAGATTCACGGATTTGCGGACGCCTCCGAAAAAGCATATGCTGCAGTAGTCTATGCTAAAGTAGGACCTCATGTTAATATAATAGCTAGCAAAAGTAGAGTCAACCCTATAAAAAATAGGAAGACAATTCCCAAACTCGAGCTGTGTGCAGCTCACCTGCTTAGTGAATTAATCCAAAGACTAAAAGGATCAATTGACAATATAATGGAGATCTATGCTTGGAGTGATTCCACGATTACCTTAGCATGGATTAACAGTGGTCAAAGTAAGATCAAATTTATAAAAAGAAGAACGGATGACATTCGGAAATTAAAAAATACTGAATGGAATCATGTTAAGTCAGAGGATAATCCAGCAGATTTAGCATCCAGGGGAGTGGATTCTAACCAGTTGATCAACTGTGATTTTTGGTGGAAAGGTCCGAAATGGCTAGCAGACCCAAAAGAACTTTGGCCTCGGCAGCAGTCTGTAGAAGAACCTGTCTTAATAAATACGGTATTAAATGACAAAATAGATGATCCTATTTACGAATTAATAGAAAGGTATTCCAGTATAGAAAAACTTATACGTATAATAGCATACATAAATAGATTCGTGCAGATGAAAACAAGAAATAAAGCCTATTCATCAATTATTTCAGTAAAGGAGATAAGAATAGCGGAAACAGTTGTTATTAAGAAACAACAAGAATACCAGTTTAGGCAAGAGATAAAGTGCCTTAAAATCAAAAAGGAAATCAAGACAAATAATAAAATATTGTCATTGAATCCATTTTTGGACAAGGATGGGGTTCTAAGAGTTGGAGGAAGATTGCAAAATTCCAATGCAGAATTTAATGTTAAACATCCAATCATTTTAGAAAAATGCCACCTAACAAGCTTATTAATAAAAAATGCTCATAAGGAAACATTGCATGGAGGGATAAACCTAATGCGAAACTATATCCAAAGAAAGTATTGGATTTTCGGGTTGAAAAATTCGTTGAAAAAGTATTTAAGAGAATGTGTAACGTGTGCAAGGTATAAACAAAATACAGCTCAGCAAATAATGGGTAACTTGCCAAAATATAGAGTGACGATGACATTCCCGTTTCTTAATACTGGAATAGATTACGCAGGTCCTTATTATGTTAAATGTTCAAAAAATCGTGGCCAAAAAACATTTAAAGGATACGTTGCTGTATTCGTTTGCATGGCCACCAAAGCCATACACTTAGAAATGGTAAGCGATCTAACTTCAGACGCATTTTTAGCAGCACTCAGAAGATTTATTGCTAGACGGGGAAAATGTTCCAATATCTATTCAGACAACGGAACAAATTTTGTAGGAGCTGCAAGAAAATTAGATCAAGAGTTATTTAATGCAATACAAGAAAATATAACGATTGCAGCGCAGCTTGAAAAGGACAGGATTGATTGGCATTTTATTCCCCCGGCAGGACCTCACTTCGGAGGTATTTGGGAAGCTGGAGTTAAGTCAATGAAATACCATTTAAAGCGTATAATCGGCGACACTATTTTGACTTACGAAGAAATGTCAACTCTTTTATGTCAAATAGAAGCATGCTTAAATTCAAGGCCATTATACACTATAGTTAGTGAGAAGGACCAACAAGAAGTTTTAACACCAGGTCATTTTTTAATTGGAAGACCACCTTTAGAAATAGTCGAACCAATGGAAGATGAAAAAATCGGAAATTTGGATAGGTGGAGACTTATCCAAAAAATGAAGAAAGATTTCTGGGTTAAGTGGAAAAGTGAATATTTGCATACGCTCCAGCAAAGGAATAAATGGAAAAAGGAAATTCCTAATATAGAAGAAGGGGAAATAGTTTTATTAAAGGATGAGAATTGTCATCCTGCAAGATGGCCTTTAGGAAAGGTGGAAAAGGTGCATAAGGGGAATGATGATAAGGTCCGAGTGGCTAAAGTAAAGATGCAGGAAGGATATATCACTAGACCCATTACTAAAATTTGTCCCTTGGAAGGAATAAAGTCTGTTGACAAAAATGAGGCTGACCAAGAGCCAAAAAGACGAACTAGAGCGACATCGGGAATGTCCAAGATCGGAATCATTATGGCAATGTTGTTGTTTGTGTTAAGTTGTCAAGTTTCTAGCGCATTACCTAAAGATATAGCACCAAGATATTCTATAGACAAAATAAATAAAACCTCAGCAATATATCTAGACCCGCTAGGAGATGTTGAGATTGTGAGTACTTCTTGGAATTTGGTTATCTATTATAAAATGGATCCATATTTTAAAATGTTAACAAAGGGTAATGCGCTTATACAAAGTATGAGGAAAGTTTGCGAAAGACTTCATAGCTTTGAAGAGCAATGTAGTCTAGTCTTAGATAATATGCAAAGTCAGTTATCGGAACTTGAAGAAAACAATAAATTGTTTATGATACAGTCTAGATCTAGAAGCAAGCGTGCTCCTTTCGAATTTATGGGTTCCTTGTATCATATTTTATTTGGTATAATGGATGAAGATGATAGAGAGCAATTAGAAGAAAATATGAAGAATTTGTTAGATAACCAGAACAACCTTGATAAACTAATTCAAAAACAAACATCTGTGGTTGATTCAACTTCTAATCTATTAAAGAGAACAACAGAAGATGTTAACTCCAATTTTAGAAGTATGCAAATAAGAATTGAGAACATGACAGAAGTTCTTAAAGAAAATTATTATGTTTATAAGGAATCAATAAAATTCTTTATGATTACGAAACAGCTACACTCATTGATTGAAGAAGGCGAAAAAATTCAAGCAGGCATTATAAGCCTGTTGATTGATATTAATCACGGTAGGCTAAATACAAATATTCTCAGGCCAAATCAGCTTAAAAAAGAAATTGCCAAAATTCAGCAGAGTCTTTCGGAGAACCTAGTAATTCCAGGAAAACGGTCAGGTACGGAACTTAAGGAGGTGTATACACTGTTAACAGCCAGGGGTTTATTCATCGACGATAAATTGATCATTAGTGCAAAAGTGCCTCTGTTTAGCAGGCATCCATCCAAATTGTTCAGGCTTATTCCGGTGCCAATTCGAAATGAAGATCGGATAATAATGGTGCATACAACGTCCGAATATTTAATTTATAATTTTGAGATAGATTCCTATCACATAATGACGGAAGCCACATTAAATCAATGTCAGAAATGGCAACTAAATAAGAGAATATGCAAAGGAAGTTGGCCCTGGAATTCAGCGAATGATAATGCATGTGAGATTCAGCCTCTAAAGCCAGATAAAGCGGCGAACTGCATCTATAAAACAGTAGTCGACTCTAAAAGTTACTGGGTAGAGTTAGAAAAGAAAAGTAGTTGGTTGTTTAAGGTTCCTGCGAATTCAAAAGTCCGTCTGCAATGTACTGGCTCTCAAATTGAATTGTTTGATTTGCCTCAGCAAGGAGTTTTAAGCATTGCGCCATATTGTACGGCAAGAACCGACGATAAAATTCTAGTTGCCCACCATAACATTCAGTCCGAAAGTGAAGAATTATTATCAACACCTTATATAGGAGAAGTTAGTGAAGCGCCGAAGATTATTTGGGATCCGCTGAAACTATCAATATTAAATCATACTGAGGAATTTGAAACGATTGAATAATGAAATTAAATTTATGAAAGAGAACCATCAAAAATTGAAAGATTTACATTTCCATCATATTTCCGGACATGCTGGATTAATTATTGCTTTAATACTAATGATAGTATTAATAATATATTTCATACGGAAATGTGCTGTGCAACAAAGAATGCAAGCAATAACCTTTGCAGGTCCGTTGCCAGTACTATAAATATCAATAGTAAATAAACAATAAAATAATATAACAAATAAAAATATACAGTCCACTATATCGTTGTTTAATAGAAAATGTACTTCTACATAGAAAAAGCAAAATGTTTAAAATAAGTTAATTGAGTACAAATTGTTGAATTAAAAATAATATAAACCATAATTGTAATCCAATAAAATTAAAAGCCAGAAAAACTAGGCCCATTGAAATCTTAGTTGCAAAATAAATGAACATATATCAAATAAATACAGTCCACTACTGTTATAAATGCAACTAATATACTAATGTACATCTCAGCTTGCTGGCCCTTTGGCAGAATGTTCACACATGAACACGAATATATTTAAAGACTTACAATTTTGGGCTCCGTTCATATCTTATGTAAATGAATCGAGAGCGATAAATTATATTTAGGATTTTGTTATCTAAGGCGACATGGGTGCATTGCTCAAAAACATGTAATTTAAGTGCACACTACATGAGTCAGTCACTTGAGATCGTTCCCCGCCTCCTAAAATAGTCCCTTAGTGGGAGACCACAGATAAGGTCCTCGCCGCTCAAGATAGGCAGATGTGCCCGAGCGTGGGACCTCGATAAGGCGGGGACTATTTACTTAGGCCTCTGCGTAGGCCATTTACTTTAAGATGCGATTCTCATGTCACCTATTTAAACCGAAGATATTTCCAAATAAAATCAGTTTCTTACAAAAACTCAACGAGTAAAGTCTTCTTATTTGGGATTTTACAGAAGATGATAATGAAGCTACAAAAAACTTCAAAACTAGACAAAATTTGTTTTATATTAATCTTAAACAAGGCCCGAATGTTAAAGAGTCTCTTAAGATAACTCGACTTGGCAGATACAGAGTCACTGTTGAGCGCGCTACACGTAGAAAAGAACTGCTACAATGTCAAAGATGCCAAATTTTTGGACACTCTAAGAACTATTGCGCCCAGGATCCTATTTGTGGTAAATGTAGTGGTCCCCATATGACCGGGTCCGCTTTGTGCATAAGTGACGTATGTCTGTGTATAAATTGTGGTAGTGATCATGTCTCGACAGACAAAAGCTGCCCTGTCAGAGCAGAGAAAGCCAAGAAGCTAAAACCAAGGTCCAGGCTACCGATGACTAATAATATTGCCACACTCAAACCTCCACAACGTTCTTCAAGCGGTTACATACCAGCTGAGGCATTAAGAACCAACATCTCTTATGCTGATATTGCTCGACGCAACACGACTCAATCTAGGGCTCGTGCTACTGTGCAGGCTGAAGTTATACCAACGTCGGACAATAGCCTTAACAATAAATTTATGACGTTAGACAACTCCATTCGGGCCATCAATACGAGAATGGACGAACTATTTAAGCTTATACACGAAACTGTAGAGGCTAATAAAGCTTTCAGAGAACTGGTTCAGGTTCTAATTACACGTATTCCTAAATGACTCAACCAACCTTAAAAATCGGATTGTGGAACGCTCGCGGATTAACAAGGGGCTCTGAGGAGCTTCGGATATTCCTCAGCGATCACGATATAGACGTAATGCTTACCACGGAAACACACATGCGAGTTGGTCAGCGCATCTATCTCCCAGGGTATCTTATGTATCACGCCCACCACCCCAGTGGTAACAGTAGAGGTGGCTCTGCAGTCATCATAAAATCTAGACTTTGTCACAGCCCTCTGACACCTATCTCTACTAATGACAGGCAGATAGCGAGAGTGCACCTGCAAACATCGGTTGGGACCGTCACTGTAGCTGCTGTTTATCTACCTCCAGCAGAAAGATGGATAGTAGATGACTTCAAATCCATGTTTGCTGCGTTAGGCAACAAATTTATTGCTGGTGGTGATTACAATGCCAAACATGCATGGTGGGGGAACCCAAGATCCTGTCCTAGAGGTAAAATGTTGCAAGAAGTCATTGCACATGGGCAATACCAAGTTCTGGCTACGGGCGAACCCACTTTCTACTCTTACAACCCTTTGTTAACACCATCAGCCCTTGATTTTTTTATAACCTGTGGGTACGGCATGGGCAGGCTAGATGTACAAACTCTCCAGGAACTCTCGTCGGACCATCTTCCTATTCTGGCTGTATTGCACGCTACGCCGTTAAAGAAACCACAACGCGTACGACTACTTGCCCATAATGCTGACATAAACATATTCAAAACCCATCTTGAACAGCTGAGTGAGGTAAATATGCAAATTCTGGAGGCGGTGGACATTGATAATGCCACAAGCCTTTTCATGAGCAAACTAAGTGAGGCTGCTCAGCTTGCTGCACCGAGAAATCGGCATGAAGTAGAGGCCTCCAGACCACTTCAACTTCCTCCCAGTATATTGGCACTGCTCAGGCTAAAACGAAGAGTTCGAAAAGAATATGCTAGAACAGGTGATCCCCGCATGCAACAGATCCACAGTAGACTGGCCAACTGCCTGCATAAGGCCCTTGCTCGAAGAAAGCAGGCCCAAATAGATACCTTCTTGGATAACTTGGGTGCTGACGCGAGCACAAATTACTCACTGTGGCGTATCACGAAACGGTTCAAAGCTCAGCCCACCCCAAAATCAGCAATCAAAAATCCGTCTGGTGGCTGGTGTCGCACTAGCTTGGAAAAAACTGAAGTGTTCGCTAACAACCTTGAGCAACGTTTTACACCCTATAACTATGCACCGGAAAGTCTCTGTCGTCAGGTTGAAGAATACTTGGAATCGCCCTTTCAAATGAGCCTGCCTCCGAGTGCTGTCACACTGGAAGAAGTGAAGAATTTAATAGCCAAGCTGCCACTTAAGAAAGCTCCTGGAGAAGATCTTCTTGATAATAGAACCATTAGACTTCTCCCAGATCAAGCATTGCAGTTCCTTGCCTTAATATTCAACAGCGTTCTTGATGTTGGCTACTTTCCGAAAGCTTGGAAATCGGCGAGCATAATTATGATCCATAAGACTGGAAAAACACCGACAGACGTTGACTCGTACAGGCCCATCAGCTTACTCCCATCTCTGGGTAAAATTATGGAGAGGCTGATCCTAAACAGGCTGCTCACATGCAAGGATGTTACCAAAGCGATTCCCAAATTTCAGTTTGGCTTCCGGTTGCAGCACGGTACTCCTGAGCAACTACATAGAGTAGTGAACTTTGCTCTGGAAGCTATGGAAAACAAGGAGTATGCAGTAGGTGCCTTTCTTGATATTCAACAGGCATTTGACAGAGTCTGGCACCCTGGGCTCCTGTACAAAGCGAAGAGGCTGTTCCCGCCGCAGCTATATTTGGTTGTTAAAAGTTTCCTGGAAGAACGCACATTCCACGTCTCTGTTGATGGGTACAAATCATCAATCAAGCCAATTGCAGCTGGAGTTCCTCAAGGAAGCGTTCTTGGCCCAACCCTATACTCAGTTTTTGCTTCGGACATGCCTACTCACACACCAGTCACAGAGGTAGACGAAGAAGATGTGCTCATAGCCACCTACGCTGACGATACTGCTGTGCTCACGAAAAGTAAAAGTATCCTGGCTGCCACTTCTGGTCTACAGGAATACCTGGATGCATTCCAGCAATGGGCTGAGAACTGGAATGTGCGCATCAACGCTGAGAAGTGTGCCAATGTGACGTTCGCCAACCGAACAGGTAGCTGTCCGGGTGTCAGTCTGAATGGGAGACTGATCAGACACCATCAGGCTTATAAATACCTTGGTATTACCCTCGATAGGAAGCTCACCTTCAGCAGGCACATCACAAATATTCAGCAAGCGTTCAGGACCAAGGTTGCTCGGATGTCTTGGCTCATTGCACCACGCAACAAACTGTCGCTTGGCTGCAAGGTCAATATTTACAAGTCCATATTGGCCCCCTGCCTGTTCTACGGCCTGCAGGTATACGGCATTGCTGCGAAGAGTCACCTTAATAAGATCCGGATCTTACAGGCGAAGACCTTAAGAAGAATTTCGGGGGCTCCTTGGTATATGAGAACAAGAGACATCGAACGCGACCTCAAGGTGCCCAAATTAGGAGACAAGCTCCAGAACATCGCCCAAAAATATATGGAAAGGCTTAATGTACACCCCAACAGCCTAGCAAGGAAGCTAGGAACTGCAGCTGTGGTCAATGCTGACCCTCGGACTAGAGTCAAAAGAAGACTCAAGCGACACCACCCTCATGACCTCCCTAACCTGGTTTTGACCTAGAAAGTCTTAGTTTTAAAATTCATTAGAATAATCAAATAAATAATAATTACTATGTTATATCAACTATTATAATTCTCCCTATCATTTTTAGGATTAAAAATCTGTTAGTCTTAAGTAACCAAGACACATTGTAAAATAAAATAATTTAAGCAGATCAAATTAAGTTGCCGCATGGGTAACAGTGCGTTGATCAAATAATAAAAACATCATCGAAAAAAAAAAAAAAAAAAAAAAAAAAAAGACAAATGTAATACAGTGCTCAAATATACAAATATTTAAACAAATAGGCTTGTACCAGCTTAACCTAAGCGCTCCTGATCTGAAACTTGGGCTGAGTGGAACTTATTTGCCTTTTGCATCGGCGACTGCTAAAGGCAACTTTCAAAATGCTGACGACGAATTGAAAATGCTCATGTTCTGCAATGCACCCTATATATGTAAATGTATACATATGTATGTATGTATATACAGCAAGGATATTTCTTGCCCATCATCATAATAATAATAAGGTGGCACAGGAAGGCGAGAATTACCACTGTCAAAGTTACACAAAGGTCAAATGGAACATTATGGCTTTATTTTGCGCCTAATAAATCTCATTATGTCATTATATGCTACTCCCCCAACCGCCAGCCCACCAACGAAAAAAAAAAAAACAAGGAGGAAATGGTCTTTGGTCGAGGAGATGGTGGAGGTGGTGGTGAGGTGTGTGCGTGTGCCTGCCAGCGTGCGTGTGGTGAGAAGGTGAAAGACAATAAGAAGGAGCAAACGGAAAGGAAGAACAACTACAACAAAAGGCAACTGACTATAGGCGAACGACATGCCAATCAGTAATCAATCCTCAGGACCCCACCAAAAACAATTTGCAGAGGCATAGCAATAACAAGAGCAACAAACGCAATAACACAAACAACAACAGCGGACAAGTGAGAGACCACACGACGGCACTGTAAACAAATTGGAAAGGGATGAACATACATAACTGCGCAATATGGCGTCGGCAGAGCAAGAGAGCGGGAGAGGGCACTAAGAGCGCACGAGCAAGAGCGAAAAAGCCGCCATTAAAGAAATGCCGCTCAGAGACCGTTTGTGTATGTGCATGGGAATGCCAGTGTGTGCGATGTAAGCAGTGGATGTGTGTGTAGAAAATGCCGCAGGGTTGTCAAGTGGCTGAGAATATTAACAAGTAAATAATCTTTTTATTAGTAAATTGTAACTTTATTGCTTTTAAGAGTTTGAAATCGCGATAACTATATCAGAGAAGCATTCGACTAAAAACAAGAATTCTTTCGGAACCATATAATTACCGAAATGTATTTGTTATTTTTCCCCATATAGCCGACAACCCTGCGCGTTGCTAGCCAACTCTCGCCTCTCAATTTATGCGCTTTTGTACGCGTTGCTCCTTCGGTTCGTTCGGACAGCACGGATAAAACGCTGTCGCCAAACAAAAACATAAAAAACACTGAGCGGATCAGGTTCTATCTTTAATTAAGAAAAACAACATCCCAAAAACAACAAGCAAGAAGGACTAAAATCTGTGGAAAAGAAGTAAGCAAAGCTGTTCCCCAGTGTGATTTCCTCATGTGCATTTAATGTAATTCAACTCGACAACAAAATAATAAGTGTTGTTGGCCTCTCGCTCTCTGGTCGTACCGCGTATCTGTGTGTGCGTGATTTAGTGTTTCGTCGCGTTTCAAGCAATTAACCCAAAGCAACGTAGAAATGCCAAAAACGCATTAAAAATTATTACTCGTAGCTGTCTGTCATTCACAACAGAAAAAAAAAATGAAAAGAGAAGAGTAACAACAGCAACGAGAAGAAGGAGGAGAGCGACAATCATACACAAGTGCTATTTGCCGCTACTCATAAAACAAATTACCCACTTGGGCCTGACTTGTGCGTGCGTTTGTATGTGTATCTCTGTGTGTTAAAAGAGCAGCGTAATCATCATCGCCAAAAAAAAAGGAAAAGAAAACTACTAAAAAGTAGTAGTAAAAAAAGAAAGGAAAAGGAGACGAACCAAAATGAGAGTGTGGCACTGGCAATATGTTGCTGCCAATAACAACAACAGCAACAGAAGCTTCATCAGTTGAATAGTACCGGAATAAAATTACTATACAGCCACTGCATGTGCTTGTGTGTGTGTGTGTGTGTATTGCGCTCTCCCTCTCTGTCTCTTTCTTTCTCGCTCGCACTGCCAGCCGCTGTGTATGTGCAAAGCTTTTTTATGTTTCGCACAAACATTGCGGTAAAAGAACGCCGACAAACGACGAACCCGTCGTCGCTTTGTCGCTCTCGCCAATTTCCGCGCGTGTGCAAGGTGAAGTCGCGTCGCGTCAGTCCGTCGGTCGTATAGTCTCTCTTCGTGTCCACTTCTCCCCTCGCTTGCCGTATCTCTGTCGTGCAACAACTCCCCCGTGTATTTTTTTTCTATGCCCCAAGCTCTGTTCACCGCCTCTCTTGCTATGCATGTACACGTGTATGTGTGCGGTGGAGCAGCTTCTGTTCTGCCAAATACATATGTACAGGCGGAGAGAAGGCAAAGGCAACAGAGCTTGGACACGCGCTCCCTCTCTCGTCGTCTCCCTCCCTCGCCTTACTCAAAGTGCCGTTTTTTCGTGTATTTGTAGAGAAATAAAGAAAAAAACAACAACTAACCTCATAAAAAAGTTCATACATTTGTCGCAAAAAAAAGAAAAATAGAAAAGAGAAGCAAATGCAAAAAGTGTCAAAGAAGTGAAAAACAAGCAGAAAAAAGAAGCAGCAGCAATAGAATCCAGCAGAAGCAGTGAAAAGCAGAAAGAAAAGCCAAGTTTGACTCTCTCTCTCTTTCTCGCTCTTACATAAATGGAAAATAATTCCTGAGATTGCGCTGCTAGGAAAATTTTGCGGATTTGCATTTCACCTTCCGTTAGCTCCGGGAGCTGGGAGTTTGGGAGTTTCTTTTGTGGATTATTACGCCCTCTCGCGTGCTCTCTCACTCTCTCCCCAAACCCCCCTCACGATAGTCGCTCACTGTGGGTGCGAGCAAGCCAGGAAGCAAAGGAATCATCACCTGCCCATCGCCACCCACTGCTCATTGCCACCCGACCCCCGAGCCTTCTCTTCATCTTTTGGATGCTGTCTATAAATCGGGAACGCGCATATTCAGAGCAGAAATTGCGACTATTTTGGATTTATAAAAAGGTAAGTTACAGTAATTATTATCGAATTTAGACTATCTAATTAATTTAATTTACAATTGTAATAGAGTTAATAAACAAAGAGCCAACATTTAGCTGCAATAAAATCTCTATTGTTTAAGTTTACACATCTCTAAGATACTCCACACTTTCTCTCTTGCTCGCACAGCACAGATACCTATTGAGTCAGAAGGAGAGCAAAGAAGAGAGGGAACGAGAGGGCATGAGCCTAAATTGATTTCCAGTTTGATTAATTACCGCACAAGTATTCGTGTACACATTTTTTTTTTTTCATCGAGTTAATGCCAATTAAGGCGTTTCAATCTAAGCCGATTTGTAATTAAATGGAGTTTTTTCTTGTTATTTCGAGCGATTAGAAAATTGACAGGCCGGTTGGTGTGCTTGGTTTTTTTATTATTTATTTTTTTTTTTTGTATTTTGTTTGTTACCTTTTTGAGATTTATTGAAGTGGATTTAATTTGGGTTTTTGTTCGGCACCAATGGAATGGAATTTCGTTTTGCAAGCGTAATGTGGGAAGACAAGCGGAATTCGCGGGTCATCAAGAAGAGCGATGAGAAAGGGTGCAGCGGGGGGCATGGGAATCGTTGTCGAAATGGAAATGCGAATCGGAATCACGCTCACCTAATGAAGCCTGCGGCGACGCGTCAAGCGAACCGAATGGCAAACAGCGCGCAGCCGAACGATGAGCGATAAACAAAACAGTGGAGCGGGGGTGGGGGTGCAGGTGGGGTTGGGGCATTGATTGGGTAAGGAAGGGAGGGGGGCGTCACTGGGCGTGTTTTGCATTTACTCGAATTATGAAAATGAATATCGGGTGTATGGTGCTCTTTTTCCAAATGGAAAAGTTACATTTCACTTATTTCCCTTTCTTAAAAATATGATGTTTCTTAAGTGAAAATATTTAGTTTTATAAAAAATATTACTTAAAACCTACTGGTTATAAACTAATACTATGCTAATCTTTCACTGCCCACCTATCCATTTGGTCATAAATTAAAACCCATACAAAATACATTTCCTTAACGAGCATTTCTACTTGATTATACTGCTTATCTGTGCAAATTTAAATTCGCTTCTAATTCCGGAAGCAAAATCTCCGTTGCCTTATCTTAAGTTTATTTAAATTTAAGTTTATATAGTTGTAGATAGGGTTGTTGTTTGCGTTTCTCGTTTCGTTTTGTTTGCTCATTTCTCGATTTAATTAAGTAAACATTGCAGACGCATTTCGGGTAAACATGCCAAAAGTGTTTATTTAAACAACTGTTTAGTCATAAATGCATAGATACACTTGCCGATATGCACACATAGCTACAGATACGCACACGCAGATACAATTAAGCGACTATTAGGCAGCGCTCTCTTGGCCCGGCCATAACACTAAAATATTTTACACAAATGGCCGGTACAAAGTAAACCGCACAAGGGGGCTTTATAGAGGGGTGTGGTATGAGAAGGGTGGGGGGAATCTGGCTTCCAGTGGCGCACACAATCGTGACGCCAACTTAGTTACGGTCATTAGCACCAGCAGCGCAGCAGCGAGCGAGCCGAGCTTGTGTGTAGAACTGCATGCACATAGATATGGAAACGAACTCGGGAATATGGCAGCACACTCATATTGCTACATACATAACAATTTGTCACACTGTGCGCCGGTATAAGTTGGCAACAAACCGTCAGATACAGTTGATATTTGGCCAAAAGAACTTTAAAGTGTCATAAGCCAGCTAAGCTGTGAAGTCAAGATAAAGTTTGTGGCAAAGCTTTCTTAATTTTGTTTAAATTACTATTTGTATCTAATATATATAATGAATTCCATTAAACAATTTGATATTTTCGTATATTTGTATCTCAATTGATTCAATTACGGCTCTTTTTGTTGGTTTTTTTTTTTGAACACACTTCACTTTGCCTGTTGGCTTGCCCCACGGTAACCGCAACTGCCGCAGTTGGCGGCCAACAATTGCAGCCAAGAGCCACGTTAACCGACTTTGGTTTGCGCATTTGCCGAGAGCTCCAGCGTAATTGCCCCACCGTCTCCGTCTCTTTCTAGCGCACAAACAGGCTTGCTCTTTTGCACCCACAGCAAATGTGTCAATTGGCTGACAAAATATTATACGAATATAATTACAGTGTTCATAATTCGTAGCATGTGCGCCCGTGCTGTTGTTGTTGTTGTTTTTACTGCTTTTGCTGCATATATATTATTTGATTTGTGTTCTTTTGGCTTTTAGCGAGCGAACGGTAGTTACAGCAAAGCTATGCCAATCTGGCATTGGCCCCCGTGTGCAGACATTTATTTGTCCATTTGTCAGGGGGGGCCAAACAAATGCCAGAGCCACCGACTTACTGGGGCCCCACCCAAAAGGCAAGGCACGATTAGACTTAATTGATTTGTTCAATTTTCATAAAACGCCCCGACAGTGACAAACGTTGCCTCGTTTCCGCCCCCGCCCGACCGTCTTTCCGTTCGTCTGTCTGACTTTCCGCCTGTCTAACTGCCTATCTGTCCGCCCATGCGAATTAGCATCGAGCTCGAAGTTTGCAATTTCAATTTCAGCTCAGTTCAGTTCAGTTCAGTTTCAGTTCCAGCAGTGTGAAAATGGATTATATTCCGTTTTCTTTGCACTGACAAGCGATAGCCAACAGGGAATACTCTGTGCAAATTGAATTGAAACCTTTTAATTTCACGGAATTCGATTGGAATTGATTCGATTTATTATATTTAATTAAAAAAAAAAAAACAAGCTAAAAGCTTGTTATTTGATTACACAATTCCCAAATGCATTATCTTATTGATAATAGAGCTAAGTGCTAGAGCTGCATATTGTCATTTACTTAATTTTAAATCAGTTTTATTCGCTTAGAAAGAAAAAAAGAAACCGCCATTTAAGTCTGTGATTTATTGGCACTTAACTTATTTTGAGATAAGATAAGTACAGAAAACCCAAAAAGTATAATCGTATAGTAAAACTCATTAGTAGAAAAAAAAGTAGTACTATTAATCATTCGCTTGTTCTAGTTTTCGAGTTCTTAAGCACTAATAAAACGGAAACCTTTTCTAAAATCAAAAAAACTTCCTACGATAAGATAACTTAAATATTATAATATGCCGCTCCCTAAAATTTTCAACCAATAATATATAAAGTGGCCCCAGAAATAAAGCCAAATTGAGGAGCTGCTTTTGTATATGCTTTCATTTAAATCCATTTGCTGTCATCATGACAATGGCTGAAAATGTTTGCACCACTAAATCAAGTGAAACGAGCCATAAATAAGCAATTCGAACTATTAATAAATTGCATTAAATTTGCAAATTCTGAAAATTCAAATGAGCTAAAAACAAGGGCAGCCAACGAAATGGTAGGGGTTTTTCGGGAGGGGCTTGAAGGGGGGCTAATAACAAATAGCCGGCAATCAACAAGAGCGTCATTAAAAAAGCAAATTTCTGAACACGCTAAACACATGTAGGAAGGCAAGAACAACAATATTGCGGGGTGGGGGGAAAAAACTACAACAACAGGGGCACGAAAGCGTTCAACGTTCACTAGATAATGTGGGCCAACTACAACAGAAATACAACAACAAAAATGGTGAAAAAAAAACCCCAAACCAAATACAACAACAGCTGACGATGATGATGCAGAGGCAAAAAGCGAAAGAGAGAGAGAGATACACAAATATACAAAAACTTAATTCCCATCACGAGAAACGAAGCAAATTGATTGTGATGATGTTTTTCAAATTGACTCTGGGCCTGTGGAGTGGAAGGGTGTGGGATGGGGAAGGGGAAGGGAAGCGGCGGTATATTGTGTATCCGTGAGATACAGTATCTATGGGGCGGGTAGAGGGTGCCGCCTGCCAGCGGGTGTCGGATCGCGCAGTCAGCCATGTAAATGAATGCTTTTGATAATTAATTTATGCTGCCAGCCACAGGGCGGCCCCAAACATGCAGATAAATTATATTATACTCACACACACGGCCAATATCAATTTGCATATTCATATATTTCGCCGTTTTTGGCAGATGGGTAGAGGCCAAAAAATGCGACGAAATGAAAGCTTAATAAAAAACCACATTTAATGTCATTTGAACACGTTTAATTTTATGCACATTTTCGTATTTATTCATTTCTCGCCGTGCGAATAACTCAATTTGAACTTAGACTAGAGGGGCGGGGTAGAGGGGTAGGCTGTGAAAATTCAATAAATAAGAACAATTAATTATAACGTGTAAATATAGCAATATCACATTGCGATAATCTCAATTAATATTTATTTTTTTATGACACAGTATAAATAAAACGGAATGAAAACAATTTCTGATAAGCAGCCGTCGCAGACAAAGTAAACAACAAAAACAAAAACGAGCGAAAATAAACTGAAATTCCATTGTTCAATGGAACATTTCATAATTACAAAATTGATGCCTTTTTCTGCTGACATAAGTTGTAGCAAACAATTATTTATTGCCATATTTCCCTCCCTATTGCACATGACGTCCAAATAGTTCGTATTTAAATATTAAATCAGCTGCGTTTTTTTTCGAACTAAAAACTACGAAATAGTTTAAAAAGTAGTATATATATCATATTTATTTTAAGCTTTTTTTTTAACCCGTGCTAATTGAGCGCACATACAAGAATTGTCTCGCAATTTGATAAACGAGCTAAAGTTTCCATAACAAAAGCGGGGTGAAATGAAAAACGCGTGTAGATTTTGACTTGTTTATGCTTATCTGAGTTGATATGTTGTTAAATTGTTTTGTTCTCTTTTTTTTATACAGACACACGCGCCGGCAATTCGGTGGCCAAAAATAGCGAAAAAGCGTATAAATATAAATAAAGTGGGGGAAATTGCGGCGCCTACGAATCATCTGCTTTAGTATCTTTGCAGTCATAATCCGTGGCAAAAATGTATCTATTGGTCATGCAAAGGTTTCTCAGATTCTTTTCGTGTGTCCCATAAAACTCACTCTGTTGTTTATTTGCCTAGCGGCGGATTTCTGTTGTATGTATTTCCACAGCGGGGGGGGGGGGGGAGAGGGGGAACAGTGGGTGCAGAGGGGCAAGTTTGGCCACCAAGCTTCACAGTCCATCAAGTTGGCTCGTTTTGGCGAGTTTATTTGTTTGACTGACTGGCGCGTCGTCGACTTCGACTCGGGTTTTTTCTTGCTTTTTTCTTGGTTATTTATTTGTTTTTTTTTTTTTTTTTGTTTTTACTCCCCTCTAAATACCAGCTAAGCATTTGCTGGCAACAACAACAATGCGAGCGCCTGCTGAGCCCAATGCTACTGAAGCTTTAACTGCTTCCTCGGCCGACAGACCCCCAACCCCTCTACCCCTTACCACCTCTCGCGGTCGGCTGCCTTATATTTATTTTGATATCTTTTATGATTCTTTATTTGGCGGCTTTGGCTTCCCCGCAACGCAAATGAAACTCACAGCGAGGTATCTTTTGACTTCAATTTTTTTGTGTTGTGCCCCCTCGCCGCTGCTGCTGTCGCTTGGGGAAAATGTAAATAATCAAGCCCAAGGAGAAGGCAACTTTATGGTCGATATGGATGGTTTCACGGCGGAGAGGGCCCTCGACTTGTTTAGTGAGTAGTGAGTGAGTGTGCCCCTCCACAAAGCAGGGAAATTGTATGAAAATGTGAGAGTTTCGCCTAGTGGATAGTTAGTTGTGGAAATTATATATTTTCCTTACTCAGTTTGATTAAAATCCTGGAAAAATGCTAGCTTACAAATTAACTATTGCCACTGCAATTGGCAGCTGCTGCGCTCAGTTTTTTGTACACTCCATTTTTCCGCTGAAATAATTAAACAAACATACAACTCAAGCCCAAAAAAAAAATAAATAAATAAATATAAAAAAAAACACGCCGTCTGCCTGCTTAAGCTTTATGGCCATAAAAAGATTATGCCATATACATTTCTCTGTCTGTGTGTGTGTGTTTTTTTTTAGGTTTATTTTTCGTTTATCTGTTTTTTATGTACCCACGTTTATTTTTTTTTTTTTTTGTCCATATATTTTAATTTTTTCCCTGTATTGTTGATTTTGGTTGGTTCGGTTCATTACAAAAGTTTCGCCGCAACAATATTTCATGTTTATTAATGGGGGGCTTGTCTTTTGTAAATTGTTTAATTTTCTGCGATTTTTTTGTGTAATTTACGTAAATTGCCTTTTGTATTCGGCATGATTATCGTGTACATACACATTTAGATGGTTTGATGCATATGATAGTCATTATAAACATGATTATTATGAACATTTGCGTGATAATTGTAGGTATCGAGAAAAATAAGATAATTCACTGTCTCTTTCCATCAATAAATTGCTTAATATAACATGGCTCTCTGCAGACAATCAGTTTTCAACTTTTAACTGCATATATCTTTTTTCAACTTCATATTATATTTTTTTTTCGATTTATTTCTACAGTCGTTTTGTGGTTGCATTAAATAATTATCATAATTTATAGGCATGCAACAACAATTACGAGCTTGACTGGTTGATGAGAGGGGGTGTGGTGTATGGAGGGGGTTTCCAACAAATTAGTTGCATTTCAATTGGCATAAACCAAAGTCGGCAGCTGTGGCTCGCTTCCAAATGATTAAGTCCGGCAAGAAAACAGGCTGAATTCCATAGACTTGCTCTATTGACAGTCGGTATCCGATGGATACACACACTTGCCACACTTGGCACTCTTGGCTTTATTAATGAACGGCAATTTGATTTCATTTTTCCAACTTCCAGTTTTGTGCTTAGCGCTAAAAGCGCCAAAAGAAACGATGGCAAGATAAACAGCATTCGAAGCGGCGCTGCTCCTTCGTCTCTTTTTTTATCCCCAGATTAATGAAGCTGGCATAAATCATGGAAAACGCTTAACTAAAAAACAAAAAAAAAAAATAAGATGGAGAATAAAATGCGAATAAACGCGAAAAATGCAGAGGCAGGCAGGCAACTTTGCATATTTTAGCAAATATTTATTTGGGGGCATGTCAATTTCACACTTGATTGCAGGCAGTAAATCAATAAAAAAAACGGCGACATAAACGAAATGCCAAAGAAAATTAAAAACTTTGACTTGCTTTGGACAAAAAGTCTTATTCAGCTCATCTAAAGAGCTAATGGCCTGAATGCACTGAAATAAAAGAGATATATAGAAGTACAAACAAATATTTAAAATAATGCTTAGAATTAAGCTCACCAAAATCCTTTGTATAAATAAATAAATATTTTAAAATGTAGTTGCTAAAACATGCCTTTTAATGTGATATATTAAAATATCAATTATATTCGACTTCAAAAACAGCGTTTTTGCTTCTTGTGTGCGTTTGTGTAATAAATCGCGTGCCGTTTTTAACACTTTGACGTGCACAATTGAAATTGCGAAATGGCTTTTTGCTTGTTGCGCATTGTGCGGCCTCCCCGCACGTTTGCCACCCCCCCCCCCCCCTTTAGGTCGAACAAGCAAATTAGCTGCAACATTTTTCTTTTCCTTTGCATTTTGCGAAGTGAGAAGAAACACTTGAGGCAAAGCCAAGCAAAACGCAATGAGAAAAACACGAAAACCGTCTAAACCGAAACAATGCCAAAAAGGCTGCGAAAACAGACACCTTAACTCTTTGGTTATTTTGTTAGCTTGTTGTTGCCTTATTTTTATTTTTATTTTATTTTTTGTTTGTTTGCCAATTGCAATCGGCTTTTAGTTATTTTTTGTGTATTTTGTTTGCTATTTACAAAACTCAATGCAGCAGGGAAAATGTGAGGAATGACTACCAAGCAATTTGCAAATAAGTTGAGCAAATATTTTCGCATTCAACTCGTTTATGGCCATCAGCATTTTTTGAACTTCTTGCGGATAAATAGATACAGATACAGACACATTTACAGATGCAGATACAGATACAGATCCAGATAGATATGGAGTACACTTTGTATTTGTTATTCTGTGAAAGCAAATAAAATACATTTTCTATCTGTCTATCTCCATTCGCACTAATAAATTTACAGACTGCCACACGAGAAACGGCAAATTGCTGCCACAAATGGGAGCAGCAGCTGCCATCGAAAAAAAATACACTTGAAATCAATGAAACTATAACTCATAGTTATGACAAAACTAAATAAAAAGTAAAGACTAAAAAAAATATAAAATTTGTTTGAGATTCATTTACTTTAGCTTAAAATCGATGTGTAGTAAATTCTTTTAAAGTAGATACCAATTTTATAGGATGGCTATACAATATATATATATTTTGTAAATATTTGTACTTGCTTTTTGAGTGTATCTTTGTGCAAAACGAGATTAGGTTTAATGAAAACGACCGCTTGTGTGCAGCTGACTCCGGCGGTGTTAATTTTTGCGTCTTTTTTTTTTTTTGCTCGCGGCTGTTGCAACTGTTTGCTTGCCACCAGCCGGCAGCGCCATAAAAACGCTGAGAAATTTGTTGCATGCTGCGTGCGTGCAGCCCAACTAGCTAAACTTGCAACTTGTTTCACAGCATGCAACGAATTTATGCACCGCCGCCTGCCCCCTTTTCTCACCTGCTCAACACTTAACCGAATTAGTTTCAATTGCACATTTTTCAAATGCCTTGTGAATGTTTTTTTTTTCCTTTTTCCTTGTTTTGTTTTTTTTTAAATGTTTTTCTTTTCGGTTTTTTCCCCTCTTTGTTTTTATGACTGAAAACACACAGCCGAAAAGCAAACCAGTTAACAACGAAAGCAACTTGTCTTGCATTTGCCTCTCGACTCGCAGCGATTTCTTTCTCTGTCCGCGGATCGGATTACAATTTGTTGGTCAAGTGGAAAAGTAGAGAGAATGTGGCGCGGCAAAGTCTGCCGGCAATTAATCACCATGCAATCGCCAATTATTCGATTCCAGTTCGTAAACTGTTTTTTGTTTAGCTTTTAATGCATTTTTAATGGCATTTGTATGGATGTATGTATGTGTTTCCTGTTTTTACGATGCCTAATTAATCTGAATTGTTCAAAGTGTAGAGCATAACACGATAATTTGCATACAGCAGAGTGTTGTTTTTTAAACAAGAACTGATCTTTGACTTGATATGATACCTTGAAATTTGAGCGTTTTTCAAATGATGAATGATCTGAAATATACGCAAGAAAAAGTAATCTCTTAAGCCTGGCATATATACAAATAAATACGTATTTAAATCGTTATAAAACTTTGTGGTTGAGACTTACAAATGTTTCCCTTCGCACTCTTTTTGCCATCCGCCGCCTGTCTTTGCTTTGTTGGCCAAAGTTTTCAGCCAAGTTCGCCACTGGAGTTGAGTTTCTGGCTGAGAGGAGCCAAGGGGGGGAGTAGAGTGCAGTAGAGTCGAGTGGAGTGGATTGGAGCATTGGACTGGATTCGAGGAGACATGACAAGGCGGAGGTCTCCGCACAGAACCCCATAAAACTTGCAACTCTACCAAGGAGCAACTTGTGCACGATGAGCCTGGTATGGTGGTTGTGTAGGAGAAGGGGTGTGGGGTCTTCAAATCGGGACGGAGTGGAAAAAACTTTGTCGTTTATATTTCGCTTCCCATTTGCCAGTCCTCTTGCTGTTGCATCCACTTTTTGTTTAATATTAATGTTTACCCCCACCACTTCTCGCATTTTAGCTTCGTTTATTTTTTTTTTATTTCTTGCTTTTGTTTGTTTTGTATTTCATGCCACGTTCTTGGGTTCTGTGCAAAAAAAAAAATATATAATTCTCTTGTTCTTGCCCCAAGTTTTCTTTCTTCTTTTTTCTGCCTTTTTTTCTTGTCGAGTTTCTTTTTCAATCCAACTCCCCTGGCATTCTATAACTAAACCCGTCTCTCCCCCTTTTTTTTCTGGTCCAAATTGTTTGTGCTTGCTCATGCGAAATGTTTTCGCCGGTTTTTCAGTTTTCAGACCGCTTCTTTTATTAATTCTTGCCTCATTTTCGTGAGCATAAAATGTGAATTGTATTTGTTAATTCATTGTTTTGCGCGCTGTGTTCGCTTTTTGGCCTTTTCCGCGAATTGACCGCATTTCCCCAGTTGGCTTTTCCAATTTATATATATTTTTTATACACTCGAACTTGTTGTGCGGGAAATGTGTATAGATGTACATACATCTATGGGATTTAAAGATGATTGAGCAGCACAGCTATAAGTAGAGATATTATATCTCAAGCACTGAGATTTTTGTTCTCATAATCAAATGCAATCATTTTCAAAAGCTTACACCCTGATTTCGCTTTCATGACACTTCAGAAATCATAGAGCTACATAAAATCGGCGGTTAAATACGCTTAATAAAGCGCTCAAATCTCTGGCTAAGGAAGTGGGGTATCCAAAAATTGGGGGGAGGGGGTTAAAGGAGCGCCGGATGCCGCACAAAGAGGCAGAAATAAAAAAAAAAAGGGAGAAAAGCCGAGAAGAGGGAAACAAAAAAATAAAGGTGAAGTGGTATTAAATTTCATATGCGTCGTTGCTCTTTGGCTCAATGTCTTGTAGCCCATTATCTGATGGGCAGAGCTGTGGCATCTACGGGAATCAGCGGGAAACGGTTGGAAAAGGGGGGTAATGGGGGGGGGACCAGAAAAGAACACTTAAGCCTGAAATTGGCAGCTATTCGCCTTGGCTCTTCTCAGTCCGCTCTTCGTTTTCTTATTTTCATTCTGTGCAACTTCTCCTCTGGCCCGACATCTACTTATGTCGACTTGTTATTGTTCGACATAATGGCAAAATATTGTATTGCCAACATTTTTTTCTCCCTGCTCCGTCTTCTGGCTTCTTCCACTTCGTTAGCTCCTCTGTTTCTCGGCTCGTTTTGATTTTTTTTTTTTTTTACATACCCTTTTTGACGGGCATGATTACACGGATTGGAAATTATGATACATTCATATAAGGTCTTTTTAATTAACCAACTTATTCGAAATACATCGATTACATTCTAATATATAGCATATATAGCATATGTTGTAATTGCAATAATCTGTAATTTCGAACCAAAACGTGTAACTAAAAGGGCATAAACACTTCGACTTGCCAAAGCTGGCACTTACTTCATCATCGTTTTTATTTTCCTATGTGCCCTGCTCTGTTTGGCCGCAATGTTGGCTAAGAAGGGTATGGAGCGGGGTTGCCAGCCACAGAACGAGAGCTCACTTGACAAATGACTGGAGTGGAACTCGAGTGGGGCACGAAATAAGACCATCAGACCCGTTCCAAGCCTCTGCCGCCGCCGCCTCCACTGACGCCTCCTCCACCGCCCATCGCCACTGAACAATAGCAATAAAGTGCGTTAACTTTTTGGCAGACAATAGATTTCATTTCTGGCACAGACCAAAATGGTTATCCCAGCCAACAGTTACCAATTCTCCATACACAATGGTTTCCCGAAGGGGGCGAATGTGTGCGGAATTGTTTTATTATTGCCCTCAGGCATTTCGAATTGAATGCATGAGTGGGTGCCACTTTCCACCCCCTCTCTTCGCATACTTTGCCTCCCCGTCCGATGTGTCAGCTGTGAATGAACGTGATATGACCACTACTTAGTGCGCTATTTCGTGGGGAACTAACCCTAGGTTAGGGATCGTTTTTCATTTATAACATCATTTCAACGAATATACAATATATGGCCGCAGATTTGACACACACAGTACGTGAACTGTTAACAATATGAACATGAAAGAAGTTATAGTTATGCATTGTTGAAAAGTAAAGTTACATAAACTTATGTTTATCAACATCTTCAAATGATTGAATTCTAAACTTAAAAGTTATCAGAAAAATAGTTATTTTAAGTAGAACTTGCTTAGTGTGGATTTAATTCCATTTTTCTTAGTTTTCATAAAAAGATTGTATGGCAATGGTTTTATGAATAGAGAAAGAGGAGCAGCTTTCCATGCCATAGTTCATCGCAATCGGTGAACCGCGCCTTAGTCCTTCCACAAAAACACATATATATATATATATATATATATATATATATATATATACATATATAAATATATGGATGTGCATATAAGTTCTGTACCCCCTTTACCTTCTGCTAGCATGGTGGCTCCCATCCATGTTTGCCATTGTTCGCAGTTTGAATGTTTAATACTTGTACGCTGGCTGGCACGTTGCCCTACTCCCTCTCGCTCTCTTCAATGCCCCTCTATCTCTCTCTCTTTCTATTATGCCGGCGCTTTGTCCTAACCACACAACAAACTGAGTGCCACGCCTCCAAATGCCCACAAGACCCCACCACCTCGGGGGTCTCGTGTTGCATTTTGCAACTTGCTGATCATTTTACACACTTACGAGTTGCTGCAGAGTCTTAATATGCTTTCAGATATGCATCAGCATTACACTGAAATAAATTTAGACTGTACTTATGCTTCTTTCATAATTAAATGTTTACTAGTGACAAACCGATTATTTATTCTAAAATTTGTTTTTGAAGTATAATTTATTGTATATATTCTATGCTCACTATAGTTTTTTCAGTGCTCCTCTATGAAACTATATTAGTGAGTATCTGTGTGAGCAACTGAAGACGTTGCCATCATCGTTGTTGTTGCCACTTCTCCCAACCCCCCGCCCCCCTCTTTACCATCTGCTGCCTTTTTGCGCCAGCTCGTGTATTTGAGCATTGAACTGGAAATGCGCTACAAGCCCCCTTCGAACCTCCAACTCCCACCGATATGCCCCTCGCAACCCCCTCTTGGCCCAGAAATCGTATGGCCAGCCAGAACGGCGCAGCGCACAATTTGCATGCCGAACGCCCAAACGGATACAGTACAACAAACAGCGGTGGATAGTTAAATAGCACTCTTTAAACTATATGGTTACAAAAAAATTATTAAAATTTTTTAAGTTATTTATTTAACAAAACTGCTATTTCATTAAAATGATAGAAAACCATTTCGACTTAAGAAAAATGAAAGATGAAAAGAGATATACATATTATACCCATTACTGTGACCTTAGCTGTACACCGAAGTCATCGAATTTCCCGCATCGCTCCCCACTTCAACGTGCAATCCCCAATCCCATTGCTCGTTTCTGATTTTCATTCGCTTCGAGCATATTTGCCTGACTTATCAGCATTCTGTGATGATGTAAGCGTGAGTCGTGATTTGAATATCGCGAATGGAAGTGAATACAGCATAAAGTTTACCAGAGTAAAAAAAAAAGCCCAAAGTTTGTTTTGACCTCAGGATAAATTAATAATTAAATCAATTCTTTTCCTACTCGATAAGTTATATTACTTTATGTGTTTATCTGAGTGCATTCAGGCATAAATGAAAGTTAAGTAAATCATTTGTAGCTTCAATGACTTCGATAGAAATCAACCGAGTAATTAAATATATTATAGGCAGAGAAATCGAATATAATAATAATGAAAATGGATTAAAGGTTTTGCTAAATTAAATATTCAAAAATGATTTTTAATAGCATTTTTATATGCTATTTGCTACTTTAAGCAAAGCATCACGCTGCCATCGCTGTATTTATATTGTTTTTATTTTCCCCAACCCTTCAACATTCCTTTTGGGGCGACTGTTGGCATTTTATTTATTCATGTTCTTTGCTGGCCTTTCTTATTCAATATCGAATGATATGCATGTGCGTTTTGGGACTCCACGACGATTTGCGGCCACTTGAGCGAGCGGAAAGGCAGGGGAATCCAAAACAAGAACGTTACCGGTGATCCGAACAAGGGCCAAAAAGTCAAGTGAGTCGAGTTGTTGAGCGTCGAGTAGATTTCGATATTTTCCATTCGAATGGAGTGGCTTGGCTGGGCAGCAGCTGGGCTGACTGGATGGCTGACTGGATGGACTGGCTACTGTTTCCCTTTTCACACATTGCCCGAGGAACTAATCCGCAAATCAATTAATTTTCATGGTACTTAGCATGATTTCTTTCCACTCGCTGCGCATCGATGGGCAAGGATCCAGGTCCAGATTCAGGAAACTGGTTTCTGCAACAAAACATGCACTCAATCAAAGGAAAATTAGCATTTAATATGCCAAAAAGCCGAGGGTTGGGGTGTTTTCATGTGTTTCCGACATGGAAGTCCGTTCCCCTCTTGGGAATCGAATCGAATCGAGCGAGAGCAACCCTCCTGCGTTCAATTCTCCTTGTCCGTTTCATTCCTCGGATTTCCTTCCCTTCATGGCAAATAATTTTGTATTAAATTTCCCTGGAACTCAAACAAAGGACATGGACGAGGGGGGAGAGAGTTTTCGGGAAGGGAGAACTCAGAAACAGAAATTGATTGCAGTTTCAGGATTTGGGCAAACCCTCCGCATCCCATTCTGCAGCAGCAAAAAGGTGTCGGCTATGTAATTATACGTGCCGCATTGTCCTGCTCTGGATCACCCTCCTGTGAGTCCTTCCCTCCGTTCCCTCCCCTTGTTTACTTATTAAGCATATTTGTTGCTTTTCCCCCTGCCCTGTGGCTTTCACATTTTCACCGCCAGCTGCGCACATTTTCTTGCTCGCTTTCCTGGCTTTCATCCACTGGTTTTGCTCAGGTAAATTAGCTGGACAAGGAGTGAAATGTCCTTGGCTTAACGTGGCTCGCCTGAGATATTTATAACAATTATCTGTAATTAATCCCTGCGACACATTAATCAACATTTTTCCGCGCTCCTTAATTATCAAAGTGGCTAAAGTTTCACCAAGCGGGGATGGTAATCTTGATGATTAAGTGCTCCACAGTTTTGTACTTAGCCTGTTGTAGCTGTCCGCGAAGAAAATTATAGTAAATTATAGTACACAAGCTTGAGGTCAAGTACTTTTGTTTAACGTCATTTTACATTAAAAGTGTTGTTCTCGCACATAAAACATTAGTTAAAGAATACTCTCAAATTAATTTAATTTCTATTATACGAGATATCTCTTTGTAGAATTCGATATGAGGCAGAACTCGTCTGGTTTTGTGTCCTTTTTTCAATTTAGTCACCAAAGCTGTATGAGAACAGACAAAGTCCTGAGGGACAAAAAGCTATACAAAATTAACAACCTCATTCTCCACATCCATCGTAACTTTTAAATTGGGAGTGTGTGTGTGTGTTGCCAAAATGTTTTGCATGGCAAGGACATCACGTCGTCGTCAGTTTGTCGGTGCCTGCTGTTGATTCTCCTAAACGATCCCTATTTGCTCGGCAGGACAAAAAGACGGGGAAAAAAAGGAAGCAGAACGAAACTCCGTGCTAAACAATGGCATACAGAAGAAAAAAAAAAGAAAGAAAAAAAACACATGAAAAGCATACATTACACGCTCGAAGTAACCCGAGGGGAACTCAGCAAGGCAAACAAAAACAAAGACATGGAAGGGATAGGTCTAGGAATAGGGATAGGGACACGAAATGGATGGGGTGCAACCAGGAGCGAGGGGAGGACTGGATAATATTGTTGTTCACATGTCGAGTTCCTCCTTTTTTATTCCAAGTGAATGTGGAACGTGTGCAAAGGACACATACAGAGTCGCACTCAATGGAAGAGGAAAAAAAGAGGAAGGTAATGAGAGAAAAGAGGGTCCTTGGGAGGCAAAGTATAGGATATTCCTGAGGTAATAGGATGCGCAGAACTGGCAACATTCTCAGATTTATTTACTCACAGGCAACCTAATTGTATTTGACGTATAAACGACACAAACAGAGTGTGAAACACACGCAGTCAAGCAAATTTATCAGTGTGATTAAGTTGCATTTTTAGAGCAAAGTAAAAACGGACTAAGCGCAATAACCTTTCAAAAGAAAATATTCTATTGTCTAATCTAGTCTCTTTGGGATTTTTCAACATTTTGCTGACACACGGTTGACTAAGCATTTTGCTAACCACGAAACATTTTTGCCTTTGGGCGTTGAAGCTGCAAACCAAAACGGATCAAGTCCTGACCAAATACAGGATATATCCACTTGCCCCTGGCGAACAGAATGTTTTTTTTTTTTTTGAATGGATAAGCTTCCTGGCCCCGTCCAATGGGATCATTTAATTTGCAAATTTTCTCGAGAGAGAGAGAGGGGACAAATGTGTGCACAGAACTGCAAACAATGATGGGAAACACGCGTGGCATTTAGAAGATTCCCTTGCCATTTTTGTTTTGCCTCGTTCACTATAATTTCGTTCCATAATCCCAGGATACCAGGAAATGTTACAAATCCGCTGTTGTTGTTGTTGTTGTTGTAGCTTTTGTCGTTGATTACGGCAACCGCATCGCCAACTTCCTGCTGCCCGATACCCGAATTTGCCTCTAATGTGCAGCTGCCCTTTGTGGCGATTGTAGCACTGCCATATCCCCGACCTTCTATGCATTTATCCCAAAAAAAAAAAAAAAAATCCAGTCAATCAAAAGCGTGCGCAAACATCCCAAGGGGGAAAGTCAAATTTGCCCGGCATTTCGCATTCATTACTTATGCACAGACAGACAGACAGACGGACTGACTGACGGAGCAACCCTCATAAATTCGAAGAAAATGGAAATAGCTGCGGGGATCTGGAATATATGCTGAGCAACCCTTAAGCTCTAGCCCACTCTCTCCCCTCCCCCCCCCTCTGTTAATCGTTATTTTGGCACTTTTCCGTCGCTTCTGCTGCGCTGCTGCGTAATCGCTTTTCACCATAAAAATCTAAAGAAGATATTTTCCTCGGCCGACAAGGAAAACGGGGTTGTTGCGAAGTCAGGGGGACCAACGTACCGTTCCATGGCGTAGCAGCACATTTTCAAATTATCCTCAATGAAATTATGAAGCAAAAAAAAGGGTCGTACGTTCTTTTTTTTCTTTTCGACCGAAGGGAGAGGGAAACAAACCGCTTGAGTCAAATATTTTTGATGAGGGTCATAATTATAATGAAACAGGTCTTGCATACAGACAAGCAGAGAAGGGGGGACCCA